>NC_135373.1:93428484-93731515 GCF_049243985.1 Paroedura picta
TAGCTATCTAGGATGGAGAGAGATTGGAGAGGGTATGTGGTTAAGGAGTGACTCATTGTGTGTAGAAGCACCGGTGGTCCTGCACTCCTGATTCAGGGAACTCACAATGTCACTTGCAACTGAGTTCATTAGCTTGCCTGCCTTAGGCTACAACTATCTTCATACTTAGTGCAAAGTTGGACATTTTCACAAATGATGTTTTTCGTAGTTCTTACATTTGTACATTGAATTGAAATACACACACAAAACCAAGCTGTTCAATATATAACTGGATTCCCTTTAGCCTTCCGTTTTGGATCAATATTATTTATACACAATATTTCCCAAATAGTTGCAAGGCAGTCAATGATAAATTAAATATTATTTTTGGAGGCTTAAGGTGAGCAATGGGCAAGGCAGAGCAGCATTGTGCATGTGCAGTTAAAAACATTCAGCTGTTGGATACTTCTAGAGGGAAGAAGAAAATTAGAGATAGATCATTAATGACCTGCTGCTCACAGAACAGCAGATTTTTTTTTGTTTTTTTAAAAATCACAATTTCTAAGAAGACTCAGAATACCAATAAACAGCAATAATGGTCTATATAAGCCATGTTAATGTTGCATTTCAGCAGCAGTCTCTTTGAATAGTTACAAACTATTTTGGTCTCATCCTACCAATCAGTTTTTGTGGGGATTCATCTAGGGTGATTGATGCTCGATCTTGGAGTTAACAAGGAGAAATTAGGATTTTGTTTGTCTGTGTAGAAATTACTAAATACACTACAATTTTTTTACAAACATTCCAGTAGGAATTTTAACTGCAGGACTTAACAAAAACAAATATTCCAGAATGAAAAAGGCATGCATATGAAACAAAACAAAAATCTTATTGGCTAAAGTTACTTTGTTTTCTTCCATAGTCCAACAAATCTAAAATGTGTATGATAATGTTATTGCATCTCTTGAGTTCTTGCAGTGGGTTTTGAATCCAGTACAGCAAGATTAATGAATTAGGAACATTCAGGCGAGGCAGTGAGAACAAAAGATCTGTAACAAAAAAGAAAGTCCTTCTGGTTCAAGGTTTGAGAACCAATGATCTAATATATACACAAAGTTGTTCAGTGATGCCATTAGGGCACCTGTCTCTTCCAAAGCTGCTGGTGGTTGATGTGCATACTGACTGGCCATTTCAAAGAAAATTGAAATTGGTCTTACAAAATCTGTATGGGAAAACAGAAAGCCTCCTTGAGGCATTTAAAATAACTATCACAACTGTTATCGCACAACTACTGTTTTTCTGAATTCTGCTTTGTACTCTTTTTCCCCCCTCATCTTTTTCATCTCCATTTTTACATGTGCAACGAATATACCTGATTTTGATTTGAGCAAGAGTTTGAAGTCAATGAAGCAGAACAGGCAAAAACATCTCAGTGTTCAAACTCTAAATATCAACTATTTGCTACACGTTTCTCTTCTCTGCATGCAACTCTATCCATTAAATACATCATGAAATCAGAGTCCAGTAGCATCTTTAAGACCAACAAAGATTTATTAAATACATAGTTTTCTTATAGAAACTACCCACAATGCTGATGAGTTTATAACTTGTATTCTTATTTGAAAAGCACAAGTATTAGGCTTTAAAAAAAATGGGCCAACTCAGCTCTATTTTTAGTGGGATGTAAAAGTTAAAAGCAATTACTCCTGGGCGGTAAGTGTTAGGGAAATCTACAGCTGGCAATTTCATTGATGTGAAGAAACTGTAAATGGAGGAGGAGGGTAAAACATATGTATGCCCATGGGGAACATTTCCATAATGTGGAGGCTGTTCCTATAGCTGCTGCTTTCAACTTTTATTTACGAATCTGTGGTGGATTAATAAAATATACAATACATGTTACCATCACAGGGGGAAACACCATGACATGTGCCCAAGCTAAGAATTCCAGTTTCCAAAGGTGGAGGGAGGTTGCTCTCAGACTTCCAACAGAATATGATCCTAGGTTTCTTTCATATCTGTTTTGATCAGTTAGCTCTTAGTGACAGTGTAATCCATGTCATTTTCTCTTTAACATATTATTTCTGTCAAAAGGTTTAGCATTTAGGACTTAGGGGGCAAAAGGCCACAGGGCATAGGCAGTTAGTAATGTTGCTCCTGTATTGCCCACTGCAAGAGCTCCTCCCCCTCTGTCAGTCTGGCCAGCAGGAAGAAAGAAGCCCTATTGTGTGACTGAGAGAACTGCTCATTTCTTAACTGGGATATGGGTTTCTTACCTCGCTAAATATGCTAACATCATTCAGTCCTGTCATTTGTATTCTCATCAATTCCCTAGAAGGGCTATACATCTTGATTTTATTTCTTATTTGGAGTCGTGGAGTGAAATGTATTGAATAAAGGTAAAGGTAAAGGTATCCCCTGCGCAAGCACTGGGTCACGTCTGACCCTTGGGGTGACGCCCTCTAGCGTTTTCATGGCAGACTCAATACGGGGTGGTTTGCCAGTGCCTTCCCCAGTCATTACCGTTTACCCCCCAGCAAGCTGGGTACTCATTTTACCGACCTCGGAAGGATGGAAGGCTGAGTCAACCTTGAGCCGGCTGCTGGGATTGAACTCCCAGCCTCATGGGCAAAACTTTCAGATGGCTGCCTTACCACTCTGTGCCACAAGAGGCTCTTATGTATTGAATAGTAGAATGTAATTGGGAATGGTAGATAGGAAAGTATTTCTCTGGTCTGGGGACCGAGGAGACACACTGTACAGTTAACTGTACCACCTCAAAGAAGAGGATGCTGTATTGTTTCCTCCATACTTGAGAGAGGGGGACGGAGCGTGATACAACGGTCTCAGTTAACTATTGTTAGCATTCCACAGCTAAGAAGGGTACATCTAACCATCAACCTCCAATTTTGATATATTTATAATATATTGATATAATCTCCAATGTTGGTATATTTATTTTCCCCAAAATTAAACCCAAACAAATGCTGACCATAGAAACTAAACGTGTCATTCCAGTTTGGTCCTTGCATCTGTTAAACATCTTTATTACAGTACTAGCAAGAAAGTCCATTGCAACCAGGAATGCAATGGGTGCTAGGAAACCAGGGGACACCGAGAGGTGTAGATCTCTCTCTCTCTCTCTGTCTCTCTCCCTCTCGCTGTGTGTCTCTTGGTGTGCCTCGCAGCAGGAGGCATAACAGGTAATTAGGGCTGGTTTGTAGGAGGGAATCAGGGCTGGTGTGCAGTTTGGGGCAGCTCTCTGTCTGTCTCTCTCTCCTCCGTTGCAACAGGGGCAGTTCTATCTTGGTCTCTCTTTGCCTCCCTCGGAGCAGAAGCAATAGGAGGGAATGAGGGCTCATGTTCGGTCTGGCAGGGCTCTGTGTGTCTCTCTCTGTCTCTGTTGCATCTGAGAGGAACGTGGCTGTTTCACAAATATATAGAGGAATCATGGATAAGGATATGTTAATTTGCTGCTCACCCTCTACCTATATGTATGGTTGGTAACTTCCAGTTCAACGTATCTGAAGAAGTACACATGGACATGAAAGCTTATACTGGCAGTTTTCAAACAAAGGTTGGATACACACTTTTCTTGGATGCTTTAGGATGCTTTGGACTGATCCTGCGTTGAGCAGGGGGTTGGACTAGATGGCCTGTGTGGCCCCTTCCAACTCTTCTATGATTCTATGATTCTATGATTCTATGATTCTATGATTCTATGATTCTATGATTCTATGATTCTATGATTCTATGACCAGCCTTTCTCATTTTTTTTTACCATTGAGAAACCCCTGAAATATTCTTCAGACTTTGAGAAGCCCCAGAAATGGCACAAACATGCAGAATATGGTTGGGAAGCACAGCTGTGTACATGCTCTCCTGGATGTCCTCCCCTTCCCAACTCCTCCAGGCCTATCACTAGTAATTTTGGGAGAGGGGGCAGGTCAACATGACCATATATGGACATATTACTCAATAGACGTTTAACACATTTTTAAAATATAAAAAGAAACCTGTCCAGGGCTGTCATGAAACCACAAGGTTTCATGAACCCCTGGATGAGAAAGCTTGTCTTATATTTTGAATAAAACTTTGTTGATCTTTAAGGTATCACTGGATTTGAACTTTGTTCTGCTAGTTACTTAGCAAGGCAGACAAAGAAAGCAACAGCAGGAGTCACTGAAGAGCACCTGGAGAAGAAACATATCTGCATTCTTTAAATTAACATTTTGGACTTTCTCTTTTTCAGCTCTTGTTTGTTGGAATTTGCCTTAGTTTTGAGAGCACTCAAGATTCTCTATGTTGCTATGTTGATTCAGTTTTACCTCTACTTGTAAAGTTGTTGAGTTTATGATAAATGCTTATTACCTTGAAAACGATAACACTTTTAAAAAGTAATTTCATTTTTGCTTGCCAAGAAACATGGGTGATGTCACATTGATCTGAATCTGCCTTCATCAACTCTGGAAAATGGATATATGTAGCTAGGGTCCTGCGGGGTTACATCAGCATGCGGGTTTCTCATTACTTACTCTGGTTTATTTATTTTATTTATTAATTTGATTTATATACTGCCACTCCTGGACTAGCTGTCTTGTGGAAATTTACAATACTAAAGTAATAAAATACAATACAACCGTACATATAAAAATTCAAAATGGAAGCAACAATTATCTCCCAAGGACTAAACCCACCCCCAGCAAACCCTCTCCTGCCAGACTTCATGTCTCAAGGAAGATGTGGAGACATGTAGGTGTCGGGTTGTCTCCGTAATGGAGGGACCCCAAGATCTTCCTTGCCCTGGCCTCAACCAAGTGCCTGGTGGAAGAGCTCTGTTTAGTTTTATGGTTGAGTCATAAGGCTCAAACTAGTGTGCCTCATGTCAGGCAGAGTCCTCTATAACAGCAGTCCCTGACCCCCGGGCCGGTGACTGGTACTGGTCCGCTGCTTCTCCTTGTCCTCCTCCCCGCCTGCTGTCTTGGGGCCTGCCCTGCCACTCAGCCACCGGCTCCCCTTTGGTGCTCTCCAGCGGCTGCCATGGCTGGGGCTTCCCCTCGGCATGGTACTGTGCAGCAGCTGCTGGCAGTGCCCCCCAGCAGGTGGCGGGAAGACAGGAGTGCCAGCGGGAAAGCAAGTGGAGCAGGGGCTCAGCCGGCGGCGTCCCTCGGCAAAAGACTACCCCCTCCTCGGGCCTCAGTAAAATTGTCAAGCATTGACCGGTCCCTGGTGATAAAAAGGTTGGGGACCACTGGTCTATAGCTCCAAAACAACTAGAGAATCCTTAGAACGTATAGACTGGCAAGTACCCTGAGCCAAACATGCAGCCTATTATTATAAATACAGTGTCAAGTTCATTTATTGGGCTGAAATGCATTCAGTTCAAGTCACTTGGGCCTTGTTTAAGATTTTAATAATTGATTTTGCATGTGAGGCTAGTATTGAGGCCTTATAGTGTTTTTAACTTTCTTGATAAATACATTAATTTTCATATATTTGAACATTTAAGATTATCTACATTGTATTTATAATAATAAGCCACATGCTTATATAACTTTAACCTTTTTGGGTTCTTCATTTCTTCTAAGTAAGAAGTGAACAGTGGTAAACAATATTACGTTTCAGCGTTTAAAAACTGGATCCTTTTCATTCCAAAGTAACTATACTAGTCAGTAAAAGTTCAGCTCCAAGGCTGTAGAAATTTCAGTTATTTGGATTTTCCCTATGTTCCTTCTACTGGCTACATATTGTTTTTTTGTTTGAAAGTGAATCTAACAGTGTTTTTCTTGTCTTTCATGGCCAAATTAGATGTGCTGGTGGCTGCTACAAGGTTATCACTAGGTATGTGTGATTCATTTTGAATAGTCTGAAAAGTACCCAAGTCAATGCTGATTCCAACACTTTTGGTACAAATCCAGTCTGAATCACACTTCCCCTTAAGTTAAACTGCCAGAATCAGCCTTGGCCAAATTGCCAAACTGTAATTCAAGTGCAATTAAACCATGTGGAGATCAGGCAGTTTAAAGGAACCAATATTTCCTTTTCCCATCAATTCCGTGGTCTACTCTAGGGGAGTGGGGTTGAATTAGAGGCACCAAATGTGCTGCATAGCTACAAAAGCCTTTCCTCAAAATAACCCCTATGTTTCAAAAAGATTGGTCCAGGGGTCCAATTCTATGGACACTCAATGAGGGAATAGAGAATCTTTTCCCCCACACCATTGGAAGCAATGGAGGTTGGATGGGGACACCCTTGTTGGGTTAACAAAAAGGGAAATGTCTAAAGCCTAGTCGGAGTGCACCATAAAGTATCTAAACAATATTGTAGTTATAAAAATACTAGTAGACTTTATGCATATATATCTCATATAAAATACAATCCTATAAATATACTAATGTCTCAATGCCACTCATTGTACAATTAATTTTGTAATATATTAGCTCCTTTAAATAGACAGAATCCTAACTGACATAGACAATGGACACTGTGTCTTTTTTGGCCCTGCCCCCAGCCTGGTTGAATGCTCTACCAAATGAAATCAGTCCCTGAGGGACATTAATCATTTCCACGGGGCTTATAAAATGGAGATGTTCTTTCAGGCCTAGGGTTGAGGTCAAAATAACATCTGAAAGTATTGGCATCCCTGCCAGAAATCCACCAAATTAAACTTAATTTACTCTAGCTAAAGGGTCTTATGACCCTCCCCACAACCCTTCTTGCAGAATAGAGAAAATTGGGCAATAATTAGTAATAGTTTAATGGTTTTAATTAAATAATGTAGCTAATTTTTATATTGTATTTTATCCTATTTATGTGTTTTGTTGTAACCTGCCCTGAGTCGCCAGAAAGAAGGCAAGTAATAAATACAAATATAAACAATTTAAAAGTACCTAGTTTTAGACCTTTTCAATTTGAAATACATTGTTACTACAAATTTATCCTGACTATTTTAATAACATAAGTAAAACACCAATAAAGCACCTGTAAACTTTTTCCATACTGTGATTAAACATTCTTTTACAGTATCAAATATTTATTGGAGATGCTGACGTGTGTGTGTGTGTGTTAAGTTAAAACTTAAATTACATAAAAATATAAACTTGTATACGGCATGTTTCTTATAAAAGGGGACTGGTCAGAAACTGCAAATGATTAACAAGACTCAGGAAGTTTATTAAGCTTTCAGTGGACCTCTGTTGCTTAGAGTCCTCCTCTGCTATACAATATCTTTGTCCGGCTATCAGATGAAGTGGATTCTGGGTGACAGATGCCTCTCCCTTTTTAGTGAAAAGTATTACTGGTGTTTATAAAGTCACTTTGGGCACTTTCGCTTTCATTCTGTATGAGTGCAAAAACGACAGAATTAGAAATCATGAGCCACAGAGAGTATTTACAGATTTATTGTTCAATAGTTGCCATAATGGATACATTTGATAGAAATCAGAAGGCATAGTTTTAATTGTTTGCTGAGATTATGTATATATTTTTGGCCATTAGGCAGATTTCCGCTCAGCCCAGTAGGACAAAAGACACCACTCCAACTGTTGCCACTGGTATCTTGCCAAGGCTTCCTTTGCTTTTCTGTAATGTTTAAAAAGCAAATATTATGAGAGGTAATGGACTTTTATTCATGAGAGCTATCTTTGTTCAGGACAACCTTTTGTTTCCATCACCTGACCCAGAAATCACTGGCTATTGAGGTTGTACTGCCTTTTATAGGAGCGTGGTCTGTGGGGGTGATGAGATATCCCTTTCTTTTATTCACAAAATGTCCCTATAGATGTGCATCAACCACCAAAATGACAGATACAGGTAACAGTAGCAGCCTATGCAAGACAAACCATGAAAGTCCATCAGTCTCCCAAAGCAACTACTCCTTGGAGTGTAAAAATGTTCCAGTCCAGTGGCACCTTTAAGACCAACAAAGTTTTATTCAAGGTCTAAATGGAAGTGTGCTTGTACATGAAAGCTTGTACCTTGAATAAAGATGCCACTGCACTCACTGTGATCTGCTGCTTCAGACCAACATGGCTACACACCTGAATCTATGTTAGCCATATAAGCGGCTCTTTAGGACAGCACTTTATTAAGCCACAATCTATTTTGCCTCTCTACAGGCCATGGCAGTACTAAATATGAGTTCAAAGTAAAACTTTCCCCCTCTGCCCAAAAACTTTTTTCCTATGTCCTTGCTTGATTGCAGAGTTGCACCATATTCAGCAGAGACAGCTGTTCATAGATTCACATTTGTAAAGCTAACCAAGTTTTGTGAGTCTGATATTAAAATATTTCCTTAGTTGTCAATTTTAGATTAGTTGTTCTAGTATATACTACTAGAAATCTGTGCATTCTTCATATGATACTGTGTATTGTTCCATCAGTGAAGGTACATATACATTTTTAACGCCATTTAACAGTTTTAGGCTGCCTGTTCCTTCTCCAGAAATAGGGAAGGCCTCTCCCTGATATTTCCAACAATATCCCACAGAATTTCCTCTTCTTAGCAATGTTGTAACCCACCCATCCTGGCCACCATTATCCAGGAATGAAACAGGAGTAGACTAGAACATTTAAAACATTCTTTGAAGAAAAAAAAGGTTGACCATCTCTCCTGCTCCACAAGCCACTCTTTGGTCAAATTAACACAATACAGAAGCAGATGTTTTACCTCCTGCCTTTCCCTGCCACAGATAGCCATCTTTCAGTCTGGATCTCAGGCTAGTGTTTGTTTAGATGAAGATAATACAAATCAGACTCTCCCAGGGTGCAGCTGGCCCTCTAACTTACCGGGAAAGTTCCCAGTAGGCTGTTGCCATCCTGGAGGGCTGCTGACAGGCAGGAACAAACTGAGCCGAAGTAGTGTTGGCAGCCCCTCAATGCCCCCTCGGCAGCAATCACAGGTCAAGCTGACACCTGTCATTGTTCTTGGCTGCCTGATTCTGAGCTGAGTAGTCCCTGTGGGTCTGCCAGTGCTGCTGGGAGGGGGGGGATTCTTTGGCTTGCTCCCAAGTCATTTTAGTGCCCCGATCTGCCTGGATGTGTTTGCCATACAGAGGCCAGATCTTGATGCAGATAGTGTTACTACACTTTCCTGTGCACATTTAATAGTTGTGTAAGAGGCAGAAATCCAACAAATGTAGCATAAAATCACAGGCAATGTGCACTTATTTAATTTCTATCCAGCACGCAGCTTTTAAGACACAGAGATTTTGTTGGAAGAAAAAAAGGTTGCAAAACTAGATTAAAACAGATGGAATGCAATTTTCTGAACAAAATCCAACACCCGTTTATCTATTCATTTTTATTTATTTAACTCCCTCATCTTGAGTGTTTAAAGTTGGGAATAATATTTTAATAAAATATAATGCATTTTTTTCATTTGTTGAATTAATATTTCATTAAGGGGAAACTTCTTTGTTTTAAAATCTCCTTTCTTTTAACTCTCTTGGAAATACAAGATCAAGCATATATAAATGTAGTCTTTGTTTCTTTGCCACAAATCTTGTAGATAGAGACAAGATACACGCATTTAAAAGCAAAATCTTCATTTCAATGAGCTCTTTAATCATGAGCTTTTCTTTTCAAAGGAGCTACACTGTATGGCATGGGAAAAGCAATAAATGCTGTTATCCTGTACTATAGAGAAGCCTTTTGGTCCATCAGCAAGTAAGATGATATTTAAATTCTCTTCCCTCAGGCAAGTTTCCTCCTTCCCTGAAGATTTATGTCCTTGGATTTGGCATGCCTTCACTACTTGTTGATGTATGTCAGATCAACAAAGCTTGAACTTCATCCCAAAACTAAGCCAAAGGGAGAGGGGAAGCAAGAGCAAGTGAGCTGCAGAAGCAAAGTCATTAGAAAAACTGGCTGACTCCCCAGAACCACAGAACAAGCCCCTACTTCTGTGCATAACACACACCAGCAAAGGCCTGCAGTCTAAAAAATGAATGGCTATTTCCATGTCACCTTAAAAACTTGTCATAGGACTTTTCAGACACCAGAGCCCTCTTATAAAATATTTGTATAATATGTTATACATATTTTGTTATTTGTGAAGATGGCAGGGATACCTTCTAAGAAGGTTATTAGTTTGCACATTTTTGCACATTCTTCAGGGTTTACCTTCTTATGCAGATTTCCATTTGAATTGGGGACAATCTTGACTCCAGTTCATGCATGTAAACATATATTATTGCCACTTCTATCTTTGTCCACTATAACATCCTATCCATAATTCTGGCTGAATGCATTAAATTAGAGCTATTCTGCTAATTACTACCAAGTCTAAATAAATTATTATATTATAGGTGCAGGAAATGTTGGGATGCATAATTGTCCTTGACAGACGTTCAAGATGCCAAGGAGGCCATCCAGAGAAACCTCTGGCATACACTTCTCAGCCCCCACTGTAGTTTTGGGGAAAGGGGCTGTTATTTTTATGATTCTTTTGGGGAAATAAGTAATATTAGCTGGGCCCATTTCAAATCAAGCTGGGAAGAGTTTACCATCATTACCCCAATAGGTGAATCTTTAAATTGTGAGATCAAAATATTGTGTGATACAGCTAGAACTAGAGCTGCCAGGTTTTGTGGAGCAGTCAGTAGGGATGGGGAAGCCAGAAATTAATGTGATATGCCTATGTGATCTGAAAGCACATCAGGGGGTGACACTCTGTTTTCTGGGCAAAACTCGATGGTAAAATTAGCTTCTACTATAGAGTTTTGCCCCAAACCCAAAGCGTCACCCCAACTTGTCAATGTCACCTCTATGTGACATAGGCATGTCACATAGATAAGATTAGATTATTTATTTACAGTCACTGACCAGCATAGCATGTCACATAAATTTCTGGCATCTCTCCATTTTGAAGAGACAAAGAGGTGGAGACTGATAGTGGGAGATCCCCTCCCTTAACAGGGGGTCTGGCATACCGAGCTAGAACTGACTCCGTTTTCATATTATTTGATGGAAGGAATGATGTAATGATATAAACTGTGTTCTTGTGAGATTAAGCAGATATAGAATTTTCCCCTATGACTGCTGTTCACCTTAGATATATTCATGATTTGGAGCAAACAAAAGTGAAATATAATGGCTCTCCATCATCACAACAGATCAGATGATCTACCTTTTGTCCATGTATGGCCTTTCCAATGCAGCATCAGCAAGAGAAAGGGGCAATCTCAACAGTTAAGTGTCCATGAACAAAAACAGCAGTCACTATGGGCTATTTATACATTCATTAGATCTTGATACCTATGCAAAATTAACTTAAAGCCCCCCTCAAAATGAGATGAGTTGTTGCAGGAATTTATTTTGCAGGTGAATGAGCATAGTAATAAGCATGGTATTTTTCTTGGCAACTGAACCAGTTCCCAAGCAACATGTTTGTGATGAGAGGCAAACAGACTGTTTTTTTGTGTCCGTTAAACATTCCAAGGCACTTTCCACTAGAGTAAACCTATTCCAAGCATCTTGGCTGAAGTCCTAGTTTGGATATTTCAGTTGTGCCTACCTGGGTTTCTCTGGTTCAATGCAATGTAGCATTTATTCTCTTGCTTTTTCAGACTACGTGACATCATTATTGACTTGTACATATCAATCTTTGTCTAAAACAGGCTGCTTTCAATAACATGGGGGTCTATCATTTAGTTGGTAATTGTTACAAAGGTACACATATGGCAGATAGACGAGATAAAAACATAAATCTTCTTTGAATCAGTCCTAAGTATATGAAGCTGTTCTTCACTGAATCTAAACACTGATCCATTTAATGACTGTTTCCCAAAGACTCAGAATTAGGGCTGCCAGCTCTGGGTTGGGAAATACATGGAGACTTTGGGGGTAGAAATATGACAGGGCAGGATCTGGGGTAGGGGGGACCTCAGTGGAGTATAATGTTGTGGAATCCACCTTTCAAGGCAGCCATTTTCTTTAGGGAAACGGATCTCTTTAGTCTGGAGATGAGATATAATTCCAATGGATCCCCAGTTCTACCTGGGACTGGCGTTCATACCCAGAATTCTTTCCTAGCTTTATTAAATCAAGAAATTTAGCTGTCATTAGCGAGGGACACATTGTAGCAGCCAGGCACTTTTCTAACATGTGTGTCTGCAGCTTCAGCTGAAAATTCCCCTCCTCTTCCTAACTGCTATGAGCAAAGAAGAGGCACCAGCCAGGTGCCCTTCCTTGATATAGATAAGATATCCAGTTTAACATTGCTTTGGTTTTGCTAAGATAAAACACTTTCTTAATCAGATGGTGGCATGGTGCTCTGACTCTAATCAAAATTACATGAAAATAATTTCCACTGAAGTCATATATTAATTAAATTACTGTGATCAAAATGCCAAACAGGAGAATTTAAAAACTGGCAAGGAAAATGAGTTATACACTCCCAGTGAGGATTGGGCAACAATGTGACTGTACTTATTCTCTTTTACAATAAAAAGTTGTCCTGACTGGTTTGTAACATCACTACTATAATTCAGTTTTAAATAAGGAAGGTGTATAAGATGACCAGTATATATATATATATATATATATATATATATATATATATATATATATATATATATATATATATATATATATATATATATATATATATATATATATATATATATATATATATATATATATGGATGGAGTCACTGAAGCAGTAGGTGCAAATTTAAATGGACTCCGGGGAATGGTAGAGCAGGGGTCTTCAACCCCAGGTCCGCAGCCCGGTATATATATATACAGCAGCCCGTGCAGCTGCTGTGGCCGAGCCGCCGGCACTCTCCCACCCTCGGAGGCGGTTCCCGACTACAAGAAGGTTGGGGACCGCTATGGTAGAGGACAGGAAGGCCTGGAGGATCATTGTCCATGGGGTCGCGATGGGTCGGACACGACTTCGCACCTAACAACAACAACAACAACATATATATATATATGTGCATATATATATGCATATATATATATGCATGTGCAGTTGCTGCACATGCGCGTTCTCGCCACTAGGTGGCGCTAACGTGCATGCGCAGAACAGCCGCACATGCACGTTTTCACCAGCAGGGGGCGCAAACACACATGCACGGCGGCTCCACGCGTGCGCGTTTGCGTCGCTGGCATGCCAGCGGCCGCGCCTGCCTCTTCCCCTCCTTTATATAAATATAAACTAAACCTTACATAATTTAAATGGACTCCGGGGAATGGTAGAGCAGGGATCTTCAACCCCAGGTCCGCAGCCCGGTACCGGGCTGCTAAGGCCATGGTACCAGGCTGCCAGCGGACGCGCCTGCCTTCCCCCCCGCAGCGAGAGGAGGGGAAGAGGCAGGCGCGGCCGCTGGCATGCCAGCGACGCAAACGCGCACGCGTGGAGCCGCCGTGCATGTGTGTTTGCGCCCCCTGCTGGTGAAAACGTGCATGTGCGGCTGTTCTGCGCATGCACGTTAGCGCCACCTAGTGGCGAAAACGCGCATGCGCAGCAACTGCGCGTGCGCGTTTACGTGCAGCTGCTGTGGCCGAGCCGCCGGCACTCTCCCACCCTCGGAGGCGGTCCCCGACTACAAGAAGGTTGGGGACCGCTATGGTAGAGGACAGGAAGGCCTGGAGGATCATTGTCCATGGGGTTGCAATGGGTCGGACACGACTTCGTACCTAACAACAACAACAACAACAACAACATGTATGTATGTATGTATGTATGTATGTATGTATGTATATATATATATATATATTAACTGCAGTGTCACAGCCAATTATGACTGGCAACCCTGTTTTCCAAACATAAGACATTTGGAAGTGGTTTGCCATTGCTTGCCTCTGCACAAAACCTTGCTATTCCTTGGAGGTTTCCCATCCCAATAGTGCCTTGGGCTGATCCTGCTTAGCTCCTAAGATGTTACAAGATCAGGCTATCCTGGGGAATCCTGGTCAGTAAACATACTATTAATCACTAATTATTTGAAGTTCCACTTTTTTCAAGTCAGTGCAGCTGCCAAAATAATCTCCCCCACCCCCACTGGGCCAGTCCCAGGCCCAGGCCCGCCGGTCTCTCTCCCAGTTCTTGCTTACCAGGTTGGCACTTCTTCCATATGGAAGAAGTTGGAGGGGGATGCAGCCAGGGGTGGGACATCTCTCCTGATTGGATGTACATTGGACAGATGGCCAATCAGGGTTGGGACAGCCAGGACAGCCTACCTCATTGGTTGGCGATGATTCCCAACTGCTCCCAGCATCCTCTTTCTGTTTTATATATAAGTTGCTTCTGGAGATTTCTTATGTTATTTCAGTCTTGATTCAGATGAGTAGCAATGTTGGTCTGAAACAACAGGATAAAGTTTGAGTCTAGTGACACCTTTAATACCAACTAAGTTTTATTCAAGCTTTCATGTGGATGCCTTGAATAAAACTTTGTTGGTCTTAAAGGTGCCACAGGGCTCAATCTTTATTCTATTATTTCAGGTTGAAACTGTATGCTTGACCTTGATCTGCATTCTATTATTCTCCAAAACAGCAGTTCACCATAAGCATTCCATAACTGGCATGGGGGAAAAAATCTGCCAGAAGCTTTAATTTTGCTCAAGCTGTTATACCATACCAGAAAAATCAGATACTCTCTTAAAGTTATCTTTAGTTATCTTGAAATAAATATCATTACAACAGCATAATAGTTCTATTTGTCACATCTCCCCAACACAAACCTCTTTGTCCAGTTGTCAGGATCAAAAGTCTTTTAAGAGAAATGGCCAGAGGCAGGAAATTAACAAGGCATAATTTAGATTAACCATGGTCTCCTGGCAAGCTCATAACCTAACAAGCTAATTGTTATCAGGATGGATTGATCAATATACAGTGAAGTGAAACACCTAAGCAGTTTGAAAAGATGGAAAATTGCACACAGTAAGAATAAACTTACTATCTTATATTGAAAAGGCATAGATCAGACATTAGAAATCTATGAGGAATACACTTACAAATATATTAGTCCAGAGGAAAATGAACAATATGTCCACACTATTAAGGCTGCAGACAAAACCTCAATTGCTGGAGGAAATGACAGGGCAGCTCTAGACTCCTTTAAGGCCCTATAAAAATGCACCTAGGCTTGCTGTTTGTGAGTAACAGACATCACATTCAGATCAGCAGTTGTCGTGTGTATGCACACTTCTGAAGATGTTGTATCTGAAGATGTGCGCATTCATACAGAAGCTTATACTTTGAATAATAATTTGCTGGTCTTAAAGGTGTCACTGGACTCAAACTTGGTTCAGTTTCTGACTAAGATTTCAAAGAGCAGTGAAATGTGTTTAGGTATTAATATTCCTTTTACAGATGTAAAGGAAATGCAAATATGGAGTCTCCAGTGCTCATATGTAAGGTTTAGTCCTGGAGTGATTGTTCTCAAGTGATGTATTTAAGTGTATGATGCCTTTAATACTTTAGTGCTATTCTGGCTGTGATTTGCTTTATTTTTATCTTTACACTGTGTTTTGAGCCTAGAAGTATATATGAAACCACAACATTATAACCAGGAAAAGGTGGGTCTGCAAATATGCAGTAGAAAATTGTGCCTGTGAGAGGAATGGGAAGGCGACTGTAAGCCGCTTTGAGCCTCCTTCGGGTAGGGAAAAGCGGCATATAAGAACCAACTCTTCTTCTTCTTCTTCTTATGGTTATTGCCTTTAACTTGAAATTCAGCCTCAGTTGTGAATTTTTATTTAGCACCTGAATGAATAGTTGGACCAATTAATTCATCATCACATTTAATACTTTTTAAAAACACATTGATACAGAACACAGAAATACTACTGCATAACACCATTTAAAAGATAAATATTCTGTGATTATGTAGTTTAAACTGCTGTTTTAACTGAAATGATTGTTGGAAATTAGGCACTACTATAAATACCCCTTCCATAATTCAAAACAACTCATTAGCCTCGGTGTTACTAATGTGGGAATACATGTTGTTTTGGGCAGTTATGAGTAATTACTGGAGTGTAGGATGCTGTGAAGAATTAAATAGCATGTTTGTAAAATGTGTAGTCCTGCCATCTGGTCACCAGAATGTTTTAGCTATTATTTTGCAAATAAATAGAAGTTGTGTTAAAGGCAGCCAACATTAATATGCTATCAGCCTAATCTCCAAGACCTCGCATTCTACATATGTTTATACTGTGGACCATTCCGCACGACTTCAATGTTGCAAAAGGCTTGCAAATTGTAAACGCTACTAATTTGCAGTTATGCACGACGTCACACACAATCTGCCACACTCCTGAAACAGTCCCGCAAAAAGCGCTTCGTTGTAGCGCTTAAAGGGAAATCCAGAAAAGTGGATTCACCCTCCGAAAAGCGCTACACTCTTGCAAACAATCTGCAACAGTAGCAAAAAAGACCTGTGCATTCCCATTGTTGTGGTTCCAGCCAAGTCCCTCCCCCTGGCTCTCTCCTCTGAACTTCCGGCGAAGCAATCGCCATTTTTCTTTTCTCGGAGCGAGCAGAAAGCAACAAACCGGCGAGCCTTCATTCACCCAGCAAGGCTTCTCCAGCTACAGTCCCTCCACAGAGCTGCTTTAAAGCTCCCCTCAAGTCACCAAGCACAACACAGCCCCGTTTGCAAGTTCCCTTTATTTTCGGCTGAAAATCGCACCGGTGCATGGGGGGGGATTTTTTTTCACTCGCGGGAGCGTGGTAATAATGACTCGCCAGCTCATACGCCAGCTAGATGGGTCTCGATGTTAGGAGGAATCAAGGCATATTCGTTGCAACGTGTCTTTTTCTTTTTTTTTTAACCCTGTTCTTAAAGGGAAAGAGGATTTTCGGGAGCATGATAACAGCCGCCCATTGGCTGTTCGTTTGATTGATGGCCAGGGGCAGGACAAAGCACAGAAAAAATCGCTTCCTGGATAGCGATTTTTGCGAGACCGGAAACCTGTGGGAAACTATTGAAACGCTACTGGATTCCACTTCCTAAGGCAGGTATGCATAACGCCAAATTGCACTATTAAAAATAGCGTTTCTGCTTTCAGGAACCAATTGGCAACATTGGTCCTTGTGCGGAATGGGCCTGTGAAATAATGTTGAAATTTTAAAACTGTTGCTAAACTGTTAGCATGATAGTATTGCTATTAAATTTGCACATGCTGGTGCAGAAATACAACAAACCACTTGTCAGAATTCGGTGCTAACTACTATGGAGGAGACTCAGTTGTTGCTATATTGATAGCGACAATATTCTACTGATATTTCCTCATCAGGATTCTGCCAACACAGAGGGGGAAATGGCCAGAACAGAAGTACAGGGAGAGGAATGGAAGCTGATTCAGATTCTGTGCTAATTGTTTCTCATCTCTAAACACAGTATAATGTTATGCCTACAAAACACATGGCATACATTTAAGCATCCCAATCAAAGTAAATGGAAAGCCATCTCTGCCTCCACAGGTACAGTACAAGATAGAATGGTGACAAACTCAGAAACTACTTGAGCACAGAACTATGTAAAACCCTGTTATGGAAAGCAGATATGATTTATCAAGGTGCTTTCCATGGGATTACATTACCCTGCACTGGTGTTCCATATACCTCTGAGCCACTAGCAGGGGATGGCAAGTGGGCCTATCAGGATCAGGGAGTGTCACACGATGTTTCAACAATTTGCCCATATGACTTCCAATGTGACACAGAAGTGATGTAGGCATGTCAGGGTGATGCTCTGTTTTTTGTGCAAAATCTCTATGGTAGAATTAAATTCTACAAGAGAGCTTTGCAAAAATTATATGTCATCCTGATGTGCGCATATCACTTTTAAGTCATGTTGAAGTCACATAGGCACATCACTAAAATATTGGATGTTCCTCTTTTTTGCGGTAAGTCCCCTGCCAGTCAGCTGATCAGTGATGGAGAGGTGGGACCTGGAAGCAGAAAACCCCAGCCCCCACTGGGGAGACATCTGGCATCCCTACCTGATCTGATGTCTTTGGGACACTGGGGCACTGTGCACACAGGAAGCTAACTGCCAGAACACTGCACTCTGGCACTCAAAATATTACAAAATGACCCTTGTCTCATAACTGTACAGTCACCATGTGAATTTTCAGTTCCATAAGTGCAACTGGGTTGCAAGGACAAAGCACCCTAAACAGATAAGCACAAGAGGAAAAAAACTCATGAGGGAGGAAGAGACTACGCTTTGAGGCAGGAGCTCTTCCTGTCCTCATCCCTAAATGCAGATGTGTGTGCAAAGCACTGAAACATCCATGGCTACAGAGTGCCTACAGTTCTTCTCCCTGTAACATGGGGAAGCTGGATATAGGCTTTATCCTTAATGAAAGGTAGAAGTTGTATGCCCAAAGAGAGGAACAAAGCAAATGTATTCTATGACAAAAGGAGACCCTGCTGGCCACAAACCTCCACAGGCATGTATACTCCCAACATGTACCTGAGAACACAGCCAACACTAAAAATCTAATTCCACACTTATCCACTGGTTGCTAAACACCTGTGGCCCATTAATCACTGTGGTATCAAAACTTGGACCCATGGAACAAACCATAAATCCAGACACTCTTTTAGTGCAATGCCCTCTGTCAAATGGATAATATTGTCATGATTACTTAATTGTCTTCCTGAAAACTAAAGCTCTAAACACAGACATCTGGGAGCCTCCCAGAAGAAGAGTATGGGTTAGTTAGGTTCAAGTGAATGGAAGAGGGGACTTGATAGCCCTCTTTAAGTATTTGAAAGGTTGTCAGTTGGAGGAGGGCAGGATGCTGTTTCCGTTGGCTGCAGAGGAAAGGACACGCAGTAATGGGTTTAAACTACAAGTACAATGATATAGGCTAGATATCAGGAAAAAATTTTTTCACAGGGCCATTCTGCACAAGGACCAATGTTGCCAATTGCTTTCACAAAGCGGGAACACTATTTTAAATAGTGTAATCTAGGCGTTCCACATACCTTCATTTGTAATGGAAGCTAGTAGCGTTTCATTCGTTCCACACAGGTTTCTGGTCTCGGAGGAATCGCTAGAAAGAAAGCGATTTTTTTCTGTGCTTGTTCCTACCTCTGGTCGTCAATCAAATGGAACAGCCAATGGGCGGTTGTTATCATGCTCCCGAAAAGCCCCTTTCCCTTTAAGTGCAGGTTTAAAAAAAACACACACACACACATGTTGCAACGAATATGCGTTGATTCGTTGCAACAGGGAGACCCATCTAGCTGGCGTGTGAGCTGGCGATTCATCATTACCATGCTTCCCCAAGTGGAAAAGAAAATTCCCCCCCCCCGCATGGGCGCGATTTCTGACCGAAATTAAAGGGAACTGGCGAACAGGGAGCTGTGTTGTGCTTGGGGTCTTAGGGGAGCTTTAAAGCACTTCTGTGGAGGGACTGTAGCTGGAGAAGCCTTGCTGCGTGAATGAAGCTTCCCTGGTTCGTTGCTTTCCCCGCTCCGAGGGGGAAAAAATGGTGATTGCTTCACCGGAAGTTTGGAGGAGAGAGCCAGGGGGAGAGACTTTGTTGCAACCGCTACATTGAGAACGCACATGTCTTTTTCGCAAGTGTTGCAGGTTGTTGGCAAGAGTGTAGCGATTTTCTGAGGGTAAATCCACTTTTCCCGATTCCCCGGAAATCACTACAACGAAGCGATTTTGGCGCTAGTGTTGCAGGAGTGTTGCAGATTGCTCACGATGTCATGCAGAACATAGTTTTAGTGGCGAAAACAAAATGTAAGACTAGTGCTATATTAAAGTTGTGCGGAATGGCCCACAGTCAGAGTAGTTCAGCAGTGGAACAGGCTGCCTAAGGAGGTAGTGAGCTCCCCCTCACTGGCAGTCTTCAAGCAAAGGTTGGATACACACTTTTCTTGGATGCTTTAGGATGCTTTGGGCTGATCCTGCATTGAGCAGGGGGTTGGACTAGATGGCCTGTATGGTCTCTTCCAACTGTATGATTCTGTGATTCTGTGAAGAACATCTGAATGGCAGCTAGCTTTCTCAAGTACTTAAACACCAATTTCTAATGAATATTTAGCCACAGAATCCATCTATTGATACAGTTGTTAGTTGTCTTTCTTGCCCTGTTCCAAAAAGCATAAAGGTCAGGATATAGTCCCTCTTGAGCCATGTAGAGCAGCAACAACGGCAGTGACCCATTGAGAAATCATCCATAATCACCATGGGAACTTGTGATAGTGTACAAAGCAGCAGGAACTTACTGGGGCTGCAGGCCGGTGGCCAAAACAGCTGAGCTCTTGCAGGATCAGAGACTAAGGAATGTCAAAGTTGTCTGTGTTGGAATATACAAGGTCTGTAGTGTGCAGGCTTCAACATCATATAAAGAATATCCTACAAGGATCATCATAGGAGGTATGTAGCCAATAGATTTAGATTAGGAATTTTCTGATGTTTTTCAGATAATCCCCCCAAAGTCCTGATGGGCTCATTGGTGGCTTCCTGCTCTTTTGAGCATACTTCCTCCCAGTTTGCCTCCAGAACAGACTGAATGAAGACAACAGAACAGTTAGACATGACTTGCTCTCCTCTCTTTCTATACAAAGTTGTTCCTCTTCTAAATAAAACTTTCTTATTCTTCAAGCAGCCTGGTGCTTTATACCTCTTGGCATATTTAAACTCTGCCAATAGTCAGAAGCTATATAAACTCCCACAGGCAAAGTCCCTCTCTTCAGGCCAGAGATACAAGGAAAAGAACAGAGCAAGAGGAGGAAGACTTGGTGAAAAAGACCCCCCTTTCCCTCATACCTGAAGAAGGCTTCAGGAAGTGGGAGGGATCTCTTCCTAGAATTTCTTCTGAGAGTGTATCACCAGATCTTAACCCTAAAATGATAAACCTGCACTTTTCAATCAGTCTTCATGGAACCTCTTCACTATCCCGTTATGTAGCTGATACCATCCCAATGTATGGTAGTTGAACCAAGTTTGAGTCCAGTGGCACCTTCATTTATTTATTTGTTTTATTATTTAAATTTATTGACCGCCACTCTCAGGCCAAGCTGGCTCATGGAAGTTTACAGTAAAACCCCGATAAAACATTGATAATATTACAAAAATTCCCTTGCAGCATACCCATCTGACTCCGTCTCCCCTCACCAGTCCAACACCCACTGCCAGCCCGCCTCAGGGGAGGGACACTACTTTCCCTAGATGTTTAGGGTTTCCTGAGGAGGGAGCCTTGATCTTCCACAATCCAGCCTTAACCAAATGCCTTTAAGATCAACAAAGTTTCATTCAAGATATAAGCTTTTGTGTGCATACATGACTTCTATGGAGTAAGAACTCTGGGTTTTAATCCTGCTGCATCACTTCCCAGGTGTCTAATTTGTTTAATTTGTGGCCCTGGACTGAATATTTCTAATGACCATTAAGATCAGGTTGACCTCTATGCACATACACGTAAACCAGATTTATGTAGCCTTTTGCCTGAATCTGATTGCATAACAGGGTAGGAGGAAGTCAGATTGCAGGTCCTGTCTTCACTCAGTCTATGCATGGAAGATTCTAACAGAGTCTATGTACGAAAGAGTATGTGCTTAGGACTTTCTCGATGCAGTTGGAAGTCTTCCTCAACATGTGGAGAGAATCTTATACCTGAACACTTTTATGCTCATAGCTTCTGTGCAAAGTAATTGGAGGTGATTTGGAGTAATAAAAAACTTTAAAAAACAACAACAGTAATGTGGACTCACCAATTCACTCATACCTTTCATTTCAGCAAAAGCCCTCAAGGAATGCATCTTCCCTAATCACAATAAGATTGTTGCTGCGTCAAGACCAAACTAACAATAAACCAGGAGATCCTGACTTTTAAAAAGTGACTGACTTTTAAAAAGACAAGTTAAGGAGGCAAAAGTAACTATTTCCATTTAACTATTTCCCACCATGTCATTTTCTTGACCTAGGTTGAGCTGTATTTTACTCTTCATTTAATTAATTCAAAAGAATTTTCGGCTAAACACCCAGAAGAAGTTCCTGACAGTGTGGTTCCTAAGTGAAACAGACTTCCTCAGGAGGTGGTGGGTTCTCCTTCCTTGGAAGATTCCTTGGAAGATAGCACCTCACAGAATTGCTGATTATGTGAATTTAGGCAGTTTGTAAGTGGCTGGACAGAAGGGATTGTGTCCATGCTAGGCTCTTGTGGCCCTTTCTTGCATGTCCAGGGAAATGTTGATTGCCACTTTAGAGTGAGAAGGCGAATATCCTCCAGGCCACACTGGCCAGGGATTTTGGGTGCTTTTTTTGGGGGGGGGGGAATGATTTGGACATGGAACTGGGGTCACTGTGATAGGCTAGTAGTTTAACTAATTGACCCTGGAGATTAATTAGATGACCCAGAAAGTCCCTTCCAACTCTTAATATTCTATGATTCTATGAGATCCCTTCCAACTCTATGATTCTATGTCTATATAATGCTTCCTTTCTCCAGTGAGCTGAGATTATTTAGATCTCAGCATAGCTGCCAATATCCATTGCTAGACAGGCATATAAGGGAGTATGGTATAGGCAGGAGACTCCAGAAGGAACATAACATAACTGGGCCAGCTGGGATACCATGATTCTGAAATGTATAACTTTGCAGCTGCGCCCACTTGCCACCTGCTTGTTTTTCTAGAACTGCACGAAAAAAGTGGACGATTCCAAATTTGTAACAAAGGAGAGACAGAATCTATCCAGAGTATGGCAGAGTCAAAGTCTAAATAAATGACATAAGAGACTTTTTATCTTCCTATACTTAATTAAGCCACTGGATAGATTCTGTCTCTCCTTTGTTTTTCTCGAACAGCAGTTCTCAACTGCTCTGATGCCACGATCCCAACTGTGGCAGTGGGGTTGGCGGCGGCAGCATGCGCGTGCGAGTGTGCACACATTCCCACAGGCGCACAGGCTTACAACAGCTGTGGCAGCATGAAGGTGGCCATTGCAATGGCTCTGCTGCTGCCAGCAGCCACCGGCAGTCGCTGCTGCTTGCAGCCACCGCTTACGGCTACAGCCGCCTGCTGCCGCCTGCCACCGCCTCTTGCAGCAGCGGCAACCAACCTGGGGATCCCACAGAAGGGGCCAGGCGACCCCAAATGGAGTTGCAGCCCCCTAGGTTGAGAACTACTGTTCTAGATGATGCATGAAGCAAGAAAAGTAGTCTGCTTGTCTACAAATAATTTTTTCTTATTCATTAACATAAAGGCAAATGGGCACTACTAGTACAGAGCTGTAATAAAATGCACAACGAACTATGCTTTCTTTAGCATCCACAAAAAGAAAAGGGCACATTGTCCCCAAGGCTTCCAAATAAAGGAATATTGTATGCTAAAATGGAACATGCAATCAAGGCTTCAGCAGCTATTTACTGTCTAGTTATTTATTTATTATTTATTTATTTATCATACTTCGAAACCGCTCTCCCCGGAGGCTCAGGGTGGTTTACATTATAACAGAGAACAATACATAAAACAGTCTGAAAACAGAAAGTGCAACATAGTACAATATAGTAGAACTATTAAGTCATATCAAGGTAAGATATAGTAGAACTATTATAAGATATAGTAGAACTATATAGTAGAACTATAGTAGAACTATAGTAGAACTATATAAGATATAGTAGAACTATTAAGTCATATCAAGGTAAGATATAACTTTAGTGCTGTAACGTTTTTTAAACTTAAAATAATTTAAAAATGGGTGTTGCTCTTACTGTAACAAAGATAGATGCTAAGGTAAATCTAAATGAAGCCAGCTTTTAGTTGACTGTTGCTCTTTGATATCTTAATTAACTCACCTCTCCTCCAGTGCAGGGGAAGTAACTGGAATACCTAGAAGTGCAAATAGCTCCTTTCTTGATTACATCGTCCTCCAGCCCAAAGATTGCTGAGCAGTTTGTAGAAAAGTATTTGTAAGGTTTCCATGTTTTCCCAAAATCCTGAGATCTCTCCAAGACCATGGCTGCTGGTCTGGGTGACTTGAACACCATGATTAAATGAGTGAAATAAAACTCAGCTTCCAAGTTCAGTTGGATTTTCTCCTGGCGTACACCCTGTGCTGACTGCCACCAGGTGTGTGGCAAATGGAAAGATGAGTCAACCATGGCAGAAGGAGGGTGAGCCAAATGGGCATGCATCGAATTGCATTTGCTGCACTTGGGCCATTTGCATAGGAGGTCTGCATTCTCACTGTAGGAACAGTAAAACTCTGTGGCATTTCCCCCACATTTTGTATCCGTCCACAATTTACGTCCGTGCCCTAAATTTCCCATTTGAGGATTGCATGCTGTCTTGCAATGGGACCCAACTCCAACAACAGTGCTCATTCCTATGTAAGAAAAATGTTTTAACAATTAAAATGGAGTTAATGTAAACGAACACCATAAACATCCAGCTACAATGCTCAATCCCTAATGAAAGGTCTAACTTTGTAGCCCCTTCTAAACAAGAAAGCAAGTTAAATAGGTGACAAAAGGAGATGTGTTTAAAACATGTTAGTAGCTGATGTCAACTAGGCTGCCCTCTCCCATTGTCTAGTGTTCAACTGCAAGTATAATATACTGAAAAAGCCCATCAGTTCCTCTTCTCATATCTGACAATGGCCTAGCCTGTTCACCAGTGGAATGGATGTCTTCAGTACTGAAAGGAACTTCTCATTCCATGCTGCTTCACTCTTATTATCTGTACAGTGTTTTCAAGTGTCCAACAACACGGAAAGGTGGGTGAGCATCATCATCCCTGTATGGCAGATGGATTATGGAGGCCCCCCAATGAGTTCATGGAAGAGTCGATATTAGATTCTCAGCTCAGTCCCTTAGCCATAATACATCAGCTCTTAAGCTTCATTATTTTTGATGTGATGCCCAAGATGATACCAAAAATATATTTTCTATTAAGCATTTGTATGTGCTTTAGCAGCCAAGATCATGGAATACCTCACACAGCTGATATTGAAATGCAAACATACCAGAGCAAAAGTTTTGTTCTGACCTGTATATGTTAGTAAAACGCTACTCAGAATTTTGATACCACAAGTCATCTGTAAATCCAGTTTGTATCCATGGGAGCATAACAGAAAACCTGACAGATCACACACAGTGTTGCTGGTGCTTTACACAGTGCTGGTCCTAGGAAATGTGGACTTCAAAATAAGTTACTCACCCCTCAGATGGTTTGAAATTAAATAGTCATGTTGAAGACTGATGAGAACATAAAGAGTCTGCTGGACCAGAGAAGTGGTACATCTGGTCCAGCATACTGTTTCACAAAGTGGTAAATCAGTTCACCTGGAGGACCAAACAAATGGCATAGAGACTGAGGCCTTCTCTGCTGCTACCTCCAGTCTGGCATTCATAGGTTTGCTGCCTATGAGGGCTCAGGAAAGGTGTTTGTCAAAGAAATCATGTGACTTTTTTGAGTAATCCAGGACCAGCCGCTTGATACTGTTAAACAGCAGCCATCCCACAACAGCCAGTGTGGTGTAGTGGTTAAAGTTTCCAACTAGAATCTGGAAGACCCAGGTTCGAATCTCCATTTGATCATGGTAGCTTGCTGGGTGACTTTGGGCCAGTTAAACATTTCAGCCTAACTTACCTCACAGGAATGTTGTGAAAATAAAATAGAGGGGAGAAAACTGTATACCAATTTTGGTCCCTATTGTGAGAAAAGGTAGGGTCTAAGTAAATAAAAGATATAGCTGAAGATAGGAGGCAGATTAAAAGTTGCTTGCATGGTAGGTGACAAAGAGAAAAGGGAGCAGGGAAAAGGTTACCAGGAGGAGGGAATAGGGACTCTGGTTTCCCACTGGCCACAGGCAAAGGTTACCAGCTTCAGGTTGGGAAATTCCTGGAGATTTGGGGATGGAGCATGGAGAGGACACAGACTTCAGTAAGGTATAATTCCATACAGTCCATCCTCCAAAGCATCTATTTTCTCTAGCAGAATTGATCTATATAAGTACATGAGCTGTAATTCCAGGAGATCCCCAGGCCCCATTTGGAGTCTGGCATTCCAAGGAGGAAAAAGAAGAAATTGTTTGGGAAAGGGATGCAGAAAAAAATTGGATCCCCCCCCCCAAAAAAAAAGGTGTTGCAAATTCCTCGCCATACAACTGAGTCCAGCCTAGTGGCTGCACCATGCAATTATTCTCAGCTCAGTGGCCAGCTCTGTACAGCTGGGCACAACCTGGTGGCCAGCACTATGCAACTGCAACATAATTTTTCCAGACAGGGGCTGCCAGGAGGAAGGGAAGAAGGTAGGGTCAGATAAAGCTAGGTTGGCTGGTAGGTGGAAAGACAAGGAAGGAAAGAAGGGAAAAGGAAATAGTGGGGGAAGGAAGAATGAAGTGGGGGAAGGAAGAACTCCCTGCAACTCCTTGTGGATCTCTATCTTGCATTTTCAAATGCTTAGCAGCTGCAGAGCATAAAATGACAGGTTGTACACAATGTGGTTATTTAAGTGTATACACACTCATGGTGCCTTACAGTTCATACTTATGGGCAAGGATGCATACATTCCTTGCTCAGATAATGAGCAGCTATGCTCATTATTGTTTGGGAAAGCTATGATCATTATCTCCACATGGAGAAGTGGGCAAGGTGGGAGTGACTACATGCCCTTGCCACTGCAGCAGCAACAAGCAGAGTGGGAGCAGGAATATCTACTTCTTCTCCCTATTGTTCCCACGGCACCTGCACAAATGCACATGAGATAATTGGTCTGCATCTCCATTTGGCAATGAAACCATCATCCAATTTCTCATACTTTCCCCTTCCCTATGGAACCACATTGTATTGCAACAGTGCTGCACAGTCATTGACAATGCACAAGAAGTGGGCTGCCTCTCATCAATTTGAAAGTGTTTAGTTCTGCCTCCTCTGCATACTAACAATGGAGGGGTGTATCCATGCACCCACGCCCGGCCAAAGAGTCCTCTTTCAAACAGAGTAAAACAGGGTTATTTTAAATTGGACCCTCAAGAACACTACAAATCGTAAACAGATGACATCATGTGGATTTCATCCTTTAATGCAGCAGTCCGCAAGCTTTTTGCCGCTGCGGACCGCTGCTCCACGTTGGGGGGAGAAGGCGGCCCGGGGGCCCATGCACGCGCAGCAGCCCCAGCGCAAACGCGCATGCGCGGACTGCCGCGCATGCGCGTTTGCGCACGGCAGGGGCGCAAACGCGCGCGCATGGCAGTCCGCACATGCGTGTTTGCGCCGCTGCAATGCCAGCGGCCGCAGCTCTCCCTCCCGGCCCCTCCAGGCCGCCAGCAAATCGGCCGCTAAAGCGGCCGATTAGCTTGCAGCTCGGCAAGCTTCTCTTCCCTCCCCTCCCGAAACAAGAAGCTTGCTGGGCCGCGAGCTAATCGGCCGCTTTGGCAGCCGATTTGCTCGTGGCCTGGTGAGCTTCTCGCTTCGGGGGGGAGGGAAGAAGGAGCCGTGGCCCGGCACCAAGGCCTTCATGGCCTGGCACCAGGCCGCGGCCCGCGGGTTGGGGACCACTGCTTTAATGTGTGGGGGGGGGGGTTCCTGCTTTCCATGTGTGGGATAATCCACATGTGGAATCTTTACAAACACAGTGCACAGGAACAAAAAGAGACATTCATCCAGACTCAAGAATTGAACAGCAAGGAAGGAGACAAACTCTGAAAAATTACAACTCCAGCAACTCATACTAAGTCTTTTTCAAAGAGATGATATGGAGAATAGTGATTTACTATGGAAAAGGAATCACAAAGTAGTGTTTTGGAGAATATGAATATACAAGTACTGTTGAAATATAAATGTATATAAAATCAGAAGTGTTTTAGGTTGAAGGGGTGAAATAGGCCCATCAGGCTGATTATTTTTTACCATCAAGTTGCAGACAATTTATGATTTCCTAGGGTAAGAGACAGTCAGAGGTGGTTTGCCATTGCCTGCCTTTGCATGGGTATTCCTTAGTGGTTCCCATCCAAGTATTGACAAGGGCCAAACTTGCTTGGCTTCTGGGATCTGACAAGATCGGGCAAGCCTGGGCCATGAAGGTCGGGGTGCTCAAATACACAAAATATACTTATGCCAACAAAAACGAACAAATATAACTGTAAAAATCACATAATAACATTTAGGCCTTTTCAAAGTAGAGTACAAACATTAACTAATCTGAACAGATCTTTTGAGAAGGGTTATTATTGTGTTATATTAGGTATGTTTATTGTGGATTGGCTTTAATTTATATGCTGGCTGCTCTCTTAAGATTCTTCAGTTGCATTATGCAACATTGTCAAGTTACCTGTTTAAAAAAACAGATGAATGATTACTGCAAAAGCTTCTTTTAGGCTTCTTTTGTGCCAGGCTACCGGCAGTGTGGTGCTGTGAAGCTTTATGCTCTTCAGCTTTCTGTGTCCCCATGGAGGACACATTTCAGTGCTGTATTTACTCCAGTGCTGAAATGAGTTCCCATGGGGGACACATTTCAGCAAGGCACCTGGTTCCCTGTTGAAATGTGCCCCCCCCAGTAGATGCAGTGGTGGCAGACGGGTTTTACCACATGGGGAGGTATTTTGCATGAAAGTGGGATGGCCCCAGTCTGCCCCGCAGCATGGCGAAGTGTTGCAAAGCCAACCTGAGCATTTTTTGCCCCCCCCCCGGGCCACTGTGGGACAGGGAGGACAGGCCCCATTGGCCCCCACTTTAAAAAAGGGAACACAGATTCTTCCATGTTCCCTTTGGGCAAGGCAAATAAGGGCCCAATCTGAGGCAGGCCCAGGAGTGGGCCAGCCCAGAGTCAGTGTCGTGTGGAAGTGAGGATTAGCCCAGCTTCCAAATAAGCTCCCTCTTGTCCTTTTCTGCCTGTGCAGAATAGGATTTAGTATGTTTTAGAACAAATCCTTTAAAACAAAAATCTGGATAACAAAAGAAAATGCCTTTTTGAAACATACACAATTTGTTATCATCATATTTTATAAGCAGGGAATTTCTGTATATTTTGTGAATGTGAACAGGTACAACACAGTGTATGATTTGAAACAGATTTCAGCTTTCTGAGAACCTCATGTTTTGTTTTTCAAACAAAATATCTAGTTTCTTCAGTGGAGAAAGTTTGAAAATGTGTACTTTCAATCTACTACTCAAGCTTGATTTTAATATTTGGAAATCCCAAAGATTAACATCATTCTCAGAGGACTCTGTTTTGTGTGCCTCTTTCATACAGAGGAAGTAGGAATGGAAGCAGGGTCTTTTCTAACATGATTTCAAGCCTTTGGAACATCTTCATCACAGAGCCTTGCTTGGGGCCAAATATATAATCTTTTAAATAGCTGGCAAACATTTTTTTTATTTACTGAAGCTTTAATGATTGCCTTATAGGGCTTTTCACTGGATTATTTTGTGCCCTTGACCTGATTGATTGTTTTATTGTTGTTGTTTTATTGTCCATAAACTGTTGGATTGTGTACTTTAAGCCTGTTGATTGTTGGTTTCTATTGTGGGTGCTATTTGTAATCTAAATATTTTACATTATCAGTCACAAGAACATTAAAAGCATTTCCCATTTTCAGAAAGGTATTCTTCCTTCCCTTCTCTCTCTCATTTAATATTTATGGCTAACTGCACTCTAACTCCCAAACTATACTATACATGCCACAGAACAAAAAATTGAAGTAATGGACAAGAGTGCACAAAGTAGAGCATGACTCACCTCTAAAACATTCAGGGGTAAATCATAAGCTTCCGGCTGAAGTATTTATTTCTTCAGCCAAATATACTTGTCTTTGTAGTGATCAATGAACAATGTTATAACTCCATCAATAGTATTTACATTAAGGTAATAATGTTTTAAAATTCCAATAATAAACATTATTTACGAGGTCCCCAAAGCTGTTAATATGAACATTATCTTTCTGCCGTGGATTTCCTTCCATTAAAGTAAAGGTAAAGGTATCCCCTATGCAAGTACCCTTGGAGTGACACCCTCTAGCATTTTCATGGCAGACTCAATATGGGGTGGTTTGCCAGTGCCTTCCCCAGTCATTACCGTTTACCCCCAGTAAGCTGGGTACTTCATTTTACCAACCTCGGAAGGATGGAAGGCTGAGTCAACCTTGAGCTGGCTGCTGGGATTGAACTCTCAGCCTCATGGGCAGAGCTTCAGACAGCATGTCTGCTGCCTTACCACTCTGCGCCACAAGAGGCTCATTTCCTTCCATTAGGGGGAATGTAATCTTTCATTGGAAGGGCAATGATGTAGGCAGGGGCATCAGTCTGGTCCAAATGCTTATCTCCTTATAAATCTTTAAACGCTTTTACTTGATTAATACAATGGTAGCAGTCAAGATTTGACTGCACTATTTTTATCCTGCATATCCTTCTTTCTCTAGCTGATTGATTGCTATATGGCATGTTGTATGTCTGCAACTTGCTGTTGCTTTATTAGCTGCTTTAAATCTAATAAGGTGAGGTGGGATATAAATGTTGTCTCTTTGCAAATAAATGCATACAAGTCTGAAAGAAGGTAGGTGTCCAACTTTCAACCCCGGGCTCAGGTGGACAGCAATGCTCCCCTGCCATTATGTTTTTAAAGGTCTATACAATTAGTTATTTAAAATCTCTGACTGTACACACTTTAACACTTACCTTGAATAACTCATTATATGAAAGTAAAGCTTATTTGTGTGGCTCAAGTCCTTCTCTTGGGCTGAAGGAAATACACGATGTATGCCAATTATTTCAGTGCCTTACTGGAAGGGACTTACAAGGGCACAGTTCACAGGTGTTGATCCCTTTATATCCGCCTTGAGTCCCAAGGGAAAAGGCGGGCAATAAAGAAATGGGTAAATATCTGATGCCCTTACGTGTTCGTTCTCCAGTCTTGTGCTCAGACAGGGGCGAGAACGCTGCATGGGTCTGCAACCCGCGGGGAGAAGGCGGTGTCTTCGCCCTGTTCTCCTCGCCAGGCCCCGTCCCCAACTTGGGCTTTGTTGCCTCCCTTGCCCTGACCTTGGCTGCTGCGGAGCGAACGCTACGGTTCTTCTTCTTCTCTTTCACGGACTCCCTGCCTTCCTCGCCCATGGGGACCCAAACCAGCTTTCCCCCGCCGCCCCGCCTGCATTTTGTCCAGGCAACAGCCCTGTCAGGTAGGCTCGTCTGAGCTTGGCGACGTTTCCCTGGGCCAGGCAGCCGGCGGCACTTTCTCCCAGGCTTGCCTACCCCTGCCTTGGCCGGCTCCAGCCCACCCTCCGGGACGAGACAGGATGCCCGGGGAGGGGAGCGAGGCCGCGCGTCCAACCCACCTGCAGCCGCCGCCGCCGCCGCCGCCGTCGAGCAGCCCAGCCACGCGAGGAGCAGCCAGAGCGGGCTCCCCATTGCGGCGCTCCCGGGCAAAGGGCATGGAGCCCCCGCGCGGGCAGCCTCCCGCTTATGGACGGCGGGGAGCCGCTAGCGCCGCCAGCCCCCGCCGTGCGCCCGCCGGAGGACCCGCGCAGCCCAGCCCCGAGGCGGGCATCTCCGCCGCTCCTTGCACTGAGCCGCTGCCGAGACGCCCTCGCCGCCTGCCGCCTCCTCCTGCACCCGCGCGGTGCCGCGGGAAGAGGCGCCGACCCGGCTCCCCCGCCGCTCCCGGTGACAGTCCTGAGGAGGGAGTGGCGGCGGCGGCGGCGGCGGCTCTCAGTACTGCAGCGGCAGCGGCCTGAGGAGGAGGAACCGCCGGCTGCTCCCCTCCCCCCCCCCCCACAGACACCCCCGAGGGAGCAAAAGGCGACGGGGAAGCGGGAGCGCCTTTCAATTCGCCTCCCTCCCCAGCGCCCCGACCAACCCCGCCCAGCGCCACCCTCCTGTCTCCCTCCGCGTGAACCCGCCTCCTGCCTGCGAGGAGGACGAGGGCGGCCGGAGGGAAACGGGAGGAGGCTTGCCCCGCAGCGGCAACCTGCCGCCTGGCTCGCCGCGCCCGCCCTTCGCTTCGCAGCATTCCTCAAAACCACTGACTTATTCCCGCTGTCACTTCGCGGCACGCGAAGGTGCCTCAGCTTGACAGACGGAGCCAGCAAAGCGGAGGAAGGATAGCTCTGCCCCCGTCAGCCTGCCTCCTGCTCTGCCATCGCTTCACCGCCGCCCCGTTGACAGAGCTATCCGTCTGGCCGATCCCCTGTAGACACCATGTCCCAGACACCTCTCCCTCACTCACATGCCTGAGATGGCCTCCTCTCTCCCTTGCCAGCTGTCTCCCAGATGCTGCCCCTCAGGACCCCTTACAATGGGAATCTGAGCTGCCTTATCCTCTCCTCCATAGCTCTGTCACCCATAGGTGCACTCCAGTCCAGCCTCCAGGCATCTCTTCTGATCTCTTGTCACCGCTTAGAATCATAGAATCATAGAATCATAGAATCATAGAATCATAGAATCATAGAGTTGGAAGGGGCCATACAGGCCATCTAGTCCAACCCCCTGCTCAACGCAGGATTAGCCCTAAGCATCCTAAAGCATCCAAGAAAAGTGTGTATCCAACCTTTGCTTGAAGACTTCCAGTGAGGGGGCACTCACCACCTCCTTAGGCAGCCTATTCCACTGCTGAACGACTCTGACTGAGAAAAACTTTTTCCTGATATCTAGCCTATATCGTTGTACTTGAAGTTTCAACCCATTACTGCGTGTCCTTTCCTCTGCAGCCAGCAGAAACAGCATCCTGCCCTCCTCCAAGTGACAACCTTTCAAATACTTAAAGAGGGCTATCATGTCCCCTCTCAACCTCCTTTTCTCCAGGCTGAACATTCCCAAGTCCCTCAACCTATCTTCATAGGGCTTGGTCCCTTGGCCCCAGATCATCTTCGTCGCTCTCCTCTGTACCCTTTCAATTTTATCGATGTCCTTCTTGAAGTGAGGCCTCCAGAACTGCACACAGTACTCCAGGTGTGGTCTGACCAGTGCCGTATACAATGGGACTATGACATCTTGTGATTTTGTGATTTTGTGATTTTGTGATTTTGCTTCTTCAGCCATGACTTGTTCTGTCTCTCCCAGTTCACCGCAAGTGTCCTTACAGAAATATATGACAATTATTTATAAGAAACTGAATCACTTCATCACTCCACAGCTCTAGTGGCTTTACTTATCTTCCTAATCTGTTTTTATATCATAGATTTTGTTTTTCATGTTCCAAACTGTACTCTGGAACAAAGGAAATGAACAGATTTGGGGACCATGGTATTTGGAGGACTTTAGGGTCATTCATGGTTCCACAATGCCTGGGTCTATTGGCCTCAATGTCACAGTCATCCTTTCTCTTGTGCCAAATTGTTACTTTAGTAATAGTTATGTAACTCCAGAGTTGCTCTAGGGCCATGATATAGTGGCAATTGGCATGCAATGGTTCACTATATGGATTACAAGATTTTATCCATTCTTAACACAAAAATTTCCCCCAAAAAGGTTTGCTATGTAGTAGAGAATATTTCCCAATCAAGCCTTGAGCAGATTAACAATTTATTAGAAAAGAGACAGTAACCATGGGAGCAACTGAAAACACCCTCTATGTGATGGTCAAGTTTGGTCTTTCTAAAATGAAATGATCATACAACATTGCGGCAATTCCAGTTTCAGCAGTTGCTTTGCCTTTAGGTGACTAAAGAGATAGAGGTGATTTTCAGGGAATAAAAGCCACTGATGGTTTGTGCCTGAATTTAACAATTCTCAAAACGTGTGAAATCTCACAGTATTAAAATGAAAGATAACAGTGGTGAATATTGATTTTTCCTGCACCGATAAGCGTTGACATGAAAACTGTACACATTTTGAAGACATGAAGACATGCTTACTAAATCAATTAGTTCATCCAGGGTGTAAACTGCACGGAGATTTTATTCCAACCCCAGATCGATTCAGTCCCTGCCCTCTACACAGAATGCGATTTCCGTTTGGATTTGGGGTGATTTAAATTTTCTTTCTGCAGCAAGAAGGATTGATCCAGAGTGACCCTACCTTTATTGTGCGATCTTAGAGTGCTTTTAACACTCAATATTTTTCAAATCCGGATTGGGAAAGAAAGCTCCGTGATAGAGAACCTCTGATAGGCCACCCCAGGTCATGCGACAAGCTTGCCTTAAAGGAGAAGTCCCTAATTTCTCTCAACTTCTGTCGGTCCTGGATTTTTTTCCCCTTCTCTGCCTTTTTCGATCTTCTCCCCCTCCCCTCCAAGAAAAGAAAGAGGCTCCCTGCTTGGCTCCTCTTCCCCCCCTTCAAGAAAAGAAAGAGGCTTGGCTCCCCCCCTTCTGAACTACCCTAACCACGTGCAGAAGACTTTCCTGTTTCAATAGGGGGGGGGGAGAGAGGAAGATCCGAGTTCAAAATGATCTGAATTAAACAGGATTGATGATGGAATAAACAAAGTAAGTGCAGACTCTGCCCAGGTCACTACTGTCTGCTACTTTGACTAGTAGCAGGTCTCTAGTCTTGGGCAAGTTCACATCACCTACTATCTCCCCAGGTTCACATCACCTACTACCTATTGCTTGGGATTGAACCCTGGGACCTTCAGCACACCAAGCAAGATGTTCTGCCCTGAGCCACAGCCCCTCCATTGAAAACATGTGACATAGTAAGCAATTTAGATATGCATATCCAATGTTTTCTTTGCATACATTTCAGCTCTAGAATGACAGCTTGAGTGTAAAAAAATGGTCAATAGCCATAATGTTATCTGTGAGTGACTGCCACTTTCTGAGAAAAGGAAGTTCTTATGAACACACAGAATGACTGACATGTGGAAGCCACATGGTTTAGAATGTTTTAAAAATACCAGCTTGCAGACTTCATACAGTAGAGCCAGGATCTTTGCAGATATGATAGTGTGAAGTATATGACTAAAAATTACCAAAACAGTAGCTAATAATCGGAAGATGGGATAAATAGTTCTCTGAGAAAAAGTTCCTGTCCAGATACAGGCACATACTGTATATGCTTTAGTGTTTATATGCTATATATTTCCTATAGTGTTGAAATAAAATGATAGTAAAGATAGAAAATGATCAGTTTTAGTCATATTACACTGAAACTTAAAAGATGAGTAGATACCATGCTAGCTGCTTTTCCTGTTACAGAAGTGAGAATAATCAAACAAGTTAGAGCAAATGTTAAATTATTATAATCATATAGATGAAAAGGTTATGAGAGGGTACAACTCATAAGCACAAAATGATTATAACTGTCTATAATCACAGTGACTGTTTTTAAAGTTATTTTTACCCAAGTGCCAAAAGACAGTAACTGTGTTAGTGAAGGCACCAATTGTGTCTCTGGAGTCTAGCTCCCCAACAGAAAGGAAACCCCCCCTAAAATCACGTAATGTTTTTAAAAATGCATAATTATGCAGCACTTTTACAGAAAATATATTCATGTCCTCCTACCCCACAATTGTGCTGTGTTGAGAACAGACATGTCAAGATTTAAGGTAAATTGAACAAGTGAGATAATGATACATTTCATAAAACTTTTATCCCATGATGAACAGATATTCCTCTAGCATTTAAGTTCATGTAGGTGGCACAGAAAAAGCAAGAGGCATTCAGCATTTGAGGATTATACGTCTGAAAACAACTGCATGGGCACACACAGTCAAGTTGTAAAGCTTGCATTTTGCACCATTATGTATCCTCCAGATATTCTTTCAAGACAATGAATTGTGGCGTATTTATTCTATATTTAAAAACTACTTTTCCTAAATGGGGTGGGGGCAACATGCATGACCTGGTGGTGGATTGTGGCAGAAGGGTTTAAAAAAAATATTTTGCACAAGAGCTGTAGCACACCTGCAAAGCAGCACCAGTTAACTATCCCCCTCTCACATAAACTCATGCAATTTTGTGTTTGTGCATTCACTCTAGTGCCAGTGTGCTGAGCTGAGCACAGCTGATACAGAAATTAAGGCTCATGTGGTTCACGAGCCTTTTTGATGTAGGCATCTTGAGATTGTCAATATGGTCCCCTTCTAGCTTAACAAGGTACCATTTGCTTTAGAAAAGGAAAATATGAGCAAGAGGAAAATAACACATACACACACATAATGAAATCATATAACATGGATTGAAAGCAGGGGAAAACTTGAAAGAGAATACTCATTGAGTCCGTACAGTTGTGGAGAAATGTTTCCACCCAGTGACAAACAGGGAAATTACTTGCGTTAATTTCCCTTTCATTTTCATTAATACAAAACTGTTGCCTGAATCGGCTTCACCACCCCCACAAAACCACCCCTTACACTGGATCATCAGCATTTTAGTGCTAATATAAAATTTAGCTATTTATCACTAGTGCTTTGATTAATTTTTTTAAAAAATGGCTACCAGTGAAAGGAGAAAAAGCAGAAGAGGAAGCATGGATAAAGGGTGCATATTTCAAGGGGAAGGGGAAATGGATGGAGTATTTTGCACATGTAGTGAAAGAGATTTTTTGGGGGGGGGTGGGCAGGACATCACCATAAAAGTGCTCCTCCCACAACAAAGCATAGAAAAAGTGAGGAGAAATAAAAGTGAGTTCTAAACAGAAGAAAATGTATATGAAAATGAAAATAAATGAACCAACAAAAACCACTGGTGCAGAAAAGCCCTGTGTTAGGGGTACAACAAAACTTGAAAACAATGGCAGTTTTAAAATGAACAAAGATTTATTCAAGGTGTGAGCTTGGTGTAAACCTGCATTTTTACCATGTAAACATTCTTGAGGCCATTCCTTCCCTTAGGCAGGTTTATTTCAATTTTTTGGAACCCAGCAATGGAAAGATGTTTTAAAATGACCAGGGAGTCATTTGCAAAGGACAGATACGTTGGGGGTGGACACAATAAAAAAAACCAGTGTCTCCTCCTTTACCCCTGAAATGAAATTAAATAAGCAGCTATGTAAGCAGAGATAAAATAGGCAGGTATGTATATATGTATTTTAATTATGATTTTGATACTTTAAAGAATTTATTAATGGTGTTGTATTTTGTGTGGTTTTAACTTTGTAAGCCACCTTGAGCCTTCATGAAGGGTGGTCTAAAAATAGTATAAATTAAATTTAAACAAATTAAAAACACCCCCTCATCTACCAATTTTCCCTTCACTTAACAGGAAAATCAATTTGTAGAATCATAGAGTTGCAAGGGGCCATATAGGCCATCTAGTCCAACCCCCTGCTCAACGCAGGATCAGCCCAAAGCATCCTAAAGCATCCAATTTGTCATCACTTCATACTAAAAAATAATTGTGCTGTTATGCCCACTCCCTCTGCACCCACAGCGCTGGCGCCAGAAGGCGCTGGTCTGGAAGGGTCACGCAACTTGCTCCTGGACGGAGCCACTGGGAAATTCAGCCTTGGACCTACCTGATAATCAGCAGCCCGGACCTAGCCGCACTATGTCAAGGCCCTGGATAATAGTAGCCGAACCGCCAATTCCTCCAAGTAATGAACCCAAATTAAAAGGAGATCTATAGGTTAAATAGATTTTCTAAAGTATTTTTTCATTTGTTTCTTCTTTGTTATGATTTCACAACTTTGATCAACAAAAGTCCCAAGAGTTCTATTTTTATATTTTCCATTTCTTAAATATGATCAACAATCAAAATGGTATCCCAGGTATTCTACCTGTTTTCCTGCACCTTCATCAGTGATTGTTAATTTTAACACTCAATTTTATTTTATTGGTTATCACATGGAAAATATAAGAGTAGAACTCTTGGGACGGCTGCTGGGCCCATTTCCATTAGGAAGCAGGAATTAGCCCTGTGTACAAACAGATTGCGATTGTGGTCAAATCCCTTGTGTGGAAGCAGTCCCAGCCTCACTTACCCCGCAGGGTGGCTGTTGTGGGGAGAGGAAGAGGAAGTGATTATATAACACTTTGAGATGCCTGAGAGTAGAGAGAAGCAGGGTATGAACACAAACGTCTCGTCTTTCTTCTGAATGTCCTTTCCTTCTTCCTGTCTGACTCTTCCTGGCAGAACCACAGGGTGCCTCCTTCTGCCCCATTGCAGTGCTGTTGGTATGCTGAGGGCAGCACCCCTATTCCACCCTTTCTCCCCACAGGGCTAAGGGCCCCAGTGATATGACAAATATGACGTTTATTTTTTAACTACAAGACTAATCAAAGATCACTTTTTATTTATTGGCATGCTTGTTATAGTTTAACAAGAAGACTTTGCATGGGGTTCAATTATTCAGATGCTTTCAAATTCTTGAAGTAGTGTCATGTGTTTTAGTTTCTTTCTGCCAATGTCTTATTTTCTTCTCTGAACTTGGAACTCAGTTCTGCTTTAGGCTCAGTTCTGCTTTAAGAACTGCACAGTGGTAACATGTCTACTAGAGCTGGAGCCATAGAAAAGTACTTTGATACCCTGACCCTCAATGCTTTCTGGGGCTTGATTTTAATGAGATTTAATTTCTAAATAAGATGCTGACAATCTTATTTATCAGTGAAACTGGATGGCACTTTTATTTTGAGTGCAGTCCTTTGCAAAATGACTCCTGAGTCCTGTCTAAGCTCACAGGAATCAATAAACGTAGACTGGAGTAATGGTATAGGATTGCACTTTTGATGCTTTACAATTTAAGACATTTGTATTCAAACTCCTATGGGCATGAAATAAGATATGAATCCTCCTATTACAAATGAACATTTTTGAGAATCAGAAACACCAAGGGTTGACTCTAGTGCAAAATTTCAATTTGGGCTAGAGCTCTTGAGCAAGCGGAAATGGAAGAAAAAGATTGCGATAACTGCTTGCCACCACTTGTGTTTTTCCTTGCATGAGATCCTGTGCAACCAGTTTCTGGCCACTGTCATATATTGGGAGGAAAGTTCTAGGTGTTGCACAACATCTTGTGCATGTAGAACTGCACTAGGTCTGTTAATATTTCCATGGGATCCAAGCATAAGCTTTTTCACCTGCCAAAGCTTTTGGTTTCATGTCGTAAAGGACTATAAATTGTCTAAGAACCATAAAATAAACAGAGACCACACCACACTTACTCATCACGTATATGGAGAACTTGGTTTTGTGGTTTTCTGGTGTGAGTTATCTACAGAAAAAAAATGATTAAAGGCTATTACTTCCTGAATAAAGAATAAGGCTGTCAGGGGATCTTCAATCTGGTGGTTGTTCTGACCCAGAAAAGAATATCACAAAAGACTGTTGTGTTTAAACACTGTTGTGTTTATACACTGTTGTGGATAAAACTGTTGTGTCTGAAGATCTGCCCAGGACTGAGCTTGAAGTATGAGGCAGGATTCAAGTGAGCACTGTAATTGACCTATATGTGGTGAGATCCCGTTTGCTGGATCCCTTCAGTTTGAACCTGAAACTGACCAATAGTGAGCTCTGGTGGGAAGTTCATTTTTGCCTCTTGTAACATCATACTGAGAACACAATAAAGATCTGATTGAACTCTCAGTGCTCCTGGCTTCCTTGAACCCACGGATTTAACAGAAATGATGGCACCTTACCAGCTGATTGGTGGCAATAGTAGGGGTGGGGGTCCTCAGGAAGGGGAGTGCTCAGGGCCATTCCACACCCGGGAAATAAAGTGAAAGGCTTACCTTTTGCAGACACTTTTTTTGGCATTTCAAATGATGAAGTAGCGCAATCTCCATCTCCAGTGCCCGCACTCGCACTCACCTCCCTCTCCCTTCTCCTGGGAATGGGGCTGCCTGAAGCAATGAATATGTGTTGCATTTTGCTGAGCAAAAAAAATTACCCCCCACCAGTCAACGCAAAAAGCATGCCTCTCAGACCCACCCCCCTAAAAAAAAATCATTAAAAAATGACTTTTCTTATTCTTCAAGGCTGGGGGGGGGGGGGTGGCACTAAAATAAGCACTACACATTTATGATTAGATGCATAGGTATGCCAACAGAGAAGTTTCACTTAAAAAAAGCCTCGCTTGCATCATGGTCCCTTTAAAACAGGGGGAAAGGTGATTGGCTGTCTGGCATGATTGACAGGTGGAAGGAGAGATGCGTGTATAGCGCATCCCTCTCCTCTGCCATTTCAGACAGCCATGCAGATTGCCAGGAAGAGCCAAAAAGTGGCAGAAGAAAGTGGGAGAGCAAGAAGGTGAGAAATGGGGGGAAGTGCAATTTTTTATGGTGTCATGCAATTTTGCTGGTTTGACAAAAGTTTTTTAGATGTGTGGAATGTAACTCAAAGTCTTGCCAGAGTTCTTGTGTGAGGGTAGAAAATACTTCCAGGTAAACAGGACAGATTGCACTTTAGGGGGGAGGGAACCTGAACAATGAGGGGGCATGACTGCTCAGTCTAAGCTGCTTTACAGGAGGAGTTGGGAGTTGTAAAACCCCACCCCTTCTGAAATAAGGCCAGAGGACAGGGCAGGAACAAGCCAAAGACCTTAGGCAGAGCAGAGGAACTGGTTCACCTACAAAAGCCCCCTCAAAAACGAACTCAGACCCTTCTTAAATACATTGAAAAGCCTACAACTTAAAGACCAAAAGATAAATAAAAGAAGAGCTGGTATTTATACACTGCTTTTCACCATCTGAAGGAGTCCGAAGGCACCTTTCCTATCCTTTCCCCCAAACAGACACCTGTGAGGTGGGTGGGGCTGAGAGAGCTCTAAGAGAACTGCCCAGCAAAAGCAGTCGTAAGAGAACTGTGACTAGCCCAAGGTTATCCAGCTGGCTACATGTGGAGGAGTAGAGAATCAAACCTGACTCTCCAGATTAGATTCCGCTGCTCTTTAGCCACTACACTACACTGGCTCTCTTGAACATCAACTATGAATTTTTCTAGCCAAATATTTTTATGCTGGATTGCCATGGTGGATTTAATATAACTGGAAGTCAACTGATGTTAGTGTTTTAACCATGAAAATGGAAGACAATAACAATATGTGTATCCTCAGGGGGAAAATTCAGTAATCAGGATGACCTGAAATTAGAGAATAATTCACACATTCTTGTGGACCATGATGTGCTGTGAAGTAACAGTTGTTCTTTCTGTGATATATTAAATTATGTACAGACTTGGTGTGAGAGTCTCTGTGATTTTAAAAAACGAGTAACAGCAGCAGGGGGTTATTGAGAGTGGAGGAGCAAGGGAGTATTGAACCATTTTCCTACTCACTGAAAGAGTTTTGTGCTATTGCCACTGAAGCTAATTTTTGATCCCAGGCCTAATAACTCTGTGATACAAAACTAACTGGCCGAATAATGAACAAAAATCAAACAAATAGGATGTTAATTAAAAAAAAACCTTCTTAAAATATTTAGGAATTGTTAATCATTATCCATTAGTGAGAGAAAGTGGCATCTATTGTCAATAAAAGGAGTAAACAAGCCAAATTTCCAATATAAAAAAATGAAACTGAAAATTCCATGAGGTATCTCAAAGATTTTAAAAGAAAATTAGTCCTTCAGATGAATCAAAAGGCCCTTGTGTCACTGGCCTAACAATAACCATGTGCTGTATTTGACACCAGTTTGTCAGATTTCATCCACACTGCTGCTGACAAGTATTACTACAGTGAGGTTTCTTTAGTTACGCCAAACTGTAAAATACATCATGTACCTCTCACTAAATTATTTTTATTATAATTAATTAAAGTATTTATAGGCTGCTTAAATCAAAGCAGAACCTCAAGCAAGATATTAATAATGTAGCCTGAAGTGATAATCACTACAGGATTAATCCTAAATAGGTCTACTCAGAATTCAGTCTCATTGTATTCATTTGGACTTGCTTCTAGTCAAGCATTCTTTAAACTGCAGCCTATGGATTGGAAAACTATGGGCAAATGTGAGGGTCACCATGTTTTCATTGTGGTTGTGCAAGAATCTTTGTTTTATATAATAACAAATTATCATAGATTATTAAAAAATATCCACGGTGCATTATTCTGTAAGTTCAACATAATATTTATCTAGGCATGATCTGTTGCTATAATTAATATATCAATTCCATTTCTGAAAAAGATCTCTCTCCTTTCTCTTTATTTTACATTGGTTCCTTTTAAAAAGGGGCTTTATTACTATGTAGTATATAAGAAATGCCATTTAGAACAGAGCAGACATATTACACAGCAGAATGTTTTCATAGACTATGAGTTCAAAGTCTAAGTAGCTTTACTGGTATGATATTTGAGTTATCCAAGATAAAATGTTGTAAATCTTTTACGAGAACTGGAGAGCGGAGGTGGATATAAACGTCTTTCTTGTAGACTAGAACAACAGATTGGAAAGATCTTAGCAATTACTAGCCTCTTCTATAAACCTTTTGGGCTGATGATTTCCAGTAACACAATAGAAACAGCAACATTTGACGGTTTCTCATAAGGCCCTTTGTGCTTCCATCTCCATGCAAAGTGGTAGCATCAACAGGAAATAATGTGCCATGATTTTTGTATACATTTAAATGTGTATACATTTAGATTTGCTTTATTAGAGGTCCTATAGACCATGGTGAAATAGTCTGGGTGACTCCATTGACTTTCTTCCAGCTGATTCAGAATCCCTGGATTATAGAAAAAGCCCAAATACTAGAAAAATGGCTGGCGTGTTACAGGAACCCCCAGACTAGAGGATAATCATTTGTACTCACACAGAGATGATCAAGGCAAAAGAGATCTTGCAACCCCAGAAAACATTGCTAGAATATATGGGGGTGATGAAGGTGGTTACTAGTGGCCAAGAATAAACAGCAGGCAGGGGAGGAGCTAGTGGAAGAAGGTAGATTGTGCTGGAAACAGCTGAGGAGAAGCTGGACAGGCAACAAGGCAGTGGTTGCTGGTAAGAGGAACAGAGTCCTTCTCCACGCATTGCTGGTCTACCCCATTAGGGAGATAAGGCAGATAAGTGGCTGTGCTTGGAGAAGGAAGAGGTGGTAGCAGCAGTGAAGGCAACTGCTGCTGTTGCCTTCCTGCCTGCCTGCACAGTAGGGAAGGCAGGCAAGTAGATGCACACTCAAATGTACAATTTAGTTGCATTTAATGAGTACAAATATCTGAAGAAGTGTGTGTGACACAAAATCTCAAACCTTGAGTAAAACTCTGATGGTCTTAAAGGTGCCACTGGCCTCAAACTTCGATCTGCTGCTTCAGACCAACATGGCTACCCTCTTGAATTTATTTTAATGAGTACAAGGTTACGAAGAAGAGGACGAGTCGGTTTTATATCCCACTTTTCACTACCTCAAGGAGTCTCAAAGCAGCTTACAACTGGCTGGTCCATTGCTTCCCGTGCTAGAGAGGGCAAGGATGTGCTGCTAGACTACATTCAGAAGTACCATGGATAAAAGAACCATGGCCGTATTTAAGCAGGTTGTCTGGAAGCAGCAGGCGCTGTAAACACATTTTTTCCAGTGAGGGTGGTAACCCACAGAAGCTTTAGGCAACGAATGTAAGTGCCAGCCTACTTTATGTCCAGACATGTTCCACTTTATTTCAGAATGTGGGTAAATAGAATGGTTTTGGACGGGTCGAACTCTGAAATAAGGTATTCAGTACAATACTTCACAGAATTCTGCCTAAACAAAAACATTTTGGAAAATGTGTCTTCATTTTAAGGAAAACAGACAAATTTTCCTTGACTTTCCAGTCAGCCCAGAACAGGGTTTTTAGCAAAGACTACCAGCAAGGTCTTGAAAAAAAAAATGAAAAAAATGTCAGGAGCAATCAAGAGGAAATTAACCATGTTTACTGTGAAAGCTAGTCCTATACATGCTTACTTGGAAGGGAGTCTCACTCAGTTCAATCAGATTTAATCTAAAACACTTTTCATTTTATTGTGATCACGTTATACAGAATCAATTATGGCCACTGAAAGATGATGTTCAGTAAAGTTGCAGATAGTGCTCAATAATTTATTTTGACAGCTTTCAATGATTTCTTTTCACAGCTGATTTTATAAGATTGCAACCCTAAACATTCTTATAATATGAGTACGGCCCACTAAAGATAATAGGATTTCTAAATAAGGAGTAATCATGTTTAGGACTGTGTTAAAAGTAATATGAAATTGTGTAAGAAGTAATATAGAAATTTGTTTGAAGGAATTAATTCAGGCTACAAACTCTCAACCAAGATTATTTGTTTGTTTGTTTGTTTGTTGTATTTGTATACCACCCTCCCCTGAGGCCTTGGGCGGTTTATTTATTTGTTTATATAACATATGGCAGAATTACATACAGGAAGCATGTAATAATATAAAATATGTAGCTAAGTAGGTACAACAATTATACAGGCAGATTGGGCAATCCATCTAAATACTAATATCTAAGTTTTCAGTCTTCTCAATTGCAGCCAGTGTCATATCTCCCTGGAAAGCACAACTCTCATATTCCTAGGATAGGTGAAAAATCAGACAGGATTTATAAACAGTAATCAAATCTGCATTGAGCTGCATTGTATTGATGTCCTGAAGATGCTGACTAAATATTGTTATTGTTATTAACAACAACAACAACAACAACAGTATACCACCCTCCCAGAACAGCTCAGGACAGAGCTGATCGTGGGATCCTTGCTTGTGCTCTTTTTTTGACAGTAGGTTTTATGTTAAGAGGACTCCCATTAGAAGTCATGACTTTGCAAACAATACATTGCTACTGTTGCCTTCAGTCCTAACCTTTTATTATTAATTGCCCTCCAAGTACACACAATCTGTTACTGAAATAGCTGTTTGGGTCATTTTAAATAGTGCCTCAGAACAAAGTGTTTCTATTGGTATATACTTTGAATCAAGAATGCCAAGAATTCCTTTGCTGTCTCTTATGGCTATAGCTTATTTAGTTTGCTGCCAGATTTGCTGGTGGTGTGAGGATGGGATTAGCCAAGGGGCAACTGGAACAGCTACCCTGGAGGGAGGTTTGCTTTTGATCCTTTTGCATGGAAGGTGCAACACCTGCGTGATTTATGGAGTTCTGGGGAGCTGCCTGGCAGTTGCCTTGCTTTTGGCACTAATGATTTGTACTGTTTGGAACTTTAAGAAAACAATAGACACATTAATATTAGGGCCATAATAATATTAGGTAAATTTAATGTTACAACTGCTTTCCAATAGTACCCACCACTTATTCCTGAATAAATGAGTGATATATATTCTGTATTCATAGCTGGGCCTCCAGATCAGTTTTATCTCCTTGCAGCTTCTGGTCTAGCAAGGCTGAGAATCCAAGTGCTGTGGCAAAGCCTGCTGGGAGGCAACACTATTTGTTCCTGGAAGGTCTGCTTCTTGGGGGTACACTGGCCAGCAAGCTTACAGGACCAGTTCTTGTTCAGCCACCATCTTTGAGGGCTGCTGGCAGCCAGGAGAAAGCGTAAAAGTTCCTGTAGCTCTGATGGTGGCTGCAGGGGCCACTTGACTCAACCCCAGGCAGTGATGCCCCAGCGCATGCTGGCTCACTCCTAGCTAGGGTTGCCAGTTTGGGGTTGGAAAAAGCTGGAGATTTTGAGTGTGGAGCCTGCAGATGGTGGGGTTTGGCGAGGGACTTTGGTGCGGTATAATGTCGTACAGTCTAAGACCCATTATGCATGGGGGTTTTAGCGCACATTCGGGGTGGAATGGCGGCGACTAAAATCACGGATAACGCACGGAGCCGGCTGCAACCGGCTGCAGCTTCGGTGCATGCCGCCGAAAAAGCCGCGTCAGTGAAATGCAGAAGAAAGCGCAGCTTCCGGGTGAGCGGGGCGCAACCAGAAGCGGCGCCCGGATCGGCGCGTGCATAATCGGTTACTCTGGGTTTTGCCGCCGTCGCGCCCCGCCCCGTGTATAACCGGTATGCGTCGCGTCTTCCCCCTCCGCGTTTTCCATGTGACCCGAAATCGCCGTTTCGGCGGCCGTGCATAATGGGCCTAAGTGGCCATTTCTCCAGGGGAACCAATCTATGTTGCCAGGAGAAGAGCAGTAATTTCAGAAGATCCCCAAGGCCCACCTGGAGGTTGATATCCCTACTTCTGGTCTCCTCCTGAGTTGCAGGAGTGATGGTTCTAGAGGAGGTAACAGAAGAACCAGTACTCAGTGTAGACATGGTTGGCCAGATCTGAACCAAGTGGTCCCTGCAGGCACTCGTTTGTAGCACTGTAGGGGCCACTCAACCTGTTCCCTGTCAGTCTGCCAGTTTTATCTGGCCTGTCTGGTTCTGCATTTACAGTGGCTCAGTCATGCTGGTTGCTACAGACCTAGAAGTGCAGCCCACCAGGGAGAACTAGAAAGCCCTAGAGAAGGCATAGTGATTTCATGCCGATCCCTGTTTATCTTCCATTGGGTCATCGTGTGACACCCTAATATCATTTTGTCCTCTTCAGTCTTTCCTGCCCTCCAGGTTTGCTCTTTTATCAAAAAATGAAATTATTTCAGGGGTGTGTGAAAAGAAATTATCTCAAAAGAATATAAAGTAATTAAATAATAGGGTAGGCACTAAAGCACAACAGACCATTTTCTTCAGAGCAATTATTAACATGCTTTACTTTGTGCTGTAAGGCATGAATCCAAATGTCAAATAATTTTAGTGGCTCAGGAATGTGCAACAATTATGCGGTGTTTTCATGTGTTGAAGAGTGAATTTGGCACATCAGCACAGTGCTGCATTGATAGCCTGTGAACTTCTAAGGTCAGGCTGAAAGCAGTCCAGCAAGTAACTAGAGAAACAAAGCTATGAAACTTTTGAAGCTGCTTTATGCGGAGTCAAAGCATGGATCCCCTGAGCTCAGTACTGTCTATTCTAAATGACCACAATGAGCTAAATGTGCCACTGGTATAACTCTTTGTTAAGCAGTTCTCCTGGTTCTTTGCCAGCACCTGATATCCTCTAAGTGGCGATAACAGGGATTGAACCAGGGACCTCTTGCACATAATGTATGTGCTTTCCCACTGTGCCACATCCTTTTTCTTACACCTCACTCTTAAATCCAGTCTTGGAATACGTTTCTAAAAACAGCTACTCCATGTCTGGCTATTAGTACTGGCTTCACCAAACATGCCACTAGACATCTTCTGATTTATAACAAATCTCATATCACATGGTATCCTGAGAATTAATTTATTCAATTCAAATAATTTAAAGTTTTTTTATGTCAATAAAACCTCAACAATGCGAAAACCATTCTTGCTGTATCCAACAGTTTTTTAAAAACCTTTCATGGATTTATATACCACAGTAAGCTGATAGACACGTTTTTATTGATCTGTTTCATTATTTGCATAAGCCTCTTCATGCAGATATCTCCAACTGGATAGGTGGCACATATGTGTAAGCAAACAAGCAAAACTTAGGACTGATGTCAACATGATTCCAGTGAGGCACAAGCTATGTGCAGTCTGGGAATTTGAACTGGCCCACCATCTCAAACTAGCCGGCAGCACCTTTGAAATGAAATGCTGAGCGAGTGGCAAGTTGCTCCAGGTGTGTGTATGGGAACTTTTGCCTCCCCATGGCACATTTAAGTCAGGCCTTAGAAGCCATGGGAGATGAGACACCTCCTCATGCCTCTGCCCTTGCTTCGGTGCAATGGGCATTTGAGACTTGATACCTTTTCAGTAGAATAACACACTCCATCCTGTGCATTATTATTTGTTAGGCAGATTCATCAAGTTTAGGTCTAATTCACATGGAAAATGAATGAGTTGGTAAAACCATTCCTTGAATGTATCACTTCAATCTGTAGGTGGGAATTTGCATGGATTAATGTTACGCAGTGGCGAAAGATCCTGAACGTATCGAATAATGATGTCTGAAAGAAGGATAAGCTAGAACTCTTCTTGATTTCTAGGTTGCTCTCTGTAAACAAACAAAGTAAGGAGAATCATGTGATCTCCTGCCAGAAGTCAAAGTTTTTATTGCCTCCTCTGGAGACTGACCCCAGTAGAAAAACTATGGAGTACTAACCAGAGTGATTATAGGTTATGGCCAACGATTACCAATTCTTGGCAGATATATGATGACGCCCATGAAAGAGTATAGTACTGTCTGCATGGAACACAACGGACCTTGTAAAGTCAGCTACTGCTTGGTAACCCACAGATGTACTTTGGACCGTACTCTAAAAGAAAGCATGAATCAAGTCCATGTTCTCTGGCACATTCTTTGTGGAAATCTAATGTAGACTGAAGTTCACAAAGAAGATGACTTCATTGTTGTTAGAGCTTGATTCCAAAGGTTTTGATGCTGGGGAAGTTTTTACATTAATATCAATGGGCATTTTTGTTAGGTTGTTTACTTATAGATTTACCTGCATTCCTCATTTGCTTGGTATGTAGCTTCTCTGTTTACTTCCCATTATTGATAGTGGGAAATGCCATCAAGTTGCAGCTGACTTATGGCAGCCCTGTAGGGTTTTCCAGGCAAGAGATATTCTAGTATGGACCATCCAGGTCAGGGCATGCATCAAAATGTGTGTACTGGGGGTTGCAGATTCCATGGAATTGTCATAACACCAAATCTACTCTTTAAACTGAAGTGACAAAAAAGTAACTGAAATGTCCTTCAATTCTCCTCAGGGGAACTGAGGGACATGTTTGTTATGTGCTGCATGTGGTTCTTCTATGTGGATGTGATATCTAAGTAGATTAAAGCCATCTGTATGAGACAGCTGTGATGTCCTTTAAAAATGACAAGTCCCATCATTTCACCGTATCTTCACCCTACACATTCCACTAACTTTCTCAGGCTAAATTTATCCCTTTTGAAACCCTGATGACAACTTTCTTTTCAGCTCATATATCTCCAGATGTTTTGTGATCTCATCTCTTGTGAATGTTATTAAGGATTTTGCTTACCATTAAGATTACAATCCTTTTAACAGGATAAGCCTATTAAATGTCTAGGTGATTCCTCATTTTTTCTTTTTTTTTTTATCACCATGATTAAGTTTTCTTCCTTCCCTTTATTTCCTTCTTGAAACCACTAAATAAGAAAGGCATATAAAATTGTCCATCTAGCTCAATATTCTATCTCTGCATACTACCTGAAGCCAATGGCTGAGAACATAAATGGGTAATGAATTCCAGAGTGGACTGCTATAGAAGGAACAGCCCAAAGGGACATTCCTGCTAATCGCATAATTCAGAGGCTGCTTTGAGTTATGAGGTTCAACATTCATTATTAAATGAGCATTTAACTGTGATGTTCTCAGTACTTGGTTAGATGATTTCTTGTTTTAGTTATTAGTGTCATTGCAAAACCTAACCTTCCAGGATATGGCAACTATAGATGGAAATGACATTGACTGATCCATTAATATTATAAAATGAAACTGTTTCCCACTGCTTTGCTTATGGCTCATTAGGAAATACCAGTTCTTACAAGAACTGAAGACCTCACTGCCCATGCGAGTCTGAAGGCTGTTGACTTTCCAGATGCTTAGCATTTTCCCAGACAGACCCGTATAGGCAAGGTAATATCATCTGCCCTGCTGCTCTTTTGCTCTCGCTCCCTCCCTCTCTCTCCCTCTCTCTCCCTCTCTCTCTCTCTCTCTCTCACACACACACACACACACACACACAATCCAAACATATTGCACAAGTAGGGCTGCCTACCTCCAGGTGCCACGTGGAGATCTCCTTTTATTACAATTGATCTTCAGAAGAAGGGTTGGATTTTATACCCTGTTTTTCTCTACCCTAAGGAATCTCCAAATAGCTTACAATTGCCCTGCCTTCCTCTCTCTGCAACAGGCTCCATGTGGGGTAGGTAAGGCTGAGAGAGTTCTGAGAGAAATTGTGACTGGCCCAAGGTCACCCAGCTGGCTGCATGTGGATGAGTGGGGAATGAAACCCAGTTCTTCAAATTAAAGGCTCATCTTCTTAACCACTACACCATGCTGGCTCTCTAAAAGGTAGCCAAACAAGTGGTATAGTTGCTCCTAGTAGCATCAGTCTGTCCATCGCCCAGTGGTAGTATGTGATGCAGTAGGTCCCAGATTCAATTCTTAGCATCTACAGTTTAAAAGAATCAGGATTTTAATATTCTTATTCTTATTCTTATTCTTATTCTTATTCTTATTCTTATTCTTATTCTTATTCTTATTCTTATTCTTATTCTTATTCTTATTCTTATTCTTATTCTTATTCTTATTCTTATTCTTATTCTTATTCATTTCGATTTATTTCCCACCACTCCCAAATGGCTTGTGGCGGGTTACAGTGTCTTAAAACCCCATTTAAACTCCCATTAAAAGACTTAAAAACCATCACAATATGCAAAAATGCAGAGTACCAGTTGAGCACCAGAGTCTCCAGTTGCTTCAATCAGGCGACACAAGATTATAAATACCAGGAAGTTTCTGATTTAAATATGCTAACTGCACATCTCTTCTGATGACCCCTGTAAGATATTCTTCATATCCTTTAGGATCAAGCACACTACAGATCTTGCATATTCCAACAAGAAGTGACTTGAAACAATTCCATCTAGGACCACAGACAGCCATTGCCAGAGTAAAGAGCATTTACCTTGATAGACCAATGGTCTGACTCAGCAAACAGCACTTTCATGTGTCCAGTTGATGCACACTCTGAGTGGGTGGGAGAATAAGGAAAGCTGGGAGGGAAAAGAGGAGGGCAGCAGGTGTCCCATGTCATGGTAACTAGCCAAAGAAACCCTAAATCCTGAAGGTAGAGCAAGTGACCACATAGCCGTATGGAACCAGTCAGTCCTGCAGATAAGGATGTGTGCACTGCCCACCCCTCAATCGCTTCCAGGTCCCTTTTTTAACTGGTATGACCCTAAACCACATGTGTATGAGCTAGGTGGAAGCTAATTATTCCTGGCAACTTTTTCTTTCTCCTGCAGGAGCAGAGATGACCCCTTGAAAGTGATTTTGCCAAGTGTCAGCGTTTAGTGGCCATTGAAACTGCTGTTTTTTTCTTTGTTGTGTTACGGATAGGGCTTCTCAGATTCTTAATCAAAAGCTCATTGAACTCAGAAAAAAACTCTTTGTGTTGATTTTAGCAAACTGTGATGTGTCTTGCTAATCAGGTGACACTGTGTTTAACACAGTAGGGTTTAGCAAACTAAAACGAGGGTGAAAAGGGTTTCTTTTTGTCATCACCCCCCCAACTCCTGTCATGCTATAGTATGAAACAACCACTATTCATAACACTTCCCAAGAAACCCACCAGTGTTTCTCCCAGTCTGCTGGTTGGCAGCACCATTGGAATTAGGTTTCTTTGACAGATCTTAAGCTTTGGAGGGGAAAGGAATGTCTTCTTGATATAATAATATCAGGCCAGGCGGAGAGCCCTTCTTGCGTAATCCACTTTGAGCACAAATAAGACATTATGGCTGTACCATTATTTCCAAGTGAAAGTGTCTACATTTGGCTGAGCCAAGAGTGTTATCCTGATTGACATGTTTATAAATGGGCGGTTGGAATGTGTATTATGGATTCAAAGACCAAATGCAATCCACCTGGTGTTTGGGAAGGAAGGTCCTGGGAATCAGAGCACCAAAGGGGCCCTCTCCACCTCCATCACCCCTGCCTCCATAGAAACAGAAGCAGCTGGCTTTAGGAGATCAGGCCATACTTTCCATTTCCCATGGTTCCTTGTCAGTACAAGCTGCCATCATCCTCCATCATATCCATTCAGGATTCTTCGGGTGGTAGAAACCCAGATTCCACATCCTCAGAGCCATAATGAAAATGATCATCTAGAAAGTTCTTGTGTTGGAACAGGCCTGCAAAGCATGAGTTAGCTGAGCACAATCTCAGCGTTACACTTTTCTAAGCCTACTGGCTTCAAGTGGGCCTTACTTCAGCCTGTGAGATGCTAAACAATCCTCATATTTTTGCATTCACACATGTGCTGTCAAACAAAATAGTCAGCTCTTGGTAGGCTGTTTTGTGGATCACAGGTTGTCCAGGTCTGCTTTGTATTATTTGTATTATGTCCCTTGTTGTGAGATTGTGCTGCGCTGTAACAGTGTAAGATATGCGTTTGTATCTGATGACATGTACATCTTCCCCTTCCTAATGGAAAAACGGCTTTACTCCCAACAACTTAAAGATAACATCTCCTTTCCAATTCTTCAGGTTTCCCTGCGCCCCTTTGGCATAAATACCTGCACATTTGTAATTAGAACAACAAATGCAGTTGGGCTGTCTAACCGTACTAGATTCTGTGGCAGTTTAGAAATTAATTGCCTGTCTTGTGACCTGAGTTGTCCTAGGCAACCACCTACAAAAGTCAGGAATGCAGTAAGCCAGTTTGGAAGAATGGGTAGAAAATGCTGTTGATTCTGACTTAGTGCAGCTGTTGTCGTGATTTTATGATGACTACATAAACTAGTAGAGGAAGCACAGATTATGTCGCACAGCTACTGAGTATGAATCTCCATCCAATAGTCAATAAGCTTTTTCCTCCTCCTTCTTTTAACCTAACTCACATCACTGTGGCATCTCTTCACAGACTTGCTGGAACTAGAATTTTGGGCTTTTGGCTACCATATTGCAGGCTCTAAAACCTCTTGTTTCTCACAATTCTGTCACTCTTATGGAACTTGGAGTTATTTGCCCCCATTTGGTCTTCACAAGAAGAAGTTTGGCGGGCCGGGATTTTTGTGAATTTCCTAAATAACAAGGATTTGGGCCCAGCTTCCTCTAGTTTAAAGACTGCCACTGTGACCATTATACCAACTGGGTGGACTTTTTAACTTGATTGACAGTCTGAATTTTAATAAATATATTCTATTGGTTTGGATTTGCTTGCTTGTTTCACAAAAATCACCTAGCTAAAGCCTGCCATATTCTTCTACAAGAGAGTCAAAATTTCAGAGGTGTCAAGCAGAGCATTGGCAGATGTGGCTCTTCCTCTTACGCCTACGTCTGCCCAAACATTCCAGTTCATTGTTTTTGTAGGGAGAGTTACCAGCTTCCTAGAGAAAAATGTTCTGTTTAGTGGGATGTTATTGACCAGGGTGTAAACTGCATGGAGCTTTTATTCCAATCCCAAGTCGATTCAGTCCCTGCCATCTACACGGAATGCGATTTCCGTTTTGATTTTGGACGATTTTAATTTTCCCTCTGCACCAAGCAGGATTGATCCGGAGTCACCCTACCATTTATTTGCAATATCCAGGAGTGCTTTTAATCCTCAATATTGGAAGATTTGGGTTGAGAAAGTATGAAAATACACTCCCTCTGTGATAGAGAAGCGCTGACTCTGTGGTAGAGCAGTTCTGATTGGCAAAACCTGCCAAGCCAGCCAAGGCTGTTAGCTTTTCTTAAAGAGGAAGCCCTCATTTTCTTTCTGTAGAAACTGCAGAAGCCTCACTTCTGAGGATAGAGATTTGCCTTGTGTTTTTTTTTCCTTCCTTCTCTCCTGTCTTTAATCCCCCCCCCCATTCAAGAAAAGAAAAGAAAGAAAGAAATAGGCTTTGTCTGGGCTTGGCTCCCCCCTCCCCTTCTGAGCTTTCCCAATCAAGTGCAGAACACTTTTCTGTTTCAATGGGGGGGGGGGGAGAGGAAGACCGAGTTCAAATTGATCTGAATTCAGCAGGATCCACACCGGAAAAAACAAAGTAAGTGCAGAATCAGCCCAGGTGATGTTACTGGCCATGAAAGCTATATTTGCCCATTTCTATATATTAAACTAGCAGTAGAGCCCGCTGTCAAAAAAATACAGCGGGCCCTAGGGGAGGGTTTACTTCCCCTCCCGCCCATGTAGCAAAATGTTCCCCAGGCCCCGGGGCTTGGGGAGCGTTTTAAAGGCGGCGTGGATGCTTTAAAGTGCTCCCCAAACCCCGTGGAAGGCGCTCCATGGCTCCCGGAGCCGCGGAGCGCCTTCCCCGGGGCTTGGCCAGAGTTTTAAAGGCGGCGTGGATGCTTTAAAGCGCTCCCCAAGCCCCGGGGAAGGCTCTCCACAGCCCCGGGAGCCGCAGAGCGCCTTCCCCGGGGCTTGGGGAGCGTTTTAAAGGCAGAGTGGATGCTTTAAAATGCTCCCCAAGCCCCGGGGAAGGCGCTCTGCGGCTCTGGAAGGCGGCATGGATGTTTTAAAACAGTCCCCAAGGCCCGGGGAAGGTCTGGGGAGCCATTGTCGGGGCAGGGGCCAGGGAGCCTACCTTCGCTCTCGGCGGCCAGCAAAGTAATGGCCGCCGGAGCAAAGGGAAGCTTTGGGGGGTGGGGCGGGTTGGGAGGCGCTTCACGCCTCCCAATTGGTTTTTGGTTAGCAAGCAGCCAATCAGCAGCCGTGCTGTGCACGGCTGATGATTGGCAGCTTGGCGGTGGACTGACCAGCAGGGGGGCCAATTGGGAGGCACTTCGCGCCTCCCGATTGGGCCCTCCGCTGGTCAGTCCAGGGGAAGGGCCTATCGGCACCCTTCCTCATACCAGACAGGGCCCGCCTTCGGGGCCCTTACTCTTTTATTTAGTCCGCGGCACCGCGGCTGTGTTTAAAGATAGTTATTAAAGGGACAGGTTATTCCCCCCCCCCCAACCTGTTGGCAACCCTCTTTGATTTCCAATGGGAAAGGATATTATAACATGTATATGGCAAGGGTATCGCTCCTCAGAGGAACTTGGGTCTTCATTTCTATTGGACAAGATCTATAGTGTGCATATCTTAAAAGCATAAGAAGAATATCTTACAGGGGGCAACAGAGGAGATATGTAGTTAGCAGATTTAGATTAGGAATACTGTGATATTTTCAAATAGCTTCCTGTCTTCTGATTGGCTCAACGAGATTTCCTGCTCCTCTGACTATACCTCCTCCCTATTTCCCTCCAGAACATTCATCCAGAACTCTCTCTCTCCTCTCTTATTCATAAAGTTTTTTCTCTTCTCAATAAAACTCTTAGAGCAATTCTGCACATTTAAAAACAGCTTATTGCCAGCAAAATGGCATAACACTAAAAAATAATGTGCCTCTGGCCATTCCTCGCCTTCTGTATCACTGCTGCCTTCTCGCACTTCTAAGCACTCCACACACCTGCTTGAAATGGTGGAAGAGAGCAATGCACTTTACACACAACTCTTCTCCGCCTGTCAGTCAAGCCAGGCAACCTATCACCTTTCTCCATGTTTTAAAAGGCCCACGATGCCAGCTAATTTTTTAAAGTAAAACTTCTCCTTTGAGACACCTATGCATTAATCATAGATGCCTAGTGCATTTTTTTTAATGCCAACCTTTTTGGAATCATGAGCCTTAAAGCTTTTAAAAATTAATCTTGTTCCTGATTTTCGGGGGGGGGGGGGACTTTAGAGAGGCATACTTTGTGTTTTAACTTGGAGGGATTTTTTTTTTTGCTTTGCCTGCACGATTTAATGCCTATTCTCTGCTCCAGACAGTTTGCTTCCAAAAAACAAACAAACATCCCCAGGAGAAGGGGGAGGGAGGCAAGTTTTGGGGGCGGGAACTGAAGGCAGAGGTAGCGCTACTTTGGCTCCACACATTTCCTTGGCATGTGGCTTGCTGGTTGCTCTCCTCTCACTCTCCCCAGCTAGCTCTTTAAAATTGAGGATATAGCTACTGGTTTGCTGCTTGGACGCTAGATGTTGGCAATGTCGTGTAAAATGCCAAAAATATGGCATCTGCATAAGGTAAGCATTTCACGTTATTTCTCAGGTGCAGAATGGCCCTGGCTCTTTTAAACAGCCTGGTGCTCTTAATACTCTGCAAACAATTTTATCCTCCCAGGAACCTTTAGAGGTAGGTTAGGTTGAGAGAGAATTGGTCCACAGAAATCTACAGAGCTTCCTAACTAGTGGGGATTTGCATCCTGCTGTCTCTGATCCCAGTTCTACATTCAATCCACTACATTATACTACATATGTTATCAATTAAATCTATTTTATATTGGGTTTGATGGGATAATTTTAATACAATGTAATTTAGCAAGGCAATTTGAACAACTAAGTAGAGCAGAATAATATAACTGCTTAGCCATTATAGAGTGCCATCCCATCTGCTTTCATCAAATACTGTCAAAACATCATAATTCATGAGTTGCCAGGTGGATAATGTTCATATGCAAGGGCATTAGCAGTTTCTCACTATCTCAATCTGGAATTAGCTGCAAGATGTTTACTGATAGTACTAGATCTGACAAGCATTGTGTCAACGGAATTAGACTCTGCTTGCAAAAACTTGAGTTTCACTTTGCAGTCTTTCACAAATAAATCTAATGGCTTTTCTAATTCACAGCTGGTTAGAAGCCAAGCTGTTAATTCACTGGAAATCCATAAACACTGTGAAAGTATGCCTTTGCAAATACTAAAAACATTCTTTGAGTGGTATTCATTTCGACATGAAAAGGTGTGTGTGAATTTTCTCCTGTAGTTTTTTCTGCAAGTTTCACATCCCAAACCTCTGTCCTGAGATAACATAACCATAGAATTAAACTAGTACATTATGTTGATTTTATCCAGGCATCTTTCAAGTTGAATTCAGATTTGCTGGAAAGGGTCATGAACTTCCTTCCTTCCTTCTGCTTTTATGTCACCACTTGTGGCAGCTTACAAGTATAAAAATACAATAAAAACAAGAAAACATAATTATAATCTTAAAAAAAAACTCTTCCACCCTCTCTAACAGAGCAGCAGCAGACCACAGCAAATGTCATAAGGTCTGAGATAACATCCCCTTGTGTTAAAACCAACAAGGATTTATTCAAGTCCAATATCGTATGTAAGCATGATATAAGACTGGACTAGGATAAATATTGTTGGGCTCAGGGATAACACTCTCCTCTGTTGGCAAAGCCAGTGTGTGACCATAAGCAACCTATCATATCTCTGCTTTAAATTGTCTTTATCTATTGTAGATAGTCTTGCACAACTGATAATCTCAATTTGACCTACTTGTTGTGAAGCTAAACATACCATGGCCAAACCCCCTCAGCCTCTTGCAGGAAGAGCTTGCAGTATGCAGCTTGGGCTTGTGTGTGAAACCAGGACCTGTTTTTTTTTGTACCTTGAGTGTCCTTTGAATGTTTAAGACATTATGTGTCCTGACTGGCTCAGTTGAGACTTCCTGCTCCTTTGAGCACACTTCTTCCCTGATTGCCTTCAGATGAAGAATAGTTAATTAGTTAGGACTATTTATCTCCTCTCTCTTTACACAGTTGTTTCTCCAATGAATAAAGCTATTTATTCTTTAAGCAGCCAGTGCTGAGCTACTTTACATGGGTACGGCTAATCATAGGAGCATTGGCTATAATAATAGCCCTAGAAACCAAGGCTAACAGACAACCATACCCTTATAGCATCCTTAAATTTTCTTTTCTTCTTTTATCCAAAAAAGTACAGTGGTTCAGGAAAGAGATTGTGGCCCATATTATCACAGCCAACAGGATTTTAAAATCTGGGCTAAATGCTTACATTCCGCCACAATGTGTATTAGATTTGGGGATTGTCCTAAATAAGCTCCCCCCAAGGATACTGCTTTTGCAGCCATGCTTTTAATCTCTCTTGGCATGAATGCTGCTCTTGAGCAATTCCTGTGATATGAAGCCAGCTTTGAGTTTCGGTTGAGAAAACATTGATGCGAAAGTGGAGTTTCCAAATTCCTTCAGCACACTGCTGATGTTCTTCTTCCCCTCTGACAGTATAACAATAACATTTGATTCTTCATACAAATGGCTTTGTTTTCCTCGGCACATACTTTCAGTGCCAATTAATTAATGTCATAATACAAATTTTAAAAAATCAAAAACAAAGAAAATGGCTGATAATTTAAAAAGTGCTTTCTCTCCCTGCATTTTTAAGAGTCCTATAATTTAAAGGGCATCCCTTTAGAAGGCTCCAGCAATATGTGGACCGAGAACTTCCAGAAGTACAGGCAGGATTTCGAAGAGGCAGAGGAACTAGAGATCAAATTGCCAACATACGCTGGATCATGGAGAAAGCTAGGGAGTACCAGAAGAACGTCTACTTCTGCTTCATTGACTATGCTAAAGCCTTTGATTGTGTGGAGCACAACAAATTGTGGCAAGTTCTTAAAGAGATGGGAATACCAGAGCATCTTATTTGTCTCTTGAGAAATTTATATGCAGGTCAAGAAGCAACAGTGAGAACTGAACATGGAATCACTGACTGGTTCAAAATTGAGAAAGGAGTTCGGCAAGGCTGTATACTGTCGCCTTGCCTATTTAACTTGTATGCAGAGCACATCATGAGAAATGCGGGATTAGAGGAGTCACAAATTGGGATCAAGATTGCAGGGAGAAATATCAACAACCTCAGATATGCAGATGATACCACTCTAATGGCAGAAAGTGAAGAGGAACTAAAGAGCCTGTTGATGCGGGTGAAGGAGGAGAGTGCCAAAGTTGGCTTGAAACTCAACATCAAGAAAACAAAGATCATGGCATCCGGCCCTCTCAATTCCTGGCAAATAGAAGGGGAAGAAATGGAGATAGTGACAGATTTTATTTTCCTGGGCTCCAAGATCACTGCAGATGGGGACTGCAGCAAAGAAATTAAAAGACGCTTGCTCCTGGGGAGGAAAGCTATGGCAAATCTAGACAGCATCCTAAAAAGCAGAGACATCACCCTGCCAACAAAAGTGCGTTTAGTCAAGGCTATGGTCTTCCCAGTTGCAATGTATGGCTGCGAAAGTTGGACCATAAGGAAGGCCGAGCGTCAAAGAATTGAGGCTTTTGAACTCTGGTGCTGGAGAAGACTCTTGCGAGTCCCTTGGACTGCAAGGCGAACAAACCAGTCAGTCCTAGAGGAGATCAGCCCTGACTGCTCCTTAGAAGGCCAGATCCTGAAGATGAAACTCAAATATTTTGGCCACCTCATGAGAAGGAAGGACTCCCTGGAGAAGAGCCTAATGCTGGGAGCGATCGAGGGCAAAAGAAGAAGGGGACGACAGAGAATGAGGTGGATGGATGGAGTCACTGAAGCAGTAGGTGCAAACTTAAATGGACTCCGGGGAATGGTAGAGGACAGGAAGGCCTGGAGGATCATTGTCCATGGGGTCGCGATGGGTCGGACACGACTTCGCACATAACAACAACCTTTAGAATGCCTGCATAATTTCTGCTTTTGTTAGTGGTGCATACAAATGAAGCTTTTCCATCCACAAAAGTTTAAGCACAAAGCTTGCTCTCAGAGGTTCTCCCCCCAACCTGTGAAAAAGCATTTCAATTCACTTTATTTGGTACATTTATATTTCCTTTATATGAAGGAAGGAAAAATCACAAACATGGGAAAGAAGAAACCATGCATTTAATATTATCCATATACAAACTACATGTGCTAAAGTATTCAGTCTCACACAACCTGGCAGTAAATTACAGTACAAAAATAACTTCCAAGAAATAGTACATTAATGACTTATTTAATAAATAATAATTTATTTAATTGGGGAAGGCACTGGCATGGGGAAGGCACTGGCAAACCACCCCGTATTGAGTCTGCCATGAAAACGCTGGAGGGTGTCACCCCAAGGGTCAGATATGACTCGGTGCTTGCACAGGGGATACCTTTACCTTTACCTTTAATTTATTTAATTTTCACAATTATACCAGCAAAAGGATAAACGGAATTTACTCTTCAAGTCATTAATTTTTTTTTTCAAACAAGTAAACTGAGATAATAAACATTAACATCCACATAAAAATGAACATTGAAAAGTCACTGAGAAGTCCCTATGAATAGTCAGTTTAGAATACTCTTATTTTAAATAAGGTTTTATTTTACATCTCAGTACTACCTCAGCTTTTCAGACACTTCAGCTAACCATTGAGTACATGTACAAAAGGTTTCCAGTCCTCCTCCGTCCCCCGTCACTCATGTTGCAGAAGAACTCACTTAACGCATCTATCCCCAGTAGTGCTCAAGGCCTCTTTGGTTGGCGCATCAATGAGACCCGCATGCTCTTGCCCTCTCTTGTGGAAGGGCGGCCTATGAGGGGAGTCTCTGCAGCAAGGGGCTGTTGTGGAGGCTGCTGTACCTCAACTCCTCCAGGTGAGCTGGTGGTTATGGACAGCATTTGAATTCATGGCCCAGGCTAAGAAATGGTAGTACATGATAATTGCCATCCGAAACAGATTTAAATAGTTTGAAGTCCATGGATGACAATAGGCCCTTTTCTCTTTCTCCTGGTAAGTCCCCCCCCCCCCCCAATCCCTCACTACCTGCCAGGAAGGACCTGGCAATTCTCAATCGGCATGTAGGCAGGACAGGGCTTTTTCACCCGTAACTGTCAGACCAGGGAATTCCTTGCCTCATGAAATCCATTAGACACTGCCCCCCACCCCCCACTTCTGGACATTCATTTAAAAAAAAACAAAAAAACGGGATGTTTTTCTTCCTTGACTTAACATTTGAATCAGTGCTCTTGGTTTTATTTCTCTACTGACTCTGTTTTTTATTGGTCAATATATTACTATTGATGTTGTTGACTCTTCACTGGCTCTGAGCTTTCTATTGATTTTAATTTTAATTTTCCCCCAATCTGTTTATTGCTTGTTTTATTTAGTTTATACTGCTGTCTGTTTGATCTGTTTCTCTTTAGATTTCTGTTTAAGTTTTTATTATATCCAGTGTGTGATTTTTAAAAAAGTAAGCCGTTAAGTATTATTAACATGAAAAAGGTAGAATATCTGTTTGCAAAATAGTCAAATGTGTGTGATTCAATAACATTTCCTGACCTGGAAGCCTTCCTTGTGCATTACAACACTCTGAGACAACCATTTCCTGCCATCTGGTGGTTGAATATACATATGGCAATCCATATACTAAGAATATACATTTCTAAAATGAAGATAACACTGAAATTTTAAGCATCAGAAAATTTCTTTATTATTCCTAAAGTGATTATGACTGGAATTTGGCATACAACAAAAACTTGGACAAAGAAATCTGAGCCATTTTGATATTGTTAAAATCATAGAATCATAGACTTGGAAGGGGCCATTGTTGTTGTTACGTGCGAAGTTGTGTCCGACCCATCGCGACCCCATGGACAATGATCCTCCAGGCCTTCCTGTCCTCTACCATTCCCTGGAGTCCACTTAAGTTTGCACCTACTGTTTCAGTTACTCCATCCAGCCACCTCATTCTCTGTCGTCCCCTTCTTCTTTTGCCCTCAATCGCTCCCAGCATTAGGCTCTTCTCCAGGGAGTCCTTCCTTCTCATGAGGTGGCCAAAGTATTTGAGTTGCATTTTCAGGATCTGGCCTCCTAAGTAGCAGTCCGGGCTGATCTCCTCTAGGACCGATCGGTTTGTTCGCCTTGCAGTCCAAGGGACTCGCAAGAGTCTTCTCCAGCACCAGAGTTCAAAAGCCTCAATTCTTTGACGCTCGGCCTTCCTTATGGTCCAACTTTCGCAGCCATACATTGCAACTGGGAATACCATAGACTTGACTAAACGCACTTTTGTTGGCAGGGTGATGTCTCTGCTTTTTAGGATGCTGTCTAGATTTGCCATAGCTTTCCTCCCCAGGAGCAAGCGTCTTTTAATTTCTTTGCTGCAGTCCCTATCTGCAGTAATCTTGGAGCCCAGGAAAATAAAATCTGTCACTATCTCCATTTCTTCCCCATCTATTTGCCAGGAATTGAGAGGGCCGGATGCCATGATCTTTGTTTTCTTGATGTTGAGTTTCAAGCCAACTTTTGCACTCTCCTCCTTCACCCGCATCAACAGGCTCTTTAGTTCCTCTTCACTTTCTGCCATTAGAGTGGTATCATCTGCGTATCTGAGATTGTTGATATTTCTCCCTGCAATCTTGATCCCAATTTGTGACTCCTCTAATCCCGCCTTTCTCATGATGTGCTCCGCATACAAGTTAAATAGGCAACGCGACAGTATACAGCCTTGCTGAACTCCTTTCTCAATTCTGAACCAATCAGTGATTCCATGTTCAGTTCTCACTGTTGTTTCTTGACCTGCATATAAGTTTCTCAAGAGACAAATAAGATGCTCTGGTATTCCCATCTCTTTAAGAACTTGCCACAATTTGTTGTGCTCCACACAATCAAAAGCTTTAGCATAGTCAATGAAGCAGAAGGAGATGTTCTTCTGGAACTCCCTAGCTTTCTCCATGATCCAGCGTATGTTGGCAATTTAATCTCTAGTTCCTCTGCCTCTTCGAAATCCTGTCTGTACTTCTGGAAGTTCTCGGTACACATATTGCTGGAGCCTAGCTTGTAAAATTTTGAGCATAACTTTGCTAGCATGAGAAATGAGTGCAATGGTGCAGTAGTTTGAACATTCTTTGGAATTGCCCTTCTTTGGGATTGGAATGTAAACTGACCTTTTCCAATCCTGTGGCCATTGTTGAGTTTTCTAAATTTGCTGGCATATTGAGTGTAGCACTTTTACTGCATCGTCTTTTAAGATTTTGAATAGTTCAACAGGAATGCTGTCACCACCTCTAGCTTTATTGTTACTCAGACTTCCTAAGGCCCATTTGACTTCCCATTCCAGGATGTCTGGCTCCAGGTCAGTAATTACCCTTTTGTGGTTATCAGGGATGTTAAGCTCGCTCTTGTATAGTTCTTCTGTATAATTTTGCCACCTTTTTAAAATCTCTTCTGCTTCTGTGAGGTCCCTACCATTTTGGTCCCTTATCATATCCATCTTTGCATGAAACGTTTTCTTCATATCTCCAATTTTCTTGAAAAGATCTCTGGTCCTCCCTATTCTATTGTTTTCTTCTATTTGTTTGCACTGTTCATTTAAGAAAGCATTGTTATCTCTTCTAGCTTTTCTCTGGAATTCTGCATTCAATTGGGTGTATCTTTCTCTTTCCCCCTTGCCTTTCACTTCCCTTCTCTCCTTAGTTATTTGTAAAGCTTCCTCAGACAGCCATTTTGATTTCTTGCATTTCTTTTTCTTTGGGATGGTTTAGTTGCTACCTCTTGTACAGTGTTGTGAACCTCCGTCCATAGTTCTTCAGGCACTCTGTCTATCAGATCTAATTCCTTAAATCTATTTGTCACCTCTACTGTATATTCGTCGGGGATATTATTTAGTTCATACCTGAGTGGCCTTGTGCTTTCCCCTACTTTCTTCAATTTAAGCCTAAATTTTGCAACAAGAAGCTGATGATCTGAACCACAATCAGCTCCTGGTCTTGTTTTTACTGACTGTATAGAACTTCTCCATCTTTGGCTGCAGAGCACATAGTCAATCTGATTTCTGTGTTGATAGTCTGGTGATGTCCATGTGTAGAGTCGTCTCTTGGGTTGTTGGAAAAGAGTGTTTGCTATGACCATTGTATTCTCTTGACAAAATTCTACCAGCCTGTGCCCTGCTTCATTTTGTACTCAAGGCCAAACTTAGCTGTTATCCTGGTTATCTTTTGGCTTCCTACTTTAGCATTCCAATCCCCCATGATGATAAGCACATCATTTTTTGGCATTGCATCTAGAAGGTGTTGTAGGGCTTCATAGAACTGGTCAGCTTCATCCTCTTCAGCAGCAGCGGTTGGGGCATAGACATGGATAACTGTGATGTTCAATGGTTTGCCTTGGATTCGAACTGAGATCATTCTGTTATTTTGGGGATTGTATCCCAAGACTGCTTTTCCTACTCTCTTATTGATTATGAAGGCTACTCCATTTCTTCTGCAAGATTCTTGTCCACAGTAGTATACCTGATGGTCATCTGAATTAAATTCACCCATTCCTGTCCATTTGAGTTCACTGATTCCTAAAATGTCGATGTTCAGTTTTGTCATCTCTTGTTTAACCATGCCCAGCTTGCCTTGATTCATGGATCTGACGTTCCAGGTTCCTATGGAATAAAAATCTTTACAGCATCGGATTGTCTTTTCGCCACCAGTTACTTCCACAACTGAGCGTCCTTTTGGCTTTGGCCCAGTTGCTTCATTCATTCTGGCGCTACATATTGGACACCTTCCGACCTGAGGGGCTCATCTTCCGGTGTCATATTATTTTGCCTTTTGAACTTGTCCATTGGGTTTTCATGGCAAAGATACTGGAGTGGTTTGCCATTTCCTTCTCCAGTGATCACCTTTTGTCAGAGCTCTCAGCTATGACCTGTCCATCTTGGGTGGTCCTGCACGGCACAGCTCATAGCTTCACTGAGCTACGCAAGCCCCCTTGCCACGACAAGGCAACGATCCTTGAAGGGGGGGAAGGGGCCATACAGGCCCTCTAGTCTAACCCCTTGCTCAATGCAGGATCAGCTTAAAGCAGCCAGGATAAGTATCTGTTCAGCTGCTGCTTGAAGACTGCTAGTGAGGGGGAGTTCACCACCTCCTTAGGCAGTTGATTCCACTGCTGAACTATTCTGACTGTGAACATTTTTTCCTAATGTCTAGCTGGTACCATTATACATGTAGTTTAAAACAGTGGTCCCCAACCTTTCTGAGGTTGGGGACCGGTAGGGCATTGGGGTGCGGCCCGCGGCCTGTGCCCGCGCGGGCCACGCCCATGCATGGCCCGCGCCCACGGGCTGCGCCCGTGCATCGGGCCGCGCCAGCGGGCTGCGCCCCCGCATTGGGCCCCGATTCCCTCTCCCTGCCTTGCCGCAGTAAGAAGCTTCCCGGGCCGCAAGCTTGCGGCCTGGGAAGTTTTTTTTACTGCGGGGGAGGCGGGGAGAGGGAGCCACGGCCCGGCACCGGGCCGCAGCCCGCAGGTTGGGGACCACTGGTTTAAAACGATTACTGTGGGTCCTATTCTCTGCTGCCTACAGGAACTTGTCCTTCCCTTTCTCAGAAGGGTGGTTTAGAAATTTTATTACTATTACTATTAGTCAAGTCAGATTTTATTGCATGTAGCCATAGGCCATTACAATACAAAAGGAAAATATAAAAGAATGTAAAACATTTCAAATCAGTAATAAAAACGCAAATAAGAGAATGTGCAATCTCAGACAACAATCACTTAACATCATAAAAACATTTCCAGACAATATATGTCCACCTATCCTATAGCTCCTCTAGGTACTTGCTCTCTGTAGCACTACTCTGGGCCTTATTTTCTTTGCTGCAAGGGCAAATAATGACATTTTGTTAGAAACAAATGAATTAGTATCTGCTAACAAAAACACAAGTTTTTCCTGATCGGATTTATCATTTAGCCCATCTAGTAGGCCAGCAAGAAATTTGGCCCTAGGATCTGTATACAATGGGCAAGTGAGAATGTAATGTGGGAGATCCTCCAGCCACAAATACAGAAGCATTGATCTTTTGGTGTTTTATGGTATCGCCCACTCAGTACAGCTGTTGGCATTGTTTGAAATCGCATGGAGGTAAAAGCTACTCTGAGACTATGAGTTGAAAGATAGACTAAATAGGAAGATCTCAAATGATTTGTTTTGAATAGTTTGTACCAGGGTGAACTTTTAGATTGCAGGATTAATGATCTATCAATCAAGGCATCTGAGATAAATACCCAGTCTCTGAGTTGGTTATTATCTCCTGAAGAGTTTAACAGGTCATCTGGGATGGAATAACGTGAAAAAATGTTGTTTAAAAGTTTGGAGCGAGAAGGATCTTTGGCCAACAAAAAGCTTAAAAGATTGTTCACTAAGTAAATTTGAACTTGATGTTCCATGCTTCCATTTCTTCCATACTTTTACAATGGCCAAATGTATGCGAGCCCTAATTGAGGACAGGCCAGTTTCTGCTCTCATAAGAGCTGCTGATGTCCCCTTTGGAAGGACTAAGATACGCCTGAGAAAAAGATTTTGAATAGTTTCTAAGCTGGTAATAACCCCAGATTTCAGCAGCGTACAAGAGGTGAGGGATGATCTTGCTAGTAAATAGTTTCAGGGCTGGGTCTATAAGATGTCCTCCCTTTGTGTAGTAGAATTGCAGAATAGACCCAACTAACCTCAGTGCAGAGGACTTGATGGTTTCTAGGTGTGCATTCCAATTATATTCTATTAAAGAGAGCAATTATGTCCCCTCTCAACCTCCTCTTCTCCAGGCTGAATATTCCCAAGTTCTTCATCATCCTTATTGCTCTCCTCTGTACCCTCTCAATTTTTCCGGAGTCCTTTTTGAAGTGAGGCCTCTGGAACTGCACACAGTACTCCAGGGAGGTCTAACCCTAACCATATACAGCAGGACTGTGACATGTTTTGATTTTGATGTGATGTATCTGTTGATACAGGCAGATAGGCGTCTTCTATCCAGGCTGAACAGACCAAGCACTCCCAACCTTTCCTCATACATCTCAGTCTCCAAACCCCTCACCATTTTTGTTGCCCTCCTCTGGACATGCTCATTTGAGGTCTAACCAGAGCAGGGTAAAGAGGTACCATCACCTTGCATGATCTGGACACTATACTCCTTTTGATACAGCCCAATGTCCCATTTGCCTTTTTAGGCACCAACTCACACTGCTGACCCCATATGTATGGTCAAGTAGACGCATGTGTATAGTCTACTAAGATCTCTAGATCCTTTTCACACATACTACTTACTGCCAAGACTGGTCTTCCCCATCCTATAATGATGCATTTGATTTTTCCTACCTAAATGAAGAACTTTACATTTATCTGTATTGAAATTCATTTTAGTCCAGTTTGCCAGTAAGTCAAGACCGTCCTGTATTCTGATTCTGACTTCTGCTCTGTTCGCTACCCCTCCCAGTTTAGTATCACTTGCAAATTTAATAAGCATCCCCTCTGTTCCTTCATCCAAATAGATCCCTGAGGCACTCCACTCATCACTCCTCTCCTGTCAGGGATCAGGCTCAGCCAGGCTAGTAGGTCCATAATAAAGGAGAGTCCAGAATTCCAAAGCAGTTGAAAATCCAAAAGACAGCTTTATTAAACAGACAGTACAAAGTGCAACAGCGTGCCAAGACCCATTGAGCAAAGGTCTTGGTAGATACAAAGGCACAATAGGCTTTTGGTGATTATTATAGGAGTCACCCCGTAAGGGCAGGGGGCTTTGAGATTAGGCGGGAAAGCAAAAGATACCAAGAGCTGCAAGGTTTCCCATCCCGGGCCAGATGGCTCGGCTTTGATCCTAACAGTTACATTTTTGTTTCATCTCCACTGGCTGGACAAGGCCATAGGACGAGATAGTGGTTGGGGCCCTGTTGGGAACTTCAGTGGAATGCAGAGGAGGCCAGGAACCAGGGAAGGATATATGGTTTTATAGTGCTTGGCCTGGGAGACCTTATGGAAAGCAGGGCATGGCAGGGGGGCATGAATCAGGGTTCATGACATCTCCAAGAGGATGATGAACCATTAATAAGCATTCTTTGGGTGCGATCTGTCAACCAGTTATCAATCCACCTAACAGTAATAGGATCCATACTGCATTTTACTGACTTGTCAACAAGAATATTATGTGGAACCTTATCAAAAGCTTTATTGAAATTGAAGTAAATATTCACAGTATTCCCTGATCCAGCAAGGTAGTAACTTTCTCAAAAAAAGAGATAAGGTTAGTCTGACATGACTTGTTTTTGAGAAAGCCATGCTCTCTCTTAGTAATCACAGGCATCTGCTTTAGCTGCTCAAGGACCAAGTGTTTGATTTGTTCTAAAATTTTGCCTGCTATAGATGTCAAACTGATGGGTTGGTAGTTACCTGGGTCTTCCTTTTTCCCCTTCTTGAAGTTGGGGATATTTGCCCGCCTCCAATCTTCTGGCACTTCACCTGTTCTCCAAGAATTGTCAAAAATAATGGATAGAGGTTCAGGAATTACATCTTCAAGTTCTTTCAGTACCCTTGAATGCAACTCATCTGGTCCTGAGGACTTAATTTCATTTAAGGAATCTGGGTGTTTATGAACTAGCCCTACTGTGATCCTAGGCTGCAACTCTCATCCCTCATAATGTGATATGATTTTGCCACATTGAGCACTATTTCCCTTACAAGAGAAGACTGAGGAGAAGTAGGAACTGAGCAGTTCAGCCCTTTCTCTATCACCTGTTACAATATTACTTTCTTGTCCCAACAGTGGTCCTACTATGTCCTTACTCTTTCTTGCTTTAGAGATAACTAAAGAACCCTTTTTGTTGTGTTCAGCATTTCTTGCTAAGTGAAGCTTATATTGAGCTCTATCTTTTCTAATACTCTCCCTATGAGCATTGTATATTTGATTGGCTCCTGCATCTTACTTCTACACCCACTTCTCTGAATTGGCAGGTCACTACTTCTGAGGTTCTTCGAAGCCTGAAAAATATTTCAGGGGTTCTTCCATGGTTAAAAAGTTGGAAAAGGTTGATTTAATTGCTGATCTGATACTTAACACAATACAGACCTTTGCCCATGTACATTTTCCATGTATGTCTGATCACATTTAAATGCAAATACGGTATCTAAGCCTAATAAAGTAGCACCTTTAAGACCAACAAAGATTTATTCAAGGTATGACCTTTCAAGTGCAAGCACTCTTTGTCAGGCTATCTAAGCCTGTTCATGTATTAGTGCACCTATATAATATTTCGATTGCTCTGTGCTGATGTTCACCATATTAAAGGGTCATCACACAAGGAAAGTGCATTTAAAAAGCCTCTACACATTCATTCATTCATTCATTCATTCATTCATTCATTCATTCATTCATTCATTCATTCATTCATTCATTCATTCATTCATTCATAATTTAACTTCTATCCCGCCACACCACAGAATGTGGTGGAAGAGCTCTGGATTTCAGATGACTTGTGAGGCATCATCATCATCATATATAATATTTCAGTGCTCTCCCTAGGGTTGTTAACCTCCAGGTGGAATCTGGAATTACATCTGATCTCCAGGCTACAGAGATCAATTCTCCTGGAGAAAATGGCAGCTTTGGAAGATGGACTAATGGCATCACATCACTGCCCAGCTCCTTTGATTCCCCGAGCTCCATTACCCAATCTCCCAGTCCAGAGTTGGCAAACCTAGCTCTCCCATATAAAAACTTTTGAGTGATGACTGCAGTGTTATAGAATATCTTTAGGATAATGTGAAAGGTTTCCATACATCTCGCAGTGGTACAAAATGATGTCCCTGACTTGCAAACTGCTTTAGCTGAACATGATGCAGTTTTAATTATTAGCATGGTATTGTTTTGAGGGAGAGCTATGTTTTCACATCTCATGAAAATTTTTAGTATTCTCTATTTTTTGTTATCTGTGAATCAGATTGTTTTGTAAGCTACCATGGCCTGTTGTGGTTGGCTGGAAAAGCTGCATATATATATTTTAATAAATTGGAGCTTTTAATTACACTGGGAGGAGTTAACAGCAGCAACTCCGTATTCTAGTAGTAGTATTCTAGATTTGCTGGAGTTTGTGGAAATGTACTCATTTTTATTTGTGGTTATATCTTGAAAAAGATTTCAGGCATCAGGACTGGAAAAAAACCGAAACGTTTGGATTACTATTTTTTTCTTTTAATGTTCATTTGCCTGTGCCCTCCTTCATTTGCCCGTGGCTTCCTTTACTGCAGCAAAGGCTGTACTGGGTTAGTAAACAGAATTGTGGATTGGTCATACTTTTGAAAGGCTCATTTAACAGAGAAATTGACTTTTGGATGAATGATTTTCCGTTACTGTAAATCGGAAGTTCCGTTTTGTAAACGCCAAAAGACAGTAACACGTTGCGAAATAATCCAGTTATCGGTTTTTGTGTTTATGGATCTCTCCGTTCCCTGGTGTATAAAAACGATCGTCGGCTTCGTCCTTAACCTACGTCCCGTCTTCAGGGCACCGTAGAGCTCAGAACCAACAAGCCCACCTCTAGCTATTCAGCGGCGAGAGCCCAGACGGACAAGCCACGCCTTTCCTTTCAGCCATTCTCCAATCAGAGCTTTGCTTCCCCAATGGCGCTTTCCGTAGGGACCATAGAGATAGAAGAGGCTTTTTCTAAATGACTAGAGCGGCCATGAAGCCTTGAAGGTGCAAGGTTAGCGGGAAACCGGCCACGGTCTGGCGGAAGTTGATGGGCTAACGTCACTTCCTGGCCTTTTCTTCGGACCTGTGGCGGGCACACGTGCTGCCCGGTGGGTAATTTTTGTTGTCGCGGCTGCCTCCTGCTGCGCCGGGTTGCCATGGTGAGTTGGGGCGTGGGTCCCAGGTGGTGGTGGGGGGGCGCCGGAATAGGGTGTGCTTGTCTGGCTCATGGGTTCTTGTCCGGTTCCGCCCCGTGCAGAGTTTGCCTCTCAATCCGAAGCCCTTCCTCAACGGGCTGACGGGGAAGCCGGTGATGGTGAAGCTGAAGTGGGGGATGGAATACAAGGGCTACCTGGTCTCGGTCGACGGCTACATGAACATGCAGGTAAGGCAGCGGGAGTGCAAGATGACGCCGCTCTTTAGAGGCCGGCGCTTAACGGGCAAGGGCGGCTAGTTGCTTCTCGTCGAGGCCGGCACGCGGTGGTCACTGCATGCTCCTATCACTTGGCTGTAAGCTGGGAGTGGCGGGCTATAAATCATGCCCGCTCTCCAAGGATCTGAACGCGGCGCGTGTGGTGACTGACCCTGCATCCTTGCAGAGAGTTTCAGAACTTTAGTTTGAATCCAGGTTTTTCCAGTCCTCGATATTAATACTTTAAGCACTACACCCGTCGTCTTGCCTCCACCCCCAAAATCAGCATTCACTTACTGATCTGTGCATGTGGGACCTTGGTTAAAGCCACAGGAGCAGGCCCTCTCATTCTGCTATGTACACCCCATTCTTGATGCAAACTATGAATTGATCTATTTGTAAGGTAGGGAACATGTTATTGAGCAAGTGCTAGTTCTGATGCTTTCTTTAAAATATTGAAAATATTCTCTAATGCCTATTTTCAGTTACAACTTAAAACAAAGAAAGGTGAAGACCCATCAGTGTTTCATTTCTATTTGGTGTTTCATCCAATTCATAAATGTTTGTCTCTTAAATTTGTGAGAACTTTGTTTGGTGTAACATTAACAGCCAGTTATGGCAATCAGTATGCATTTATTTATGGAATTTCCTGTTATTCTGAAAATTTAAAGCTTCACACATAAATGGTATATTTTGCTTTCAAGTATCTGAGAATGGTATGCTGTGAGTTACTTTCCAATGTTGTGTTTCAAAAGAGTTCCAACTTTGTAGTTAGAAAATTACAACTTACAAAGATCTGACAATTTTAAATACTTGAGCCGCAATATTTGATGAGGGGGGAAACAAGTATGGTTTAAGTGTCTAAACAAAGTGAAATCTTCATGGGAAATTTTTTATTAGAAATATATACTTTCCTTACTTTATTTACATTTAACAGAAAAAATTCAAAGGAACTAAAAAAAAAGTTGACACGCTGATTTTAATCCAAGTAAAGAAATGTGCATGATATGCCATGGCTGTGTACTCATGAACTTCAATAGATGTTAATTCTCACCTTGGCGGCATGCACGGGGGGAATAGCGCACATTTGGGGTGGAATGGCGGCGACTAAAATCACCGATAACGCACGGTGCCGGCTGCAACCGGCCGCAGATTCGGTGCATGTCGCCGAAAAAGCCACGTTAGCGAAACGCGGAAGAAAGCGCAGCTTCCGGGTGACCGGGGCGCAACCAGAAGCGGCGCCGGGGTCACTGCGTGCATAATCTGTTACTCTGGGTTTTGCTGCTGTTGCGTCCCGTCCCGTGCATAAGCGATTTGCTTCGCTTCTTCCCCCTGCGCGTTTTCCATGTGACCCGAAATCGCCGTTTCAGCGGCCGTGCATAATGGGCCCTTCAGATGTCACTAGGGTGCCCCATGACTTGCTTTATTTTATTTTGTTTTATTTCCATAGCATATGTATGGTCATAGTACCCCTTCTGCACTGGAAGATAAGGGATATTGATAAGAAATTTAGCTTTGATTTTGATATAACCTGCATAACTAGTCAGTTGAATGCATAAATAAAATCAGAGTCCAGTAGCAACTTTAAGACCAACAAAGATTAACTCGGGTCCCCAGAGTTTTCGGCCTGCTGGAACGTGGAGCTTTGAATGGGGAATGTGCCATTCATAGCTGAGATCCGCCCTCTTGGTGTGCCAACACTCACGTTCACAATAAAGCTGTTGGTCTTAAAGGTGATACTGGACTCTGATTTTATTGTGCTACTTTTCAGACCAACAAGGCTACTCATTTGAACCTTTCATTTCCAAATAGTTGTTATTTATGTTTTGTTTTTTACTGCTTTGCTCCCCATTAAAGCATCCTTACTTATGAAAATGATAATCTCCTAAAGACATTATAAAACTGCAGAGTTTACCTTCTGTTGTATAGGCAATAGTATCTATTTGTGATGATCATTTTTATGAAGCAGAGAGTCTTTTAAGATGGAGGGGATGAATCCTTGTTGGATCTGCCCACCACGTTGCATTTTGTCTCCTAACACTGAGCAGAGAATTTTTAGCGGGATGCTGGGAAATGAGAAGACAGTAAATACTCCGTCTTTTTTCAGCTTGTGCTAGTATATTACTCAGCCCAAGATTAATAAATTCTTAATATGTTATATACTTTTTAAATGCGAAGCTATTCAGTGTATGAGTTTATATTTGATGTTAAAGAGATTTTGAACAAATAGCTTATTTTTATGAGATCACATAGATCCTTATAATCTTCCTTAATTTTATTTGTTTTATTTTCCTTGTCAAAGCTTGCAAATACAGAAGAATATATTGATGGTGCGTTATCGGGACACCTTGGTGAAGTTCTGATCAGGTATATATAAAATTAGCATGCAGGAAGCAGGTATCTGGGAAATTGGGATAAAGTGCTCTTTCATTATTTCTTTTTTTGTGTAATAGCACTTCTGTGATTGTAATTGGAAATTGTTTACACTAAATTATAACAAAATATATACCATGAACATAGTTAAACTTTATTATTAATAACAGTAAATTAAATATAGCTGCAAACACAGAAATATAGCTGCAAACACAGAAAACCTTCACTTACAACAAATTGACTAATACAGGAAATAATAGGATATGTAAATTAGTTTTAGAAAATATAAATTACATGTTTATGCTAATCATGTTTTTATTTGCAGGTGTAATAATGTCCTTTATATAAGGGGTGTGGAAGAAGAGGAAGAAGATGGAGAAATGAGAGAATAAACTATTTTGGGGAAACATTTTTAAAAGGTGTTCAATTTTTCTTAAAAAAAAAATTAAAATGTCATGTTTGAATCCATGTTTGAGTCCATTTGTAAATGAGCCTGCGTACTGTCTCTGGTGGTTGGAAAAGTTAAATAGTTTTGTTGAAGGAAAACATTCACTATGAAATAAAGGTACCATTTCACTGTTCTTAATGTTAATATGCTTATGTTAGGTTAAGAACTTTTAGTCTTAAAAGCAAACTGGGTGAGATTTCCCCATCTCCGTTTCCTTTCAATATTTGCTGAACTTGAGTTATGAGCATCGTTGAATACAGAAACTCTCTCTACAAGGAATGTCATGTGATGGAAGTTCAACTGAAATAGTAGTCATCTTCAGTCCTTGTAGTGTCATTTACAACTTGTTCCTTTCCATATTTAGTCTCTGGCGGTTGTGAGCGATATACCAGTTTTCTCCCCATCTAACATTGAAGGCAAATATAAACACACAACTTATTAACTTACGAATTCCAATATTCTTCCAAAATCTGTTATATAAAACTGCAATAGTTGCATGGATTCTTTGGATCACGCAGGGCATTGCCATGCTTTCTGAAAGTATAACCATAACTGTGTTCACTGAAGTGCAAGTTTTGTTCAGTTGAGTGTGGCTGGCTCCTTGGTGAGTCTAGTAGTGCAACTTCAGATTCATCTTATTTATGCACAGAGATCATCATTTTGTTTGTCAATGTTGTTATTGTTATGTGCGAAGTCGTGTCCGACCCATCGCGACCCCATGGACAATGATCCCCCAGGCCTTCCTGTCCTCTACCATTCCCCGGAGTCCATTTTTTTTGTTTGTCAATATCAGGTTCTATTTAAATTGTGTTTTATATATAGGATGGGCCATTCAATGAACAATAGAATAGAAATTAGACTTATAGAGCCAACCAAAAATTTACAGTACTTAACAGCAAAGCATGTTGGCATTTAAGCCTTATTTTTAAAACTGTCAAATAAAAACCCCAAGCATAGCCCTTATAGGCCATCTATTACTATTCTGTGCTTCAGAAACTACCCCAAGTTAACCAATGAGGGCTAAGAAACAATAGAAATGTTAAAGCAGTTTGTCATCTTCACTTACACTGTAATACTTGTTTTGAGTGCTGCCAGAAATGGACTATATTGGCAAATGGGGATGTTATTTTAAATATAATAGCAGGTAGAAAATAGTCTTTAGCAAGCTGTGGGTACGGGGCCCCATAAGCACTTAACAAGTACAAATAAAGATTTGATTTTTTCCTCTAAAAAGTGTTGGAAGACATAGAAATTCTATTCCAGTTGTCAACTGGAGCCAACAAGTGATATCGCTCTATTAGGGTTTTGGGGGGGATGGGGGACGGAGATGGGAGTCAGTTAATTTTTACTAGTTGCCTGTTTTTGTTTGTTTGTTTTTTGGTAAGTAGACTTCAGTTTGACAAGCCATGGAAATGTTTATGTTTGCTGTATGTAGGGACTCTCGGGTAAGTTTGTTTCCGTTCAGTTAAGTTTTGAGTATAAAACTACTGCATTTATTTGTTAGAGAAAGAAAGCATAAATCACCCAAACAGCCCCATGCATAAATCTTATTAAAAGATGCAAGAAGCATATTTCTGCACTCTTCACTGTAAGTCATGCTTCTTCATGTGTCTACTTATCTGAAGGGAAGATATATTCTATATCAGCTAAATCCTGCAGCACAATTCACTTATTTCAATCAGCATTTGAATGAATTCTGGATGATGAACCAGACTTAAGACACAACTAGTTTTTCCCTGCTGATCTATACTATATTATCATGCAGTGCTTCAGGCAAGATTGTCCCGTAGTCAGAACAGCAAGCACAGTTAAAGGTGCTATTAGGAGTTATGTTACTGTAGTGGAAGGTCATACATGCATAACATCTAGCATATGTTGTGACTGTAAATAGTGCCCATTAGTCAATTGGATTTACATCTGCAAAAATCTGAGCAAGGCCACAGTTACATTGGACTGGGCTGGAGGGTTAAAATCGATAGCTGAATATCTTTAAAATTCACCACAACTAACCCTTTTCTTTGGAGCTGCAATTGCTCTTTTCAGAGCAAGCTTCACTCTTTTCTCCTGAGCTTTCTTCAGTTCTTCCAATTTCTCTTCACGTAATCTTGAAGAATTAAACACAAAATGGTGATTAGATTGTGACACTCGGGGATGGAGTATCAAGAAATATCCAGAAATACTATGCAAAGGATTCTTATAAAAGTAGCACAAGGGTAGGTTTTAGATCTCATAAAATCAACAGACCTAATAATTTATCAAGAGTCTGTAACTGACTACATGTTCATTGAAGTGGTAACTCTGCAAATCCCAGTGTGGTTCAGAAATAATGGTGATACTCTAGAGCTCTAGATTAAAATCCATGTTCAATCATGACAATATATATCTACAAGACTTTATGATTGGTTGTTCACTTACCTTTGCCGTCTTTCTTTCAGCCTAAGTTTTTCATTGGCTTCAATAACATCAAGGAATTCAGTTGGAATTGCTTCCAGCATTTCGCACAATTGTGAAACTCTAATTTCTATTACTTTCAGCATTTGAAAGGTAGTCAGGCTGGATACTTCAGTTTCTTCACCACAAACTTTGTATACTTCTGCTACTTTTTTATTAAGTGTATCCAAAATTTTATCCTTATAATTGAAAAAAATAATGTCTATAAGGTGCAGCAAATGGTTGTGTTAAACAAATTCATGCCAAAGCCCATAATAAACCATTAGGATATATCCTAGAAAAGGAAACATCCAGTTTCCAAATGTGACACTTTTATACTTCCACATACACTTGTTAAGCAAATTCATGAATGATTTCCTGAAGTCTGCAATGCAGACTGGTACAAATGATAACAATACACAGTTGAAGGTTAAATCAATCTAATGAAGGTACAAATACACATTTCTTAAACAAGTTAGCATATTTTAACTTTCCAATAGCCCAGGCAAGCCCATTCCTGTTGGATCTTGGCAGCTAAGCTGACCCTAGCTAGTATTTAGAAGTGAGACCTCCAAGGATTTGGGTTGTAATTCTTCCAAGGAACACTAAGGGGTCATGATGCAGAGGCAGGCAAAGGCAAATACCTCTGAATGTCCGTTGCCTGGCTGCCAGGCAATTCTTAGAACTGATTTCAATTGCCTCTTTTCAAAAATACTTAATCTGAATATTTGCAATTCTGAAAACTGGTTTGTGAAGTAGATGTTAGGATCATGGTGCAAAACATTAGGATTGGGGAACAGGAACAAATGCTGTTCAATTCAAAACTACATAATTTTATGTACTGTACATAATTTTAAGATTAGAAGCATTTGTAACTGCATATTTATTTAATTTTTGCATTTATATACCACTCTCCCTTGCAGCTCAGAGCAGCTTACAAAGAACATGAATTGTGTAACAAAAGTACAATATAAGATTGGTCGCTGTATTATCAACAATGAGGCATCATCAACAATTGATACATGAATGTGATCACCTTTATTCCATTACAACAAGTGGATGTGATCTTAGATCTGTGATTTCAGATCTTAGAAGTAGAAGATTGTATACTTAAACTAGAGTCAGTTTGGGCTATCATAGCCTCTTAAGAGGTAATATAAAATTGGGTATTCTCAATATAGTTACACCATCACCATTCTCCCTTCACTGTTTAGCTTGTAGATGCTACATCTAATCACATAATCATAGTGACACCACTAAGGGCTGACCTCTTTGTGCCATCCCCTTCCAGCTAGGTTTTTCTCATGGCATTTCCCCCATTAGTGCATTATTTGTTTGTTTGCTTGTTTGTTTATGCACCACCCTACCCAATGAGCTGGCTAGAGTGGTGTACATCATTGTCTCCACATCAACAGTTAAAGCATTCTTAAATATCAGATAAAGGCTTGGCACTAGAATAACATTTCCACAGGTGCAATGCAGAGTGTGATTTCTTCTGTGACAGGAACAGGGTGGGGGAGGGCATTTTGGGCTCCTGACAGTAGGGGGAGGTGGGAGAATGCTAGGTCCTGGCACCTGCAGAAAGTGTTAGTCCAGATCCAGCTCAAAAATTCTCATGTCCCTACAATGGGGGACCTATTTTATTGTTATAATTATTTACACAGCTAAAAGTTACCATGGTTTCTGGATTGTATTGTCCTGCACAAAATATTTTGGCTTTTAATGCCAGTTCATCACTTTTATCCTCCTCTTTTATGCAAGCAGCTATAACAGCATCTTTTTCATCCATTAGACATTTTATTTTTTGTTCCCTGCCAAAAGAGAAAAAAGTGCTCAAAGTTATTAAAAGGTTTCATAATTAGTGCTATGTTTTTGGAGGCTCTTAACTTTACAGCAGCTTGCCCTACAAAGTAAGTAACTTCTGTACCTTGCAGAAAAATCAATTGAAAAGGGAATTTCCTCTTAAGGTATAGTCCTGTGGAGGCTATGCATGAAAGAGCTCATGCAGGCATAATTGTATCTGGCTAACACCTTGAGGAATGCAAGTGATTACCTTCATAAACAGATTGACAGCAAGATAAGTTAGAGAAGCATGTCTTGATTTGTTCTAATTGTGAGAAAGGAAGTTACCTTCCATGAGTCCCCTCTTCCACTGTTAAACTGCTTTGCTGGACAAGACAAGTTTGATTGAACAAAATGCGTATTAATTCTGGATAGCCCTACTCAGGATTACTCCCCAACAGTACCATTCTAAGTGCCTGTTGGTTGCAGTATGCTTATGTCTGTGGGGCACTGCTGTACACATCTTGTCATCCTGCAGATTGTAAAGGCGGGTTCGGGTTCTGCCACCTATAAACACCCTTATGCATGGCTCAGGATGCAAATTGAGTACATACATCAGGGGTAGTCAAACTGCGGCCCTCCAGATGTCCATGGACTACAATTCTCACAAGCCCCTGCCAGCATTCACTGGCATGGGCTCTTGAGAATTGTAGTCCGTGGACATCTGGAGGGCCGCAGTTTGACTACCCCTGACATACATCATGGGCCCTCATAATCCTGGCGGCACCCACTAACTAAGCTGCATGCCACTATGACCCACAAGTAGTATACTTGGGCACAGCCAACTACTGCCTGTTGATGTGGCCATGGCCCACTGATGTATTACTGCTCTGGGGAAGAAACAGGTGCTGACTTTCTAACTCAAGGAGGCCAGTGGTATATATCAGCAAGAACCTGGAGTGAACTCACTTCAGAGATCTTTGCAAATGTGGGTTTGAGTCCACACCGAGTTCCCCTGTGCCAGGAAGGGGAAAAACATACAATCGAGGCAACAGCAAGGGAATACCTAACTGCGCCTTCAACAAAAATAGTCCAATATACTTAACCAGGACATAGCACCACTGTAAACGGGAGAGAAAGGTATGATTCTCAGGAAAAGGGACAGACAGCAAAAACCCTTCAGTTGCCAAGTGAATGGGTCAAGTGACAGCAAAACATGAGGGAAAAGCCAGGCTCAGATCCCACAGCTCCTGCACTGGGAGCAGCTTCTTATGTCCTATAAGCTTAAGAACATAGGACATTAGTCAGCAGACATGTGCCAGGCAAAGGACACTGCAAAGACAAGCATAGCAGAAAAGTACTGGGAGAGCATGTCCAAGGCCCACAGATCAATTCCCACACAGAACTTTGAGACAATCCAGTTTCGTCTAGCTGAATTTCTTTCCCTAAAACAGTACCATGTGTGATGGTCTGCTCAAGCTACTTGACTGCCACGCATACCCACATGTATAATTTCCCTCACAAACTTAAGGCCTCAGCACCACTATCAATTCTTGTTTGCCCCAGCAGTGTTTGCATCACAAAGACAAACTTATCTGATGCCAGCAGTGATGAAGGGAGTAGGTGATCTGGATACCACGCCCATCCCTCCCCCCTCTGCAGTAGGGTGTCTAGGTCTTCATTATAGTAGGAGATCTCTCATCCTGCAGCTCCAGCTGCCCACAGGGAAAAAAACAGCATCATCGTGATATTACAAATTCTGGTAAAAACTTGATGCACTTTCCCTTCCTTTCCCACAAGAGAATACCCCATGATGTAGGTGGGGGAGGGGGGTGAGAGAGATCTAAGATAACTGCTCTGTGAGAATAGCCCTAAGAGAACTGTGACTAGCCCAGGGGTGGCCAAACTGTAGCTCTCCAGATGTCCATGGACTACGATTATCATGAGCCTCTGCCAGCATGCAGGGAGCACAGGCTCATGGTAATTGAGGTCCATGAACATCTGGAGAGCCAGTGTGGCCACTCCTGGACTAGCCCAAGGTCACGCAGCTGGCTGTATGTGGAGGAGTGAAAAATCAAACCCAGTTCTCCAGATCAGAATTTGCTACTCTCAACCACTATACCACGCTGGGCCTCAAGAAGGCAGTCCTTCAGATATTCTGACCCTAAGCCATTTAAGAGTTTTTAAAATAATAACCTGTAGTCAGTTAAGTTATTTCAGTACAGATGTGATATGGTACCCCACTCTTGACAATAACTGAGCTACCACATTTTGGTGCCAACTGAAATTCCAGTTGCCATAAAATCTTCATAGGCTGCATAGTGTTTAATCTACCCTGAATAAAAACTTAGACTGCTGCAGCCAAATCACCCTTGTTAAGAAATTATTAAAGGTGCCATAACAGAGGAAAACTGAGCTCTCAACTAATGGTCAGATTAAGTAACATCCTTAAATTGTGCACCTACTCCTTCTAGGGGGGCTTCTTACAGTTTGTCTACTAGGGCAGTGGTCCCCAACCCACAGGCCGCGCCCACGCATCGGGCCGCACACATCGGGCCGCACTCGCATGGGCGCGCACTCGCATGGGCGCGGCCGGCCCTCCCGCAGTAAGAAGCTTCCTGGGCCGCAAGCTTGCGGCCTGGGAAGTTTTTTACTGCGGGGAGGGGCGGGGAGAGGGAGCCGCGGCCCGGCGCCATGGCCTTCACGGCCCGGCACCGGGCCGCGGCCCGCAGGTTGGGGACCACTGTACTAGGGGACTCCTCCTGGAAGCTCTTCCAGTTTATTGGTCCTCTTCCATATGCCCCCCCCCCCGTGACAGGTAGGCTCTTTTTAACATCAAGTTCTGTCTTCTTTATGTAGCATAAATACACATTTTCTAGGCTCTGTTTTGTAAACTGGCTATTACATTCTTGACAGTCAATATGTAGGAGTATTTAAGCTATCAGCCCTACCATGTTTCTGAGGAACAACATTTGAGTCCAGTGGCAGCTTTAAGACCAAGAAAATGCACATGAAAGTTTACACCTTGAATATATTTGTTGGTCTTAAAGGTGCCATTATACTTGAGCTGTGTCCTGCTACTTCAGACCAACATGCCTACCCAACCAAACTATCTTCATGTGTCTGAGGGTCACATTAGATTTGGTATCAGAATGTCTTGCAGGGTAAATGTCCACCATATTGACACCCTTATCAGTGGAGCAAGTAGCTTCCAGAGGGCAAAGGAGCTTAATTTCCCTTCTCTAATACCAGAGCTCCAACCTGAACTTGATGCTTTGCTGCTAGGTCTTCATTTTTAAAATCCACATATACCTTATATCATCACTGCTTGTTCAACCTGACATAGGGGAAGGAAAACACAGGATGTAGATTTTCAGCACTAGCCCTTTCATTTGCCATGTTTTGGATAACTTACATTTTCTCCTTAACAATTCTTTCCCTCTGTCGACAATCTTCCAGTGTTCCAACTAAATCCTGAATGTTTTGAAATAGTGTAAGATTTTGTTCCTCAAGAAATCTGAACATCTGAAGTAACTCTTCTGGTTCTTTGAAATATATCTCTGGCTCCTTATGCAGAAGAAAGAACCCTATCAACATGGCTGCAGTTCTGTAAAGAGACAGTACTTGGGGGGGGGATCTAAAACTCAAAATTCTTTCTAGGATGCCTGTGGAAGTTTTTAGGATTGCATTAGAACCTCTGGATTGCATTTGCCTTGCAAATCCCTGTATTTTAAAGCAATCACCATGACAAAGATGAACAACAGTGGAAGTAGGAATATGGAATTTCATTGTGAATGTTTTCTTCAAATACTAGGATTTATTTTTAGCCTGAAAGCAAGGATTTGTAAAACAAATCCTTTTATTCAAGTTTCTGGGGGCAAAATGCACATATTGTTGATAAAGAGTGTATATCCTCTGTCTCAACCCAGTACAAGGAAATTATATACCCAGAACTCACAGGAGAAATGCACCAAGATTGAGTATACATTTTAACTGGAGCTTAAGTACCATGTAAAAATAAAACTGGCATTAGCAGCAAAAAAGCACTATATTTCCTCAGACTGATTGTAGAGAGGCTATTGCAGAGCAGATGCTTCCTGCTCCTAACAGCAGGGAGACCTCTGAAAATCTGATGCTAAGGTCACAAGATGCACATGGCCCACAAATATTGGGGCAGAATTTTTGCAAATGTATAATTACTGAAGTAAAAGAAGAAGAGTTGGTTCTTATATGCCACTTTTCTCTACCGAAGGAGGCTCAAAGCAGCTTACAGTCACCTTCCCTTCCCTCTAACCCACAACAGACACCCTGTGAGGTGAGTGAGGCTGAGAGAGCCCTGATATCACTGCTTGGTCAGAACAGTTTTATCAGTGCCGTGGCAAGCCCAAGGTTACCCATCTGGCTGCATGTGGGGGAGTGCAGAATTGAACCTGGCTTGCCAGAGTAGAAGTCCACTCTCCTAACCACTATGCCAAACTGGCTCTCCAAAAGTGAAAGGGCCTTCTTTTTAAACAGCTCTAGCAATCTAATTATAACAAATATAATCACCTCATCACTTGGTATGTCTTCCAAGGCAAACTCCTCATCTGAAGAAGCAGTTTTCTCACTTGCACAGCTATTAGAGCAGGCAATAATTTAACACAGATTTACATCTCAACTCTAAACAAGTTTAATGCTTGATGTCAAAGGATGTCAACTATTTTTTTTTGTAAAATGGTGCCTTACAATTTAATTCCAATAAACTGCCTTAATAAATATTACTGGTCAAACACTGGAAGAATTTTAGTGTGGTGTGTACTTCTTTACACAAATTTAAACTTCAGGTATTCTATACATCAATAATGCTGATGATGCACACTGCAGACCTTCATGGTCGCTAATTTTGTTTCTTAACAGATGTCACAGCTTGAAAGCAAGAGATACAAGCCATAGAACTAACTCCTTCTGAGTTGCAACTGGCTGGTTCTGCGCCTCTCTGAGTTATTACTGCCTCTGTAAAAATGTAGACAGGCAAGCTACAGTTCCTCAAAGTCTCCATTACTAACATCTTTCACAGGACTTGCAAATATAACTCATTATTTTTGGTCATCATTTCTTTGTGTTTAGCTCTCAACCTATTTTTTAAAAAATAGTAAAATTGATCTAATCATAACTCTTAATCAAGGAATTCAGCTTCATACTGTACCTTAATATAGACCTTCTCCTTCCTAGTATGGATGGTTTTCGGCTCATGTCCACTTTTGATCCACTTCTAAAAAACCTGTAGTCAGTTACTTTAAACATAGAAATTGAAATTAAAAAAAACAACAACAAAGAATGAGGCATCACATGCTACCATAATTCAGCAAACAGGAAATAATTGCATGATTCGATGGTCTCTCTGGAACTTTAGATGACGGGTGAATATGAGGTGCCAGTTGACAAAGAATCAGCTTCTTCCTTTTTCTCCACACCCACAGTGAGTTGGATCCCCCCAAGGGTAAGTGCTTGAAAATGCAGTCTTTGTCCAGATTCCCAGCAGCCCTACTTGAGGTGTCAAAATCTGAGTCCAGGACTAAGCAGACCTGCAAGGACACAGTCATGTGAAGTCAGATACTGGCAATAAATGAGGGACAGCAGGCCTCTCCTAGCATGTATGCCAGCTGTGCTAGGAGGAAAGTGTAGGAATGCCTGTGAGTTTCTCTGAAGGAACTCTGCATGGGACTGTAGTACACTTTACTGAGTAATATGGGCTAATATCAGAAACAGACAAAAAAGATTATGTTTTCTTCTGACCTGCCTGGAAAGTGTATGTGTGACTATATGTAAAGCAGGAGAAACATGCCTATTGAAATATTATAGAATCAGAGAGTTGGAAGGGGCCATAAAGGCCATCTGGTCCAACCTCCTGATCAATGCAGGATCAGCCTAAAGCATCCATATTGATAATGGGTACCAGTGAAGTGTGGGGAGATCTAAACAGTAATGAAGAGATATGTGGGACTTCAGTGACAAGATTCAATGACAAGATTAAATAAGAATTATGGCGTATTTACCTTATTAAACAGCAGAACCTTGACACTGAAATCACACACATCACCTATCAATGGATTCAGTATTGTATAATTATTTACTGCAAAGGAACTTTATTGGGATTTATCTCCTTGGACTTTCCTGACCATGTCATATAGATGCTGTGGAAACCACTTGTAATGGAAACCGAGCCCTTGCTCCATTACAGCAAAACCTTTCAGCTAGAACTTCTGGTACAGGCATGAGCCTTCTGCCAAACAGCCACCCTCTCCTTACCTGAGCTTCCTGAAGGTTTTCTTTTTTGGTCATGACCAGTAATACTGAATAAGGATGATTTTCTTCTTAATGTATTCTTTCCATATGGACTTTCTGGAGCAACTATGCCTTTGCCTGAAGATACAATTCAAACAACATAAATAGTTGAATCCAACTCAACATTTCCACTTGTGCAAAGCTCTTGCACAAGTGGAAATGCAAGAAAAATACTGTGGTAACTGCTTGTAATAAGTCAATTTATTGAATCCCTAATGAAGTATCTGCTTATGCAAGATATCATGCAGTGAATTTCTGGACATTATAAAAATATAGGGAGAGAAGTACTAGTTATTGTACTGGACGAATTGCATTAAGTGCATTGCTGGATCCAAGCTAAACTGCCACTATGAACAAGTTACATCAGACCAAAAGTTCATCTAGTCCAGCAACCTATTCTGAAACTCTTTCTCCAAGGAGAATCATTGGTCGTCTTCTATCGTTATCTTCTGCTAGCAGCTAAAGACTTTTTTATTTTTTGGCTTGGCATTCCCTCACTGATCCTTTCTTCCTGTCTAACATTTTAATATTTTTGTATGTATATTTTAGCTCCTGTTTTGTTTTAATTATGTGCTTTTTGTTGGTTTTAACTTGTTAGTTGCCTTGGTAGCCTGTACAAGGGCAGAAGGGCAGGATATACATTTTATTAAATAAATAAATGTATTTATAAATTATATGTACATGTTAGATCATGCACTGAACATTGAAAGAAATAACTGTAAAAATCATTTTTTTAAAGGAAAATAACCCCAAGAAGAAAAGCCAAACAATGCTGCCCCTCAGATAAAAGAAGAAACACTAAGAAAAAGAAACAGTAAAACCCAAATCCTAATAATTCTTAACATGATACTTGTTTTTCAAAGGTTATTTAGAAAAATATATGTCTTCTCCCATGAGGCAGCTTACAAAATAAAGTAACAAAAAATTGAAAGGTATTAAAATTTACCAAATCCATCCCAGCATAAAAATAAAAATATAGACCATAAAAAACAGACCAATGACAGCTTGGTGTAGTGGTTAGTGGTATGGACTTTTAATCTGGTGATCTGGGTTTGATTCCCTGCTCCCCCACATGCAACCACCTGGGTGACCTTGGGCTTGCCACAGCACTGATAAAGCTGTTCTGACCGAGCAGTGATATCGGGGCTCTCTAAGCCTCACCTACCTCACAGGGTGTCTGTTGTGGGGAGAGGAAAGGGAAAGTGACTGTAAGTCGCTTTGAGACTCCTTCAGGTAGAGAAAAGCAGCATATGAGAACCAACTCTTCTTCTAAAACATCAGTTTCCAGACTAAAATAACTGACAATAATTGTATGCCAGCAAGTGGTCCCATGCAAATAACTAACCATGGCCAGTCCTACTTAACTTCCAAACTCTGACAAGATTGGGCTATTCAGGCTGCTCAAGACTGAAACAGTATTTTAAAAAATCAATGCCTGAACTAAACGAATGAGATAACACAAATGTTTTGACCGCTCAATTTTACGTGTCATTGTACTGTTATGGCATCTTGAAAATATTCTGATATCCAGTGTGGATATTCATTTATGGCATCTTGAAGAAGTCAAGGTGTGGGACCAGTGCATAATAAGATTTGTACTCATTATACCCATATGATACTATATGATCACTACTCTTAATTTAATTGGAAATTATCAGTGTAATCCTAAACAAAGTTATACCCTCCTAACTTAATGGAAGTCAGTGGGCTTGGAGGTCTAACTGGTTGGGATGGCACTATATATTATGTGTTGCATGATGAAGCAAAGACAAGGCTGCAATGCAAACTAGTTCTATGGACTCTATTCTTTAAAAAAAGGATACTTACTTAATTTGCGGCATAATCCATAATTGAGCTGTGATTTTAAACCAAGTTTTTCTTGCCCAGGAAGACAAATGAAAGCTTTTGACGTTTTCTTCTTCTCTGGTTTCTTCTTCCCCCTTTTTTCCAGTTGCTTTTCTTGCCACTCTTGAGGAGAAATGCTCATCAAAAATGCTTCATAAGATAAAGACTGCTTCAGAACTTCTTCAGTGTTTACAATATCACTGCAAATGTTAAAGTTATCAATTGACAAACAATGTGCATATTTTAATGCAGGGGTAGTCAAACTGTGGCCCTCCAGATGTCCATGGACTACAATTCCCATGAGCCCCTGCCAGTGAATGCTCATGGGAATTGTAGTCCGTGGACATCTGGAGGGCTGCAGTTTGACTACCCCTGTTTTAACGTTTCCACAAACTTCTGCTGCTGCTGACCATTCCTCATGTCATTCTATGTGGACAACAACCCTGTTGATCCCTGTGTATCAGTAGGCCAGTGAAATGGGGCCAGCCACAAATAGTGCATACTTGTGCAAACCTCCTTGTTATTGAGGAAATATTAGTTTGTAGGTTTAAAAAATAAAAATAAAATGGAAGAAAAAGAGCCGAGCATGTTCTTTGGCCTCCAAGTTGTTCATCCACAGGAAAAAAAGAAAAATGGGATATAGGAGTGGTTTCATCAGGGCCCCTAAAATCTTACAGTGGGGTTATTTAACAAGCACTGAGTACTGGTCAGGACTATCAGGTAGGCTCTGTTTTGGCTGCTATTTGGAAGAGCCTGTTGCTACTGCAAATATACAAAAACCTAGGTTGTTATGCCTTCTGCATTTTTAGTTCTTATGATGAGAAAACTAGGACAGCAAAGAGAGGTCACCCATCACTAGAAAAGATTTCTCCAGGGTTCTGATTCTTGGCTTGTTTCTACCTTCTGATCCTTGGGTTGCCTTTCCTGTCCCTGCTGCCCTTTTCTGAACACTCGTAGTCATAATTCTGTCTTCCCCTCTTAATGTCACTTGCCTGAGATGTCACAGGCTACAGCTGGGGAAAGTGGAGATCCCAGCTCTATAAAGGCTGAAGACCATCACAAGAGACCATTGTACCAGAAGAGTGAAGTTAAAATCAGAGATTTACTTTGATTAAGCATGAAGAAGTACAAGAATTGGTATAACACATATCAGAATGAGGCATCAACTTTTTCATTAGCTATTTCCTTTTTGATCATGGGTTCTTTAGCTCCAACCCAATGAATCCAAGATTACATCAACAGCAGCCTTTCTTGTTTGTTTAATAAACACTGATGCTTCATCACTGCAGGATGATACCAGCACAATAAGAATCAATTTGGGAAATCCTCCTCCTGTGTATTTAGAAATGTATTCCTCCTATGTATTTAGAAATTTTATAAGTGACTTTTCCAGATACCCACTCATGGCATCTCAAAAGATTAAAACAATGACTGCATTCCATTTGGAGACAGATGTGACGGCCGGGAACTAACATTCCGAAGAGTGCTGGGGCCCAGTTTTGCTCAGAAGCTCAACCGGGAAGGAAGGGCTTCAGTCTTCCCTCTTCTGCAATTTTCTCAGGCTGAAATTGCCACAAGGGGGGGGGGGAGGCATATCTGCATCATAACACTCAAAGTACTACAGTCATGAGCTAGAGAATCCCAGTCCAACTAGTATCACAAGTAACATGCAGTTTGGCCCTCTCTTCTATAGATTGAGGCACAGAGAACAGCACTTTGTAAGAGGATATAAGATGGTGGGCTGGATAAAAAAAAAAGGAATTGGTATCACAAAAGCAAGACAAACAGCTCACCTTTTTATTGAGAACACCTCATTCATTGCTGCATTCACTTCACTTGTCAGCTCTAGTTTAGACTTTGCTTCCTGAGTGGCTCTAAAATAACACATTTGTTATTAACTTTGTGTGTAGGGAGAGAAAACACATATGTCTTTTCTGTTCCCCTGAAAAATAGATGTATAATGACATTGGAAAGGGGGGTGGTATACAGCCTTCTTCTCCCTCACTTCTGCCCCTATCCTATTCATTTTCCAAACGAAAAGGTTCAAAAGCTTATAGAAATTCTGTATACTTCATCATATGACTCCTAATCAGGTGGCTACATGCCTTCTTAAAATTCTCTCATGGAAAAAGTGTCCCTTTTTTTGTCAGCATCAAAGGGGTTTTCCGCATGGGGACAAGAAGCTTGTGTGATTTCCCCATTGCAGTAGCATTGGGGCTTCCAGATGGCAGGTTTCCCTATAGCTTCCCTGCCCAGGGTTTTCAGTTGTTTTGTAAATCAGCCATTTCATATGGCTGCACCACTATAATGCTATAGCAACCTGATTTGTTATATGAGACATTGAGACTCCTAGCTGCAGCAGAATACTGTATATATGCATTATAAACCTGCTTGAGAGGAGTTTTTCCTTGGACATGTAAGATTTGTAACCTAACATTCCACAGTACCTGGATGATTGTTGATATTTACATCATCTCACATGTTCTATTCTGAATAAACATTGTCTTGTTCACTTTTTTTAAAAAAAAGAAGCCATCTGGTGCATGTTAATTTACCTCAGTTATTGATCCACACTTGGGAGAGTTTACTTCAAGGCCCAACACATTTTTACATACCATTGGGAACCCCACTCTGCAGCAGAGCAGGTGACAAATTGTGTGAACAGGTAGCTAGTCTTCAGGAAACCTATTAGAGCTCCTACACAGTAGTCCATAGTCCAATATGGAGTGGAAACAGTGCACATAAGGGACAGAGGAAAATATGCAACTAAGGTATGGCTGTGATGGAGTTCTATTCTGTGAACTCTTTCATAAAAATTACCCCCATTATGTCAGTATCATGTTTTAGTGAGTGCTGTATACATAATGAATCAAGATGAAATTAAAATATATTGTAACAATAGCTAACATTTTAAGGGCATCTACGGAACTTCTATCATTCTCTCTGAGAAACTCCTCAAATGCAAGTGTATCTTCTTCTAGTTTTATTTCAGCAATTTTGGCCCTTCGCTCTTCTCTTGCTGCGAGTTTCTCCAGCTTTGTCATAGTACATTGTTTCACTTTTACTCTGTACTAAGAAAAGAAAGCATTTTTTTAAAAATCATCCACAAAACAATATTAATATTCAAGTGATCTTGTAAGTCAGGCTGTGTGAGCGCAAACTCATTGACTCATTGGACTCACTGATAAGTGATCAATCTTATCCCAACCTTAGCACTCGGCCCAAAATTCCTGTTTTCTTTCATAAAACAGTGCTAGTGCTTGTTACACATTAGCCATATTGTCTGAGTATTAAAACGCAGAACAATACAGAGGAATTTTTTTAAATTTATAGATGTATCCCTTGCCTATGACAAATGTGTCACTCAAGGAGGTACTTCTTAAGCAACACGTTACCCTTGATCCAGCATAAAGGTCCTCGCGTACACAAAGAACCACCTTATGCATTCTACTGCATTCATACACATATCTATTCAAGGAAGTAACTGGGAGTGCTCAAGAGCTCTGTGTGTCTATATATCTATATTCATGTGGATTTCTCATTCAAGAAGAATTTGATCTGTATCTTGTGCAGACTTCTGTAGGTGCAGGAGGATGGTTTTGCAAGTTTCTCCCTTCTGTGACAGCCTGAAATGCTGTTCCCAAGGGATAGGGGTTCCCTAGGAATAGCTTTGGGGGTGAATGGGAGGTATCCCACGGAGAAGAGACTATCAACTACTTTTCAGATAAAGCTTCAAGCAGTTTCTGTAATAAGTATATATACAAAGTCTCCCTTTTTCCTCCCCAGACTCTTAGCTTCTGCACAGGGGTAAAATGCACGTGGTCTCCTGCTTGCAAATGCAGGATGGTAAACCTCATATTTGCAGCCCTCCTCACGGGAGACCTGTCAGGAATCAGGCTGAGCCCAGCCTGTGGAGCCTTAGGTGAAAGCGCATTCGAAATCCAACAGCCGGTTGCCAATTTCAAAAGTAGCTTTATTAGGCAAAGTCCACAGTACGCTTAAGCATGCCAAGATCTTCCTAAGCAAAGATCTTGATAATAACAAAGTACAGGGGGAACAAGCGGGGTAGTTATAGGGCTCACTAGGTAGGGGAGGGGGCTGAAGATATTTCGGCGGGAGAGCAGAGGGGTGACAAGAGAAAGCCGGTTCCCAAGCGGCCAGATGGCCAGGAGCCTTATCAAGTGGTTGGCACTTTGTTGAGACTTTAGCTGTCTCCACAAGGACACTTACAGTAAGATTGATACATTCGGACGGAGCCTCTCCCGCTGGGAAAGGAAGGGAGTGAAGTTCTCAAAGGACAGGTTTATTGCTTTATGGCCTTGGCCAGAGCCGGCCGGAGGGGGCATGGAAGTGTGAGAATATGCAGGGACAGATGGAGCCAGGATGGCATGAATCGGGGTTCATGACAAGACCCCTCCTATGTTTTCCCTCTGTCCCATCATGGTTTTTTGCTTCCTGATGAGGCTGCAAGGGAAAACAAGCCAAACTTCTCTCCCCTGCTCCTTGACTTGTCAATCACAGCAAGCCACCAATCACAGCACAGTAGTTCATGGACTGAAACTTCCTCCCTCCCCCGAGCCACCCCCCCATTTTTTAAGGCACTTCTGCGTTGCTATATGGTAGTGCCACAACATGGGTGCATTTTTAATACAAATCAACACTGCCATGTTGCTATGGAGAAACACCAGAATGATACAGCATCCCCCCCCCCCGAGATTTGTGTTCTTTTGGATTTTATTTGTGTCTGGGTGGATTTCTGAGACACTGAACATGGTCCCTGGAGACCAAAAGTCATTTTGTGTAAATGGGTGGCTTAAAAACAAAGTGCTCAGACCCCAGTATGATTGGGAGAAGGTTGCTCGATCACCTGTCCCCCCTTTCCCAGCTCATTTCCCACCTCCAGAAAACACAAATGGGACTGTTTTTGCCTGCCTGATCCCAAAAAGACCATGGACCCTTTAAAGAAAATTTTAATTTACCTTTGACAATGTAGCATTGCGGTTGCATTGGATGCAGACTGCGGCATTAAAAAAATTATTCGGAGCAGGAAATGGAGAGCGGGACAATGCTGCAGAGACTATCACGCCTTTCCCATACGGGCTTGGCTCTGGTTGCTTACTGATGGGATGTGGGAATAAAAAGTGGCAGATCCACTTTTTGCAATTTCCCTCATTCCAAGGCAAATCTGGGCAAAATGCGAGCCAGCCCCTGGACAGCCTTGGGATGCAGAAGACATTATGTGGAGGGGGCTCTAAAACCTACCAGCAACCAGAGGCTGTCCAGGGGCAGATTCCTTGTGCAGAAACGGTTTTAAGATTTCCCTGTGTACCTGATCAGGGATCCACTACCCTTCTCTTACTACATTATGGAGTTCCGTGCAATGGTAGATGGGTCACAGACTTTACAGACAAGAATTATTTTGTAGCTGTTGCTCTGTTTTATCATTAAGCCCTTTCATGGCTGGAGCAGGCAACTTTTAAACCATACTACAAAGCATAAATGTGGAATATTGATACATTGTTGCAGAGCAAGCCACAAAACGCAAACATATTTTATGTATCTCTCTCCAAGTTCTGTTGAGATGTGAAATTGACACTCTCACCTTTTTACAAATTACTTTGATATGCAAAGTAACTCTCACTGATTTAGACTGCTACTTTTCCAAATGCTTACCTCCAACAGAAACAGCTCCTTCTGTTCATTGATGTAATCTACTATAGACTGCTTATCGCTTTGACAGCCTGCAAGAAAATTAGAATTATTATTTTATTTCTTAAATCTCTGCTATTTCTAGGTTTAAGGAAATAACATTCAAGGAATGATGACTGACAATAATGACTGGAAGAATCCTGACTGAACAGAATATCTTATATACTGACTTAATCTAGACCATATTAAACTGTGATTAAGGAATCTTAATCATGATTTGAGACAATAATATCTGAATTGAAAAATGATGTTTGTACTTAGCTGAAAAGCATACACCACTATCAGAACAAAATATCAACTACTTTTTAGAAACTTTCATAAAGTTTCAAGCCATTTCTGTACAATTGATTTATTTTTTATTTAAAACATTTATATTCCACCTGGGCCATCCTGAAATAATAATAAATAGTTTGGCTGGACAAGATTAATCCAATACAAGGAGAGTGGCAAAGAAAAGCTTCTTCGTCACAGGAACTGCTGTTTTGTCCTCAAAGAAGTGTTGAGAAGCCAACAAATGAAAGCAGATAAGCAATTCTGACCATTGTTTTCTTGATTATCTGGAAGCTCAAAGCATATGTGGAATTCTTAGCTATGGTTAGCACAAGCCACAGTTCGACCTGATAGCTGAACTGAGCCAATGACATATTTAATGATGAAATGCTCTCATTTCAGAAGAAATGTTAGTTAATTGCAAGCCATATGTCTTCTTTTGAATTTAGAAGAATTTATTTTGATACCCCACTTTTCATTGCCTGACGGAGTCTCAAAGTGGCTTACAATCACCTTCCCTGCCTCTCCCCACAACAGGTACCCTGTGAGGTAGGTGGGGCTGAGAGAGCCTTGATATTACTGTTCGGTCAGAACAGCACTATCAGGACTGTGACAAGCCTAAGATCACCCAGCTGGCTGCATGTGGAGAAGCGGGAAATCAAACCTGGCTTGCCAGATTAGAAACTGTCACTCTTAACCACTACACTAAGAGTTAATCTTAACTCTTGTCCAAAGTTATATAGCATTTTAACTAGTAAGTGTTAAGAGATCCCATCAATATTCAGCTTCATGTAGCAGTCTAAAATTGATTTCAAATGCAGATTGAATGTGCAAATTTAGCACAAAGGAACTCCAACTGATGATTTTGTAACTGAACATACTTACACTTTGCAAAAGTAAGAGCCCAGTTTAGACCGGGAATTTCTTTTTCTATTATTTCTGTCTCTCTTTCAAAAGTGTGTTCCAGCTGTCGTATAGCTTTTCGAGACCTTGCTCTTGATGCAATGGTACTCTTTTCATACACCTTCAAACTATGTTGTGCTGATCTAACCTGAAATTGAAGTGCAAGTTTAGGATCTAACTCTTAACTTCTTTTTCTTCTTCTAATCCAGTTTAGGCTTCCAATTTATGTAACGTATAAGGGAGCAAAACGTAGCTTTTTTAAAATACATACCTTTAAATTCTACTCAAGTGTTCACTTTAGTGACTATACCTTTAGTAGGCATTCTCCAGTATCATGCCCCAGTCAGCACTGCACCACGCTGTGGGGTGGACCAGGGCATTAAAAAAAAAATTGGCAGGAAGGTGGGATTGCATGGAATGAACTAAACCCCTCTTGCACAGCGGAACCATTCTGCCACTGTTGAGTTTCCCAGGGAGACTCATTTTGGCACTGGAGAAGATCTGGTACTGAAATGTGTTCCCCGTGGGGACACAGACTGCTGTGGAGCATATAGCCCCTTATCAACGCACCGCTGGCGGCCTGGTGCAGCCACCGCTGTACAAAATGGGCCTTAGAAAAACTTCAGTCGATTACTCTACAGATGGCAGGGAAAGGCCAGAATGATATCCATTGTTGGCTGCAGTCAAAGCACAATATAATCTCTCAAAGGTGATCTACATTTTTATTGGATTCAGCTTGAAATTCCCACCTCTTGTGTTCTAGCCATCTTCTCTATTAGAAGGAAGAAGCAGTTATTTAGGCGCCACAGTTTCACTCCCTATTCTAAATATTTGTGGTATATTTTATCCAAAGTAGATGATAATTGTACTGAGGACATGTTTTCTAAAGTGATTTATGTTCTACATAAACATGCATTCAATAAACAGAAGTATTGGAGGGGGATTTCCAGTAGCTTACTTTTTGTTAAGAAGACAAACATTGTTATTGTTTGTTATAGCATTAACAATTGTTTGGAAGTGTATTCTCTGAAGAAATACTCTCCTTGTGTAGTTGATTGGATTTTTTTAATGGATTTAAAAGGACAATCAAATTATGAACAATATTAATGCATATCATGATCAGTATTAGTTGACTGAGAGCTACACCTACCTTTTCTTTTTCTGTGCACTCTATATCTCTATAAAGATAGATTTCATTGTCCAGATGCCTAAATGGACTTGATGGTTTACTTTCTTAAAATAAAGCAAAAAAAAATTATTTTCCAATAGCATTTAACATTAAAACCAAAGGAAGCAGTTATATAGATGGCTACCAGACTGTGATCCATCAAACTTTTAAATGGCACACTTGAATTTCATCAACTTAAGTAAACTTTTCCTTTCTTTAAGCATCAGACAGTACAATATAGCCAAAAACCCACAAAAACCTTAGTATTAGGAAGATAGATATCTTTATATTGATAACTCCCAAGCAACAAACATGCATAGTAGAAGAAGAAGAGTTGGTTCTTATATGCCACTTTTCCCTACCCAAAGGAGGCTCAAAGCGGCTTACATTCGCCTTCCCTTTCCTCTCCCCATAACAGACACCCTGTGAGGTGGGTGAGGCTGAGAAAGCCCTATCAGTGCTTGATCAGAGCAGCTTTATCAGAGCCGTGGCGAGCCCAAGGTCACCCAGCTGGCTACATGTGGGGGAGCGCAGAATCGAACCTGGCATGCCAGATTAGAAGTCCACACACCTAACCACTACACCAAACTGGTAAGCCTTGAGGCCATCCTTCTTTCTATCACATTATTGTTGGGAAAAGGAAGACGTGTTCAGTACAGGGCTCTGAAAGAGGCTATAGCTGCACCCTTCTTATCCCTTTAATAACTTTTGCAGTTGCTGTATGAAAATCATAGTTAGCAGTTGTTTCACAAAACTGGAAGAATAGGAAGAATATTTAACAATTAGTAACATCAGCATTTGCTCCCTCCTGCGATGATTCTCCCCTGGAAACAAGGTTAACGGATTGGCAACTGCCACATACTGCCCTGGTGATAGAATTTTAATGAATGGTTTTAATTTGTTGTATTGTTTAGCTACTTGTTGTAGTTGTGCTAAAGTTTTAATCTTATGTAACTTGTTATTATGCTGTTAACTGCCCCAGCTGGCTTGCTGAGAGGGACGGCATATAAATCTAATGGTATAATAAGTAAATAGATAAAGATATGCACAAAACAAATATATAAGATTTCCCTTGTGCATATCTTTATTTATTGCAGTCTGGAGTCTCCCATCAAATAAGCTTTCTGTTTTGAACTCTCCCCCATACCTGCGATCAGGGATAATAGTGGGGAGAGCTGTCACATTAAACAGACTGAATGGCTAACTCACACCACTGTTAACCCTGAAGAAAACAGTGTATACTGCTAATCTCCTACCCTTTAAGTCTTGCAGTCACATCCCATGAGAAACCCCCTCCCCACACACACACAATGGCTATATCAGGCCCTGTCCCCCACAGTTGTCAAGTTATCCTGGGGAACAGAGAAGGATGTGCCAGATTCAGAAAGTTCAGCTTCCCTGATCTTCTAGGTAGTACTAATCATGGGGATTATAGTTCCACACAGTATTTCATGGCCAAGATGTAGCACATGTATATGGAGGCATCCAGATCAGCTGAGATATTCTGTAGCCTCATGGCTCAGCCTCTGTTTTTGCCACATCTGCACAGCTTATTAAAGTATGTTTCAATCAATGCTCAGTTAAGCCAACGACAACTACAGAATTCAGTACGACTTCCCGCTCCCCATTCTGTGGCAGGTTCCAAATATGGACTTTCTTGACTTTGGCAGCACACATCATTTACATTTGCTACAACTATTAAAAAACACATCCTTACCACTATTCTTTTCTGATCCTAAACATGGAGAATAAGACTGTGATAAAAATGCTGCCATCTTGACCCTGTAAAACTCTCCTGTGATCTAGCAAAACAGAGAAACGGAAACATTAAAATCATTTTTAAGTTCTGAAAATCCAACATGCACCTATTGTTGAACCAAGAAAAATGTGGGCGCTTTGTAAGTTAAGCAATAGCACTCAAAGCTCCACAAGTCTTCACAGTGGGTAAAATTTAGGTTTACAGCAGATAAATGGAGAAACCAGATATGATGAGTTGGGGTTTCTTACCTGTACAGTGTAATATGTATCTTACCTGTGCTTTGAAAATAGATATAGGGAAGTATATTTTGGCCTAGTCCCTAACAGAAAGACAGGACTCAGACAAGTTCTAAAGGCAAGGTGCCACCACTGAAAAAGCCCTGTCTCTTGCCACCATGCATATTGACTCTGCAAGCTGGAGCACAGAAATCAGAGTTCAAGGAGAGAATCTGGCCAGAGGGACCATATGGGAGGAGGAAGAGGAGGAGGAGGAGGTCCTTCAAGTACTCCAAGCCTCAAGCCAATTCAGCCTTAAAGATTAGAACCAGCATTCTGAATTATGCTGAGAAACAGATGGGCACCCAGTTCAGAACTGCACAGTGCTAATATGATCTCAGCATTTAAAAGTACCTGAAATTTTGTAAAGGCATTACAGTAAAACTAGCCTGGATCTAATCACTGTGGCTTTTCAAGGAATGGCCACAGCTGACATATCAGGACTCACTGCAGCATCACTAAGCTGGATATCTGATTCTTTGAGGGTAGTTCAGCCCCCTGGAGCCCAGGCTCTTTCCTTGCTCTTATCTGGAGAGATCCAACGCAGAACATTATTTGGGATCAGTTTCAAGCAGTTATGAAAAGACTAGCAGCCTATTTGGTACTGAATTAAATCGGTAGTATTTAAAATACTGTGTCCGGTAATATTATCATCATACATTATATAGACCATATCAACTGTGGGCAAAACTAGTCACTTTAAAACAATGCCTCTATTCTTGAAAATGTATTGCTCAGAATTCTTACATAAAACTCTTTATGTACAGGCTCATTTAAAAACAAGAAAGTATTTTTCTTACCCCAAAAGTTCAATTTTTTAAAAAACTGCTTTGAAATTAGAGAAAGCGAAATATAACTTTTTTCAGCTCAGATGAAGTAAACAAAAATTAACTGAGCAGAACCTTTTGCCAACAGATGATGCCTTGAGCATGTGCAGAATTCCTTTTCCTCCCGTTTAGGTCAACGGAGGCAATTTCCATCAGGTCAAAAAGTTTCCATAGCACTGAAATGGGCAACTTGGCGCTTATCGCTTTCAGAATTGAACAAAGACCCTCCTAACAGACAACGCAGAAGTAGCCTACAAGTCTGCCAAGATACAGCCCGCCCTATATGTCTGGTCTCCGCCGGCTCTTCCTCCCTGAAAAGGCGCCCGGGCAAAAGGAAAGAGCCACAAAAGGCATGCGAGAGCCGCGGGAGCAACGGCGCCTCCTGCAAGGAGACAGTTGAGGGAGCTCCAGGGCACGAGACTGGAAGACAACCCCGTGCGCGCGCCCCCTTCCGCGCGCCCTTCTCTCGGGAGCCGCGTGCAGGGCGGGCGATACTTGCTGCCGGCCCTTCGTGACGCGCTCGGGTCTGCAGAGCGAGGGGGGCGTCTCGTCGCTCTGCTGCCTGAACTCGTCTCGAAGTGCCCGAGAGAAAGGCTGGCTTCCCGAGCCCCTCTGTTCAGTGAGAAGGCCGGCTAAGTAAGCGGGTCTAGGACTTGTCGCCTAAAGACACCCGACCCAGTCGCGCCTAACTGTGCGCCGGATCGGGATGCCGGCTTTTAGTGCTGTGAGTTTCCCAGGGGGTCCGCGAATGGGTGGGGATTACACTATTGTGCCCATTCCCTCCCCGGCAGGTCCTACCTGCATAGGGCTGTGGCTGTTGTAGATGAATTAATACGGGTTCTCCAGGTCTGTAGAAAATGGGGGAATGTTGTGAGTCTAAATAGAAGGTGCACAGCTCTTGCCTGTGCCACGTAAGAAAACAAATGCTGGTCATATTTATGGAAGAACCATGTCTAACTGATTGTATCGGCTTGAAATTGGCAGGTCCTTGGCCAAGCATTGAGAAGGATGTATTTCCTGAGGAATATAAACACCTTTGATGATCTGTCCCAAGAAACTGAATAGAAGTTTGTCTAAGAATCATGGTAGCAATTTCTGACTTAGAGGAAATGCTTGGATGGTCAAACCATTTCAAGAAGGCACAGCCATTTGTATGTTACTTGTGTTCTGTAAACAGTAAAATGTTACTTGTGTTCTGATTTAAAAATAGATGCACGAGCCTAAAAGGAATTCTTCCGTTATACTGACGTTCCACCTCCCCCAGTATCCTGTTTCTAGTGGTTGGCAGCCAGATGTGCTGGAAAAGCTGCAAACAGGAAACGAAGACAAAGTCCCTGCCCTGCTGTTGCCCTAGCAACTAACTGTCCTGTGCCATGTTACTCTGAGCCTGACATATATTTATGTTTTCATCCCATCCTTCCTCCAAAGAGCTCAAGGCAACGTTCTTTCCACATCTCTTTTATCCTATCACCATTCCAGGGGGTCAATTAGCCCAGGGTCACCCAGTGAGCTTAGTGGCTAGTGAGGATTTAAACCATGCCTTGTTCCTTGCTCTAACCTCTATGAACACCAGAGCCAAATACTTTGAAAATGATGGACCGACTTTCTGCCATAAATGTGTCTAATCCCATTTTAAAATTGTCTAAACCAGTAGCCATTGTTACGCAATGTGGCAGCAAATGCCATTAATTAGTCAGGTATTGTGTGAAGTGCATTCTTTTGTCTAATGTGGATCAGCTTCCAAAATTATCTCTCTTTCTGGTATTTATAGGAGATGGCAAAGTAAACCCCACAAACTTCTATAAGATTTAATACTCTAACTGTATTTATGCCTTGGCAGGGCTGCCGAGAGCCACCAAGTGATTCCCTGACAGTGATTCCCTTCAGACCTTCTCCCACATAGCACAAAGCCCAGATGTCATGCTTAGTTGCATGGCTTGTTCCCAGGATATTGACAAGGGCTCCTTGGATTCCCCCCCTCTCTTTCAGGGCTCCTACACCTAGCCAAAGTGCACCCCCTCAAGCCACCTTTCAGCAGACGGAATAGGGGTCTAGACAGAAACGTGGATCCTTTGTAAGCAATGGGATTCACTTTTTAAATTCTTAAATACCATAATTCTTAGAAAACAAGAGATGTTTCACAACTGGCTTCCTTTGTTGAACTTGCTCCTGTGCATACTCACTATCAGTATTTGCCCCTGCTGAGTCTCAGTGGGACTGACTTGTGAGGAAGGGTGCCTAGGACTGTAGCCTTAGGTTTCACAGACAGAGCATGCCCCATTGCGCAGTGTGTCCTTTTTACACATTAGTCTAGGGAGTTTACAAGGGAAAAGAAAAGAGTAATAACATTGTGTTTGCCCTGGGTGAATGCAGCCAACCGCGCGAGAGAGACTCTGAGTTGGCAAAGACTGAGCTGCTCTCCTCTCCCTGCTGAAGCCTACAGTGTTGCTCCTGGATTTGTTTAGTTCTCTCCACTTGTGTCCAGGAACTGACATGGCTGGCCAGTATGAACTCCTCCTCGAAGGTGCCCAGCAGCTGGTGTTTGTCTGTACCAAAGGCGAGAAGTATCTTCTGGAGCCTGGCATGCAACATCTGGCTGTGTTAGAAAATGCCAGCGTGGTGATTGGCAAGTAAGTGCCTTTTGTCAGATGAGGCAACTGCTTAAGACTCACTCTTTCTGGGGAAAGCCGTCTGTCCAGCATGATCTACCTAATGGATCATTTTTCTTTCCGTATTCATGTACCGTAGCTCAAAAGAGACTAAAGAATGTTGTTGTATGAAAAATAGAAATGTCGATCTTTTTATTTTAAGGACTTTCAGGGTTTATACTCTGTTTTTAACAATTCATGTTGCTATTATAACTAGTTCTTAGTTATTGCTATCTTACCTTTGAGATGACCTTTTGTCTTACCTTTTGAGGTGTGTTTTTTTTTTAAACAGAGATGGCTATATAAAGGCAGCAGGAGATGCCAGTGCCATTCGCAGCCAATTTTCAAGTGTGCCTTTCGAAAAGATAATTGATTGTTCAGGCAAATGCATCTTACCAGGTTGGTGTATATTTCTTAGTTTGCTGTGCCAAACAGAAAGGGAGAAAGTCCACATTTCAGTTAGTCAATAATTATCTGAGTTATTTGCCCTTCAAGTTAAATTGAAATGCAATAGCTTGTCCAGGTACAGAGCAGAAGTATGGGGAGTGCAGAAGGGGAAGAGAGGTTCTGAGAGAAGGATGTATCCATGAATTTTGATTCTGTGCAACATCATGTAACACAATGCCACATGCATTCATTCCACTAGATGTGATTTTCATTGTGGATGCCCTTGTGTGGTTTATGGGTTTCAGATGTCTGAGGGTGGCATACATAACTTGAAAGTAGGGCTGCTGCCTGGTTATTTGAAGTCAGTGTGTGGTGGCTGGCATGATGGATTTGGACTCGAGTTCAAATCCCTTAAACTAGCGGTCCCTAACCTTTCTCAGGTCAGGGACCGCCTCCGGAGTGAATGAAGAGCCGATGGCCCGGGTGCTGTGAAAACGCGCACGCACAGTTGCTGCACATGCGTGTTTTGCCACCAGGTGGCGCTAACGCGCATGTACAGCAACCACGCGTGCGTGTTTTCGCCAATAGGGGGCGCTAACGCGCATGCGCGGCAACAGCACGCATACGCGTTTGTGTCACCGCCATGCCGGCGGCTGCGCCTGCCTCTTCCCTTCCTTCTTGCTGCCGGCGGGGGGAGGCAGGCGTGGCTGCCGGCGGCTCAGTACCGCGGCCTTTGTGGTCCGCCACCGGGCCACGGACCGGGGATTGATGACCCCTGCCTTAAACCATTTATTTCAAAAGTTTTGACTGCTTTTGGAGAAAAGGTGGGATATAAATATTTTCCCCGTCTAGTCAGGTTTGTTACAAAGATAAAAGAAGGGAAACTGTTAGGAGTTTAAATTTGTTTAAAAATGCAGTGAACAAACAGATAAATAAGTAATGATGGCTCCATTCTTATCAGTAGCAAAACAGGCAGAAATTAAGCATTCTCTGCTAAAGTTTATGGATGTGGATTATTGTCTGGGCGAGAGGAGCAGGGCAGTATAATTATGTGCTAGGCAAGTGTAAAGATGGCAGATCTGCCTGGAAGCAGTTCAGTTCACAGAGCAGTAGAGGGCCAAATGGTACATGGTGATAATTGCACTCCTTGACTAGAACTCCTTATGTGTTAAAAGCAGCCAAGATGATAGACAGCATCTGATCTGGATCGAGGCATTTGGGAAGCCATAGTTTAAATCTGCTTTTCCCAGTTGAAAATACCCCTTGGGCTGTTATAATTATTTATTTGTTTAATTAAATTTCTATACCGGCAACTCCTGGACCAGCCGGTTTGTGGCGGTTCACAACAAAATAAAAACATAAAAACACAGGATGGACAAATTACCATCTTGCCGATAAATACATACAAAATCTACAGTTTAAAGATTGGCAAAGATGGCAGGCATAACAATTTCTACAAGACCCAAATTCCTCGCTCATCCATTCCCGGCAGTGTCAACAAGATGTAAGCTGGGGCAATGGATGGCCCCAGGAGGATCCAGATCAGTGGTCCCCAACCTGCGGGCTGCGGCCCGGTGCCGCGGCTCCCTCTCCCCGCCCCCCCCCGCAGTAAAAAACTTCCCAGGCCACAAGCTTGCGGCCCGGGAAGCTTCTTACTGCGGGAGGGCGGGGAGAGGGAATAAGGGCCGGGCTGCGCATCACGCGGGCGCGGCCCGATGCGCGTGCGTGGTCCGCGCGGGCGCGGCCCGATGCCCTGCCGGTCCCCAGCCTCAGAAAGGTTGGGGACCACTGATCCAGATGACACAATTTAATTTCTATACTGCTCCTTCCCACATGAGCTTGGGTTGTTTTTATGATAATAAAATCACGTAACACAATAGTAAATTCCAATAATAAAATACAAGAATAAAACACAATTAAAAACCAGTTCTCCTTCCCTCCCCAACCCTAAAAACTCTCCACTGGCTACCCAAATGAGGGATAGTATAAAAATAAAGGAGGAGTCTATAAGCCCCATGAAGGGGAAAATAGGGATCCATATTGTGCCTATTTATTTTCTTTACCCAGAAAAAAAAGCCTGGGAATATATTTCAGAGTAGTGGAGGGAAGAAGTAACTCCCCCCATGATAAAACTCTGATCTATCCCCCCTCCAGCTGTTTTTAAGATCCAGATACTGGCCTGAAGGACACAAGTTTTCTTAAGCTAGGGCAGCAATTCCTGCCAGTTTCTGCTGATTCTCACTAGGCTTGTCCTCTGGCCCCCAGGGAAAATAATTGGGGGAGGAGCTGAGTGGGCTACAGCTGGAAGGACACTTACGTTTCTGAATTATATGGCTGAATGTGGGTCAATGTGTCTGGAGTTTCCAACACAGAACTCCCACATCTTGTGGAATAAGAGAGTTTTGCACCTGCTCAGTTTATAATATACTGAAATATAATATATAATATAATCTACATTTATTCACCCACACATCTCAAGGCAGTGTGCATGGTATATGCAGTAGGTCTTAACTAACTACAGCAAGAAGACCCTCTGAGCAAGATCTCTGCCTCCTATGCCTATGAATCATATCCTATATACCAACTTGAAGGATGGTAACCTTACCATCAGGTTTAGCTGAAGCATGTGAACACAACCCTTCAAAAGCAATATTTAATTCCTAACCTGGTCCTATACAAATAAGCATGTCCATCAAAGTGGCAAACTAAGCCAGTTCAGTTTGCACAGCTTAAAATAACAGAAACCGGAAATCTTCTTTCAGTTTCTTTCTTAGTATAATTCAGCCTTTCTCAACCTTTTTACTGTTGAGAAACTCCTGAAACATTCTTCAGGCTTCGAGAAACCCATAAAGTGACGCAATCGTGCAGAATATGGCTGGGAAGCATAGCTGTTTACATGCCCATCCAGGGCCCATCCCTTTCCCACTTCCTCCAGGACCAACATTGGCCATTTGAGGGTGGGGGGAGGTCGACATGATCATATATGGGCATATCACCTTATAAATGTTTAATTTAAAAAAAATATATATTAAAAATTAATTCCCACCCATTAACTTCCAGGGCCATCAGGAAATACCAGGGTTTCATGAAACCCTGTTTGAGAAAGCCTGGTAGAATTGGTCAATTATGGAACCATAGTCAATTTTCTGACAAAATTATTGTTATTTTGAGATTCCCACTGTTTTGTCTTCAAGAGGAGAAGTTTGTTTTAAACATACATATGAAATTACATACCTGTCTTGTACATTTTACTGAGGTTTTTTAAAACAATGTTTTCACTAGGTCTGGTGGATGCACACACCCATCCAGTATGGGCTGGTGACAGGGTCCATGAATTTGCTATGAAGGTAAATTTGTGGGAGAGTAGACTTTAAAATAGTATGATTATACACATGTCCAACTTGCTTTTGACCAATTTAATGTTATGTCTTGTGAGGAGCTATTGATGTTATGCTATTATACACAGTGTGCAATAGCAGAGCTGATGGACAATGTCAGGTACCTGGCAACTGGGAATGCAGGAGGAAGAGGCTAGACATCAAATAATTCAGTAAATATTTGTTAGCAATGAAAAAAAGAGAATATAAATTAATTCCTAGATATTTAGGCTAGGGATATCTGATGAAGGGAGCACTGACTCCCAAAAACTCATACCCTGAAAATCTTGTTGGTCTCCAAGCTGCCACTGGACTCAAAGCTATGGATTCACAGTGTGTATAGGAAGTTCCAGAAGGTGAAAAATACTTGAGGCAGGTGAAACTTTACTCTTTCCATCAGTGACGGGATTTGGCACTGTGACTGTTGCTGTAGCACTACAGCCAGTTTAAGGAATTTCACAGTCAGAGTAGTTCAGCAGTGGAATCGGCTGCCTAAGGAGGTGGTGAGCAGTCTTCAAGCAAAGGTTGGCAGTCTCACTGGCAGTCTTCAAGCAAAGGCTGGATACACAAAAGTTCTCTTTTGATATTAACCACAGGTCTAATAGTAACTTGTCATGCTGTTACTTGGACATGTCACATTTTTAGGGATGTGCAACCATTGAAGATTTAGCATGTGTCTGTAGTAAAGTCTGTAATGTTTGAATATAGTGTATCAATTTATTCCAATGTATGCACATCACAAAAGCAAACTAATAAGGCACAATAAAATCAGAGTCCAGTAGCACCTTTAAGACCAACAAAGATTTAATGATGGTGTGAGCTTTCGAGTGCAAGCACCCTTCGTCAGACTATGATCTTCTTACATGACAGGAAATATATAGCAAAAATCAGTTCTGTTACATCTGTGTCACAACCAGATACAGCCAATGATAATCCTTTGTCAAAACAGCCAATCGATCCCCTAGAATTCAATGTACTTTACAAAGAGAAACCAAAGTGTTGCTGGTAGAGAGATCAAAGGCTATCACCTCTCCATATGTTGCTTGCTCCATACAGCTGTGAGACATTCCTCCCAGGGAATTGCTGGTCACTTCCCAAGGACAGGGAGTCAAACTCAAAATTCCATTACAATGCCATATGCAACATATGTTGGTGTTAAAGGTGCTACTGGACTCTGATTTTATTGTGCTACTTCAGACCAACACAGCTACTCATTTGAATCCAAAGTAATAAGGCGGAAGTGTTAGCTACATAGAACAAAGCTCATAGTACCCCTTCTTCCCTGAGACATTTGGTATGGGAAATATGTAATTACATGTAGTTGCAGCATAAGGTGATTTTTCCCCCCAGTGATTCATCCTCAACACACTTTTTTGTTTCTAAGTTGGCAGGAGCTTCCTACATGGATATCCATCAAGCTGGAGGAGGCATACATTTCACAGTGGAGCATACGCGGAAAACCTCTGAAGATGAGCTCCTCAAGAGTTTCAAACAACGGCTGCTCCGCATGCTCAGAAGTGGCACCACTTTGGTTGAATGTAAAAGTGGATATGGTTTAAACCTAGAAACGGAAATTAAGATGCTCAGAGTGATTGAAAGGGCCAGGAAAGAGTTGGATATTGGTATATCTTCTACCTACTGTGGAGCTCATTCCATCCCCAAGTAATATAACATTCTTCCTTTTCATTTAAGCATCCTACTCTAACACACTATATCTCTGATTTACACATAAGAATTATTAGTGTTGTTGAGTAATTCTTTATTAATTATAAAAAGGACTTGTGGGAAGTTGAGAGGCAAAGTGTCAAATATTTCTCCATTATGGCTTATGGGTGATTGTTCTTCAAAATCAGCATGCTGATAACTGACAAACCAGGTATTCTAAGAGAGAGTCTCTGTCGTTACTGGTAGTTCAAGAAACAGATAGTGGTGCTTAAATTTCCCAATTAAATATAATTTAAATCCCGCCGGCTTCCAGTTGCTATCAGATTGATTTTTTTAAAAAAAATCCGTAGGAGTGAAGGATATGTGAGAACAGAACTTCCTGGGTACGTCTAGGAGAGAGACACAAGTTCTGATTGCAGTATGGTGTATGCTTGCTGTTCTCTTTGCATCTTTGTCATGTTGGATGCTTCTGTCTTAATCCAACTAAGATATGAAAAGTAGAAAGAAGATCTCAACTAAGTTTTTTTTGTAGAGAAGATAATAACAAATTTTCAACTCTGATCCTGCAGGTTTTTATAGGTAGGATCTTTTTGATGCACGCAGAGAACTTAATGGAGAACTGCACTAGTGGAAACAGATCTACAAATTCATTGGTTGCGGACTAGTACACTACTTTATATTTTTATTATATATTCTGCTTTTCAAACAGAAAATACTATTGTTGCTCAGAAATGTACCATTAGAGTTATAAAGTTAGGGCCAAACCTTGTTTAGAAGTCAGGTGCAGGGCACCCGTTCTGAGCAAGCCCACAGTGCAAGGGGATGTGGGTTTAAGCCTTTCCCCCTGCACCATTTTTCCAATCTGAAACAGTGCTTCACCATGAACCGAATGTTTTTCACAGTGTTGCAAATAGTGGTGTTGTGGGGCCGTATCAGGTGAGGAAGACAGTATCAGGTGAGGAAAGAAGAAATGCCAGGTGCTCTATTTGTGAAATTTAAAGTGGTTTGACTTTGTGTCAAACTAGACGTGGCATTGGGAGATCTGTGAATGACTCTTCTATTAGATTTTTAACTGTAATTAGCGACTGAGACATGGGAAAGTGTGTGTGTGTGTGTAATCCATTTGCAAAACCTCAACCTCCACTCCAAAGCCTGTATGGTACCTATATGGTTTCCCCACAGAGCAAATCTTCAAACTATTGCCCTATTCCAAAAGTATTTATGACTTTAAAAAGCAGACTAGTTTGGCCATCAAAGACAAGATACAGACAAGAAGGACAGCTGAGGGAAAAGGTAAGCAGGACACATTTGTAGGAAAGTAGATGGTATAGCTTCTTTCCAATAGCTGCCGGGTGGCCCTAACTGAGCAGAACATTGGGATATAAATGTTATAAATAAATATGGGAAAAATTATTATTTGTAAATGCCAAAATTATGATACCTAGAGTGACAATGTAAAATCCTCAATATGTGATTAATCATGTGGGGTTTGTTTTTGTTTTTGTATAACAGGGACAAAAATGCCCTTGAAACCACTGATGACATTATCAACGCCCACCTTCCCAAACTGAAGGAACTTGACCTTAATGGTGAAATACGTGTTGACAATATAGATGTTTTCTGTGAAAAGGGTGTCTTTGATCGCAATTCTACCCGAAGAATTCTTCAGGCGGGGAAAGAGATAGGGTTACAGATTAACTTCCATGGGGATGAACTCCATCCAATGAAATGTGCAGAGGTATTTTTCTAATAAAGCAAAAATAAAAACAGCCAGTTTGCTTTTGAATCTCTCAGGCAGCGCCACAGTCTTTAAATATGAAAACACACTAGGAAATTTGTGCAATCAACTACAGAAAAGTAACAAGAAATATGAATGGGAGATAATTAGAAAGCTGGACTTTTGGACCTTTGCTGATGGTTTATCATGTTCTGCTCAAACATTGACTTTGCTTATCTTTTCCCAGTGAGATAAAATTAAAAAGGGCTTTTGGTGGAAATGGTTATAGCATTGGTGGACAGGCTTCTTTTTTTACTGTTTGTGTGACCTTAATATTCAGTAAAAGGAACACAATCTTTTGAAATTATAGTGCAATAGATGTCCTATTGCAGTGTTTTTGGAGATGTGATTTTTATTTATTATTACGCACTTCTATAACATTTGTATGTATGATATACAGTTCATTCAAGCCAAGGAAGTTCATTTTGTCCATTAAATCTATTGGTTCAATTTTCTTCCTGGTAATTGTCCATGTATTATTAAGAAACAAGGGAGGACTGCAAGGAACTCATGGGAAGAGGGGGATTTCTGGAGGCAGCGTGTCACTGCCCTGTTTGCTTGGCTACTGCCTTTGCTCCTTCTCCCTAGCCTGCCTGCTTCCAACATCACTGCCTGGGTAGTGGAAAGGGAGTAGGGGTGGGAACAGAGATGGCTCCCACTCCTCCCCTTTCTTGTCTGCCCATCTGCAGTTTCATCACTTCCACAGCGATGGTGGGTAGTTCCTTCACTGCTTGCCTCCTTGCCGCCATTGCAGGGAGAGGGGCCTCCTCTTCCCTGCCTCTTCCTCCCCTGCATGCCTGCACTTTTACTGCATGGGAGTGACAGTGGCTTCTATTGCACCCACTTGTCTCCTCCTCCTCCCACCCACCTGTAGCATGAAAGCATGAGTGTTGGGGAGAGCATGACTCCCATTGTTCCTCCCCTGCCCACATGCCTACTGTGGTGGTTAGGATAAAGTTGACCCTGCTTGTGCAGGCAACTGTTGTTCATTTTGTGATTTATTGTTACCCTTCCTTTCAAAAAGGGGTTTGGTTTTTTTTCCTGCAAATCTGCATGGCTCCATTTTGTAAAAATATCTACCTTTGTACACAGTCTAATCCACAGATTTACGTATCCACAGATATGCATAAAATCTTTTTTGATATGGTAAGATAATATGATATTTAAAAGGGGGAAAAGCTGGTTATGCGTAGCAATATCCTAGCACTTCATATAGATTGTACCAATATAAATTAACAGTTTTAATATCCATACAGCATAAAAACCTTCTTGTAGTGGCAGCTTCAAAAAATTATAATTATCTCTTCTAAAAAGCAAACTGCAAAGTTCTGGGAAGGAATCATTGTACGGACATTTGATGGAAAGTAGTTGTCACATTGCCTTTAAAAATGTTCTTTATGGATAATTTTTCATTGCAGTCTGCCTTGCTATCTCTTTAGCTTGGAGCTGACCTAGGGGCCCAGGCTATAAGTCATCTGGAAGAAGTTAGTGATGAAGGCATTACTGCGATGGCCCAAGCAAAGTGTGCGGCTGTCCTGTTACCAACCACAGCCTACATACTGAGGTAGACTCTAATATGGTTGCATTCCCAGTGTAGTCCTGTTCAGACAACAAACCTGTATTCCATGCATGAAAGAGCAGAATTAGTCTTGCTGGCCTTTCCCATCTTTTCATATGCTGCAATTCTGTTGAATCTGTCAATGGAACCTACATATTTATAGAATGCAGGTTTAATGTGTACCATGTATAAATCTAAGGTTCAGTTTATGGAGGTAGAACCTAGACAAAAAGCTCAGTTGGGAGCTGTGCCCATAACTCCATAGTATGCATTTCGTGAATGTAAAAGTATTCAAAAAGAAGAACTTTTGGAATGTGATGCTTATAGAATAATTAGTGTGGTTCTCTGATGTTGCATAACATTGGAAACCAACATTGCCAGGAAGAAGCATAGAACAGAAGGTTTAGAGTAACATTCTTCCTACTGTCATGCAATGCTAGTGCAAGTGGCCTGAAAGATACTTAGAAAAAAACATTGTGGGTACAATTGGCATTTCATAGATGAAAAAGTGATTGTTAAAAATTAAATTATGGTGCCCACAGATCTGTGGTATGGCCATTCTGACACTAGAAAGCAGTGGGCATAGCCTTCCTGAGAGCATGTGGTTTATCATCTTTTTGGTTCATATCTGCAGGAGAGGGCAGCACTGGCATCATGCAGCAGGGGCCCATCTCCTTTACCACACAGTGCAACCAGACCCTCTCTGTGATTGTGCAAAGGCTTGTATCGTGTATTAGTTCCCTTTCAACAGAGCAAAGGGACATCTTATAAACCTAGCCTCCATGCAGTCAGGCACCCATGCAGCAAACCATGCAGATGCAGAAGTATATCTATATTATGGGAGAAATTATTACGGGCAAAATTGCCTTATTCCATTACTTTCTGCAGGATTTAATTGCCACTAACTCTTGCTGGATTGTAGCTTGAAACTTTCACTAACTTCTATGTTTTTGATGATTTATATTCTTTTTCAGTGATTGTCTTGCCAGTTGCCCTTGGCAGTGACTTCAAGTCTAATGCCCATTGTTGTTCAATCATAAAATGTTTCTTTAGTGACTATTTTTAGATACAAACTTATTTTCCAGGATATGCCATCTTCTCAAAACTGGCATACAGATAAAGCTACAGCTTCTCTCTCTCTCTCTCTCTCTCTCTCTCTCTCTCTCTGTGAGGTATGTTCTATGTTCTTGAATGGCTATGTTCTTGAATGGCTATAATTCCTTTTCTTTTCAGACTAAAACAGCCTCAAGCTAGAAAAATGTTAAAAGAAGGAGTGATTGTTGCTCTTGGTAGTGACTTCAACCCAAATGCTTACTGTTGTTCAATGGTAAGCTGTTTTATTAGTGACTATTATTAATACAGGTGGGTGGCTGTGTTGGTCTGAAGCAACAGAACAAAGTTTGAGTCCAGTGGCACCTTGTAAGACCCACAAAGTTTAATTCTGGGTATGAACTATTGTACCAGAATTAAACTTCATTGTTCTTAATGTCCAAAACATTGTCCAATCATCACAACGGACTCGAACTTTGTTCTATTATTCAATGCAAAATTATTGTTCACATGGCTGAAGTTCTGTGAAATGGGATGCAGAATACTATCCTGCATCCTTGAGAATGGACAGTGCTCCAGGGGGATGGCACTGGGTGGTCCCTTGCTTGGGCAGGAATGAGTCAAGCCTGGTGCCACCCTCAGCCACAGCTCAGCCATGGTGGCCTCATGGGAGGTGGGGCTGCATGCAGGCTGTAGGGCTGGGTTCTGAGTAAAGAAACAAGTTATTGGGCATCTGGTGGGGGCGATAAACAATTAGCAGGGCTGGTCCCTGAACTAGAGGCATCTCTGCAAACAGGTGATAGGGAAAGGCATCTGGCATAAGGATAGGGCTGGGAGAAACCTTCCAAGGCAATGAGAGCTTTCCTCCAATCCCTAGGACTTTGAGATTACATGGGTGGAGAAAGAGGAAGCTGATGACAGCCCTGGTGTTCCTGCCTTTTCCTCACAGAGTTCTAGCAGGCCCTCTTGCAGTAGGAGCAGCTGTGTTGGGAGGGCAAGTGGGATTCAGATAGTCCAAAAATAATTTCTACTGCAGTGATGCTTTCAGGTGGATCAGCAATACTTGGATTCTACATTTGTTCTCTGTAATGTGTACAGGACTTACTAGGGGAGAGGTGATGTACAGTTAGTGTTATCCATCTGTATGATATCTATATTTTGCTTCCTGTCTTTTCTTAGCCCATAGTAATGCATCTGGCCTGTGTAAACATGAAGATGTCCATGAAGGAAGTTTTAGCAGCTGCTACCATTAATGCTGCTTATGCTCTTGGGAAATCTGACACTCATGGCTCCATAGAAATTGGCAAACAAGGAGATCTCCTTATCATTAACTCATCAAGGTAAGAATGTATATTTCTGTTTAAGGTTTAACCAGTATGTAGACAACTACATAAGTTCTCCCCTCCAGGTTATTTATGTGACTGCACAGAAGAGTGTTCAAGACAGCTCATGATACATACAGTCTCCTAAAATATAAAGCTACTGTGAATGGCAGCAAATAGAATAAGAGTATGAAGACAGCAATAATAAAAATTAAACAGTACCAAATGAAACTACTCTGTAACCACCAATCTTGAATGAACGCAGGCACAACCAGATAAAGGACCTTTCTCCACTTTGACACATCTCACTTCAGTGGCACAGATATCAAGAAAACTGCTTCTGAATTATGTTTATTTTATTGCATCTCAGACTAGGTGAAACATTTCACTACCTCCATTCTGCAATTTAGAATATTTTCCCTACAGAAGAGAAGAGGGAAACAGCAATTCCTGTCTGATCTGATGAGAATGGGCTATACCAATGCCACCTTCCCTCCCTTTGCTTTTGTAGCAGCTAGTTATAAGCAAACAAACTGCAAACCCCTCTACACTGCTTATTTCTCTCTTATTGTCCACCCTATTGTTTTCATAGTGCTGCTAACCCATAAATGGCATATGGCATAAAACGGTCCATATATATAGGAAGTACAAAAGGAAGACAAAGGCAGTGAGAAACTCTGCATCACCAACTATTGCTGAAGCTATGCCCTTTGGCTAAAGTAAAAGCATACAGAGACACTACATGTTCATTGCAAATGGGCTGGGGAGAAATTAAATTCTCCCATGTGTCAGAAGTTCCCTGCCTATAGAAAGCTAGAATCTTAAAGAGGATGAGATAAATGTTATAAACCAAGACTTAAGAGGAGGAGTTGTGGCTCGCGTGTAAACTCATAACCATGCTGAAGGTCCTAGGTTCAGTTGTGAGCATCTCTAGTTAAAGGATCTCCTGTGACACAGATCATGGTGGAAATCTTGCCTGGGGCTCTGATAAGTGGCTGGACAGACAATACTGATCTTGATAAAAGATCTTCATATGCTTGGTATGGGACACTTTATCCCTGATATGCTTACTTTTTATGCACAGTTTGTTTTTAACCACATTTCCAATTCCTCTTTTTGATTCTGCATGCTTTTTACTGACCATGTGAGTTAGCTCCCATGCTTTGGTTGTGTTCTTTATGTGGATATCAAATTAATACTCTTCATTATTTTTAGGTGGGAGCATTTGATATATCAGTTTGGAGGCCATCAAGAATTGATTGAATATGTGATTGTGAAAGGAAAAGTTGTCTATAAAAACAGCAACATTCTGGATTACTAGGGAATACCTCTATGTCTGGTTACAGCTAAATGATATTGAGGTCTTTCTGATTATAAAATATTGTGAGGCTCGTATTTGTATTTGACAAATATTCAATACTTACTTGGTTGCCCAGCACTTTATTGCCAGTGCTTAGTCTGGATAATTCACCTGTCTTCTTAAATGAAAAGTTAGCCTTCTGACAGAATGTCATTAGCCCATTTGTAGAAAGGGCTGGTAGAACTTTGAGAGGACAAACAGAACACTCATCTTATCACAAATCTTGAGGAAAATGTTCACTCTCACCTTCTCCTTTGCCTAGTGAAACCAGCTGCTGGCCCTCAGAAGCCGCTCTTCTTATTTGTATTCATGAAGGCCATGAGGCCATGCTCTCCTTCTCTCTGCTATCAAATAAACTTGTATGTATATAATAAACTGGCTCTGATTTTGTATACTGATGTAGGTAAGTGTATGTCTTCTTAGAAAGAAATCAACACTAGCTATATCACAGAGTGTCAAATATTCTTAGGGTTGCCAACTCTGGCTTGGAAAATACCTGGAAATTTGGAGGTAGAACCTGGAGAGGACACAGTTTGGGGAGGGGAGGTACCTCAGCAGCCATTTATTCTGGAGATCACTTGTAAAAGTCCAGAGATCACTTGTAAAAGAAGGAAGTAGCTAGGCTCTGCCTTGTTAAGACAAGGGTGATAGAAGTAGAGAGGCAACATGACCTCAACAATACCCAGGATCCACTTTTTTGGAAAGACCTTTTAATCAGGAACATCATTACACAATACCTAAACAAAGTTGTAAACCCCGAGCACAGAAGAAGAGTTGAAGAAGAGTTGAAGAAGAAAAGTTGGTTCTTATATGCCGCTTTTCTCTACCCAAAGGAGGGGCAAAGTGGATTACAGTCTCCTTCCCTTTCCTCTCCCCGCAACAGAAGATCCTTCACCCTCCTTCGTTACAATGCCCTACCCTCTGCATATTTGAATAGGAAATCTGATGGGTTCCCAGTCAAGGAAGGCTCTGTATTTGCAATGAGGGTCAAGTTGAGGCCACATAACATGTCTTATTTGAGTGCAAATTATTTAATCATATTCGCAAGGATGCATTAGTACCGATGCTTATAGAATGCCCTCGCAGCCTGAGAAAACATCTCCTGCAACTGTTATCATCAGATTCTGACAGTCTTCTAACAAAGTAGCTAGATTTGCTTGGGTAGCTTCTAGAATTAGGAAACATTGGGCTATTAATGTATAGCTGTTCTAAGTATACTGATAGGTATGTAGAATGTTCATAACTATTTATGCTATTTAGGCTAATACCTTTTATGGTGTGTTTCTTAATCTTGTATTTAGTCTATATATTTGAATTGTTTTACTTCTGTATTGTATTGGTCTATGACTGTGAAATAAATATTGATTGATTGAGACTACACTGAGAGAAAATGACTAACTCAGAATCACCCAATAAATTCCCATGACAGAATGAGCCAGAACATTGGTCTCTTGTGATAACTACACCACCCTGGCAGCCTCTCTATGGGGAAAGTCTGGCTGAGTTACAAAGGTCATTCAAGTGATGTGTTCAATGGCCACTGCTGGGCCAAGCCAAGTCATGTAAGTTATTTGGAGGCTGTTGCTGTGCTCAGGCAAGTTGTGCAGCATCAGGTCACAGCCACAACCAAACCAGGTGAACAGAACAAATTGCATGGTAGCAAGTTGCTGGTGGTTGCTGCTGAGCCCAGCCCCAGAGCAGGCATGGGGGAAGCAGGGGTGGACTGGGAAGCCAATGTACCCCTCCTCATGCTGACATTTTAGAAGAAGGCGTTGTTTTTTATACCCTACTTTTCTCTACACTAAGGAGTCTCCAAGCAGTTTGCAATCACTTCCCCCCCCCCCCCGCACACAAAATAATCACCTTTTGAATTAGGTATGGTGAGAGAGTTCTGAAAGAACTGTGACTGGCCCAAGGTCACTTTGCAGGTTTCATGTGGGGCAGTGGGAAATCAAACCCTGTTCGCCAGATTAATCTGCCACTCATAATCATTACACCATGCTGACTTCTGAGAGAAACCAGGATTTGAAGGCTGGGGTTATCTAGCAGCCCCCACGTGGCCACTGGGATCACAGGGGTATAGGCTATTATTTTGTGGATGTTTTCCCACCTATATAATTCTTAATGTCTCAGGCTTTTCTGCAAACACAGGGCTTTTTGAGGTTTGTAGGAAGATCTCACTTATCTGTTCATGGCGCCATTCTCTGGATTTAAATATCCACAGATGAGGTCATGTTGAGAATTTGATATATTGATGATGATACTACCTGTAAGTTGTTATTGTGTGTTCCTGCTTTTTTGAGAGACAGAACTGCAGAGTGTATGTATATGTTAAAGAGAGAGGACTGCTGTTTGAGACTTCATGTCCATTAAGTCTTTATTGTCTGTAAAATCCATTAATTATTCCTACATGCATAATATATCATGACTTCAATTGTAGTGTGCATTTTGACTCACTTTCATGAATGACTTGCTCTGCATGTGTTTTGTGAGTAGTATCATGAATTAATTTAATTTGCAACCTGTGGGAACAACTATGGCCTACTGTGATTGTTGTAAGCAGCTCCATGTCAGGTTTAGCCTTCTCACCCATTAGAGTAATATGGGTCACATGGGGACTGTCATGAACTACACTGAATGCCTAATATGCTTCTCAACTGATTGCACTCCTTACAGGGCTAAATATGTAAAAAGCTATGTAAAGACAGTATATGTTAAGTGCTTTCAAAAGCAATAGCTGCTGTTTAAAAGCTGTTATAAAGCCATATTGAAATTCTATCGCTCTCCAACCCTTCAAGGGCTCAAGTAATTCAGTGGATTCCTCTTTCAAAAAAACCTGATTGGCCTTGCACCTACAGTTCCCTCCCTCCCTGGACGCTAGCAACTTTGCTTTCAGATGCTGCAGGAGCCAGTGTGTGTGAGAGAGATGCAGAGACACAGAGAGCCCTGCCAAACCACAAACCATCCCTGATTACCTGCTATGACTTCTGCTGCCAGGGAGAGAGAGACTGAGAGAGCAGCCCAAATGAGCCCTCATTCCCTGCTGCAAAAAGCCCTGATTACCTCCTATGGCTCCTGCTGTGATGGAGAGAGAGAAAGAGATCTGTGCCTGCCGGTGTCCCCTGGGTCCTAGGGCCCATTGCATTCCTGGTTACAATGGGCTTTCTTGCTAGTCTTTAATAAAAGGTAAAGCCAGAAAAGAATTCAAGTATTATCAATACCTGAGACTTACATATTTGTCCTGCTTGTAAATTTGATTGATTAAAACGTTCTAGATAAAGCCAGCCTTTGCCAAAGCCAGTCTTATGCATGGCTTGTTTATTAACTTGACCCTTTCCTTTGATTTTTTGTGTGTAGTTCCAGTGCTCATCTTATCCTGTGTCCCTCTCTACATCCTCTATTAACTGTACATATACAGTCTAACCCTTCTAATGTGCACCATGTTCTCAAACCGATATAAAAATGAAATCAGAGTCCAGTAGCATCTTTAAGACTAACAAAGATTTATTCAGGGCATGAGCTTACAAGTGCAAGCACTCTTCCTCAGACTTAGAACTCCTTACATGACCGTGGGAATATATAGCAAAATTTAATTCTATTACATTAGTAAACTCTGTCACACATTAACAAAGCCAGAAGAATACCAGAAGATGTATTTGGATGTGTCACACAGTTTACTAATGTAACAGAATTAATTTTTGCTATATATTCCCACGGTCATGTAAGGAGTTCTTAGTCTGAGGAAGAGTGCTTGCACTCGAAAGCTCACACCCTGAATAAATCTTTGTTGGTCTTAAAGGTGCTACTGGACTCTGCTTTTATTATGCTACTTCAGACCAACACGGCTACCCACTTGAATCTATCGATATGAAAATGTTTAGTGAAAGGAAGGGATGACCCATTTTAGAGTTTCATCAGCCTGCAAGGGAAGTAGATCAGGGGCTAAAGACCAAGGGAAAGTATTAATACATGCAGGCTTAGCTGTAAAATATGGGAAACTGCAGAATATGTTTACTGCTTATCAAATATAAGGTAGGCTTTTAATTCATCACCTTTTTGTTCATGAATCTATTTGTAAGTGCCTTAAGCCTTCTTGGAAATCAAAGTGTTTTTTAATCACATAATTCTAAAATGGTAGCTATAGACCATGAGCTGATACATTGTACATCAAATCATTCTGATTCACTATGATGCTGATGTTGTTGGTGATGATGATGATAGCGTGAAGAGCCTTCACGTGCTAAGGAAAAAGCTGTGGGGGACCCTGGCCTGTGCTCCGGAGGGTGCTCAATTCTGTATTTTTCAATGTATGGTGCAGCAACTTCCCAAACCTAGATGTAAAAGAAGAGACTAAAGTCAGAAGCAAAGATTGACCTTGAACTTCAACTAAATATTAGCAGATGATAACCAGGAACATTATAACCATATCCCATATCATTTTATGGAATCCTTGTTGTTGTTGTTGTTGTTATGTGCGAAGTCGTGTCCGACCCATCGCAACCCCATGGACAATGATCCTCCAGGCCTTCCTGTCCTCTACCATTCCCCGGAGTCCATTTAAGTTTGCACCTACTGCTTCAGTGACTCCATCCATCCACCTCATTCTCTGTCGTCCCCTTCTTCTTTTGCCCTCGATCTCTCCCAGCATTAGGCTCTTCTCCAGGGAGTCCTTCCTTCTCATGAGGTGGCCAAAATATTTGAGTTTCATCTTCAGGATCTGGCCTTCTAAAGAGCAGTCAGGGCTGATCTCCTCTAGGACTGACTGGTTTGTTCGCCTTGCAGTCCAAGGGACTCGCAAGAGTCTTCTCCAGCACCAGAGTTCAAAAGCCTCAATTCTTTGACGCTCGGCCTTCCTTATGGTCCAACTTTCGCAGCCATACATTGCAACTGGGAAGACCATAGCCTTGACTAAACGCACTTTTGTTGGCAGGGTGATGTCTCTGCTTTTTAGGATGCTGTCTAGATTTGCCATAGCTTTCCTCCCCAGGAGCAAGCGTCTTTTAATTTCTTTGCTGCAGTCCCCATCTGCAGTGATCTTGGAGCCCAGGAAAATAAAATCTGTCACTATATGGAATCCTAGTCCCCCTCAATTCCTGCATCCGCCAGGCATCATGAGACCATCAGCTTGTACAACTGAACAAGCAACACAGGTAGCAGCTGTAGGCTTGTCAAGAGCCTCCATGGGCCTCCCTGATTACCAAAACACAATCCAAACAAAGGGCCTTAGGTGTCATCAAATGTTACTGCCCATACTTGCCTTCTGATCCACAAGCAGTCCGTGAGCTGCTGCAATGTCTGGAGCCATGAAGCGATCTCTTAACCATGGCCTGAAAGGAGACAAATTGAACAACTCCTGAATTTGGTAGTAGGGGAGGTTAATGTTTGTCCAATGTTCTGAAAACTTATAATATTTGGGGAAGCATTTGTTTGACATACTTGACAACAGAGCGCACAAGGTCATAGACTTTCTCCAATGGTGTTGTAGTTTTCAGGGGGCGTAGAAACTCGATCCCCTGACAGGCTGCAAGGAGTTCTACAGCCAACACTAGGGGGGAAAAACCAGCGGGAAAGACAGTGGTAAACTCTACACATCTAATGGTAGTCCAGGCATTACACAGAACACATAGACATGATATTATATGGAGAAGTTCACATAGTCCAAATGACATTTTGAGAATGTGGGTTAAATAGTTACACATTTAGTGAAATGAATGGTTAGGTGAAAGGAATGCTTTGGTATTAATCCAGCCAAGCAACAGCAAGAAGTTATGAAAATAACTTAAATCTGTTAAGCAAATATTTTGTTTCTTCAAATATATCAGAACATGACCTGAAATAGGTGCAAAACCTCATATGCTATTTTATTGCAAAAGAAACCTGCATCTCAGAACAGACAATTGTGATGCTAGTATGGGGAATTAGTTACATATCTAAAGCAGAAGAATAAACATTTATCTTCTTTTGATTTATATAAAAATGGATGAATTTTGGTCTCTTATTATAGTTTACAATGAGGGCAAACTAAGACCATTTTTGCATGAGGAATCTGCCCCTGGACAGTCTTTTAGAGCCCCCTCTATATGACATCGCCTGCATCCTGAGGCTGTCCAGCTGGGTGACCTTGGGCTCGCCACAGCATTGATAAAGCTGTTCTGACCGAGCAGTAATATCAGGGCTCTCTCAGCCTCACCTCCCTCACAGGATGTCTGTTGTGGGGAGGGGAAAGGGAAGGTGAATGTAAGCCGCTTTCGGTAGAGAAAAAGCAGCATATAAGAACCAACTCTTCTTCTTCTAGAGGGGTCAGGTTTTGGCCCTTTTAAAATCATGATTAGGGGAATTGCCAAAAGTGGATTCACCACCCTAAATAACGTGTACCATTGATGAGCAACCAGGGGCAAGCCCGTACGGAGGGGAAAAGATGCAATAGACTCTGCAGCACTGTCCTGCCCCCACACCTGCCCTCCCCTCTCCATTTCCTGCTCTGAGTAATTTTTTTAAATGGCACGGCCCGCATTGCAGCGCAACTACAACACTACATTGTCAAAGGTAAAACAAAATCTTTAAAGGGTTCATGGTCTTTTTGAGATCAGGTAGGCAAAACACAGCCCCTTTTCTGTTTTCTGGAGGTGGGGAAAGAGGGGATTGGGAGGGTGATCAAGCATCCTTCTCCTGATCATACAGGGGTCTGAGCACCTTGTTTTTAAGCCAACCATGAACACAAAATGTCTTTTTGGGCTCCAGGGCTCATGTCTAGCCTTCTCACAACTTGGGCTGGCAAAAACAGCCCTGTTTCTGTTTTCTGGTGGTGGGAAATGAGCTGGGAAAGAGGGGCGAGGGTGAGTGATCTAGCATCTATTCTCCCGATCATACAAGGGTCTGAGCACCATGTTTTTAAGCCAACCATTTACACAAAATGACTTTTTGGGCTCCAGTGACCATGTTCAGCATCTCTGAAATCCACCCATACATAAATAATGTCCAAAAGAACACGACCCCCCCCAAAAGGGGGGGATGCTTTGTCATTCTGGCATTTCTCCATAGCAACATGGCAGTGTTAATTTTTTGATTAAAAATGCATCTGTGTTGTGGCATTACCACATAGTAACATGGAAGTGCTGTGATTGGTAGCTTGCTGTAATTGACAAGCCAAGGAGCAGGGGGTGAAGTTTGTTTTGCTTTCCCTTGCAGCCTCATCAGGAGGCAAAAAGTTGCGATGGGGCAGTGGGAAAATGAGGGAGGGGTCTTCCATGACAAGGGCTGCAAATATAAGGTTTACTATCCTGCATTTGCAAACAGGATGTCAATCACATTTTAGCCCTCCATACGGAAATGGTCTAACAATTATTTAAGTGTTAATCAGAAGTAACTAAATTAAATGAAAGTATTTGAAAGGGACCTTGCCATTGATATAATGGTGAAGGCAGCCAGAAAGTCATAGACAGAATCTCTTAAATAGTTTGTGGTTCAAAGCCTCTTGTCATTCTGATCGTTCAACATGTTTGCATGATAAATGTCAACAAGTAAATCCCATGGAACTTACACCCAAGAGTGAGAAGAATTTATTTCTTTATTTGGTGATTTTTAAAAATCCTACCTTTCCTCCAAGAAGCTCAAGGTGGCATACAAGGTTCTTCCCTCACACTTTACCTTGTTCAACATTCTCAATGACTTTTAGTGCTTTTCTTGCAGCCCATCCTCCCATGGATACGTGGTCCTCTGTGGCAGCACTGGTTGAAAGAGAATCCACAGAAGAGGGGTGGCACAAGGCTTTGTTCTCAGAAACTGCAAAAGTTCAATATGAATAAGTGGTGCTCTCCAAGGCAAGAATAAACTATGGGAGCAAACCTAAGCAGGTCTTCAGAACAAGTAAGTCCCTTTATATTCAGTGAGGCTTATTTTCAGAAAAAAGTGTTTTTAGGATTGCAACCATGGAAATAAGGGCCTATATTAATCAATAGTCATGTAGTGGAACAAGGAATCTTGAAACCTGGTTGTTCATATGTCCAAAATACTGCCCAATCATCACAATACTTGGTAAATATTATAATTATTCCATGGCCAGTAAGCCTTCCTTCTTTGCTGTATGCCCCAGAACAAGTTATGGTAAAACAGAAGTTTCCTGTTTATTGCAATTGAAGAGGGTGGCTTTCCTGCATGGGTCTTTTTAATCATTTCTAGCCCTATATTGATTTGGTTTATCTCTGGTCTCCACATGCTATTTTATGCCTTTAGTCTTCTGGTAGTTATTTGTTTATGTTTTTAAAATCCTTTCCCCCCTAGTTATTTTGAGCCCAGTTTTATCCCATTCTTTTTTCTGGAAGACAAAAGGTCAGAGCACTGAAATGTATTCTGATTGCTCCTTCTAGGCACCACCATAGGTAGGCCTTTATCTACTTACCCAGGGATGCTGCTGTACAATGTGCAATCATGAATCCCGAGTTCAGACCTCCCTCTGTCACTAAAAATGGTGGCAGCTCACTGAGGGATGGATTGCACAGACGTTCAATTCTCCTTTCACTGATTGCAGCAAGTTCATGGACTCCGATCGCCAGGTAGTCCAGAGCCTGCAAGAGTAGTGCTTCTTGATTTAACTTTCAAATCCTAAAGTTTCAGGAGGTAAGCTGACATTTTCTTATAAAATGTTCAATTACCTTTGCAGGGTATTCACCATGGAAATTTCCTCCTGAAATGGTTTCCTTCCTTTCAGCAAAAACCATCTTTTGAGACAAGTTAAGACTTAAATGTGAAAAAGCTGCATCTAATTTTCACTTGCCTTTGAAAAGGAAACCTATGATTAAAGCCAAAGCACTGGAAAGAACTGATTCATCCTTGTGGAATTAAATTTCCCACCTCACAGGAGGAGCACCTTTCATGTAGGGACTCTCTGCTGAGCAGCTCTCCAGTCTGGGGAGCTTTGTGGAAATGACTGAATGATTATGAAATTAACTGGGCTCATGTATTCCACTCCAGCCCATCCAATCTGTACAAATTTCATGGCAACCATGCTGATCCATTCACTTGAGTCCACTAGGCTAGATAAGAATATGACGTGAGAAAAAATATGTCCAGAGTTGTGATTTTTTGACAAAAGTCCATGCAACTTGGTGCCTTCTTCTTCTTTAGGTATACATTGCAGAATGGGTAACTCAGAAATTGCTGTGTAATAATCCCCTCAAACACTTATCTGTTTTGTCCAAAAAAGTCCAAACTCTCATATCCTGATAAGTTCTGGAATTAGTCCTTATGACAGAAGCATATGATTTGCAAGTAGATAATTTATGCCTTGAGCATATATCTGGACTTCATCAAGACTCTTGCAGCACACTCTTCTTAACCCACTTGGCATGTATGCATTAAATGCTGTCAGATACTTCTGACTTATGGTGACTATATGAATTAATGACTTCAAAAAAGAATCAAATTCTCCCATGAGGATTCTGGGGGGGGGGAATCATACCTTCCTCCCATGTGTCATGTGAGAGAATCACTGGGGAGGGAGTGAGGCAAAGACCCTCCCCACCAAATTCTCCACCTGCAGGCTGCTGCCACAATAAACAAAACAGCAAGGAGAAGTCAGAGGCATCTGAGGAATAGTCAGGGCTGGTGCTGCAGGGTGCTCCCCACTGGAGGCCTCTAACAGAGCTCAGCCACTTCCTCCGCCTCCAGCCATTCTCCCTTGTGCCACGGGAAGACAGCAGGGAGGTTTTGGGGCAATGGGAGAAAGCTCCCAGGATCATGGTGTGCAAGTGATAAGTGGCCCACAGTCACCACAACTTCAAGAAGGCCGGCAGCGGAGGGAGAGGGAGCCACAGCTTGCCCCACTTGAAACAGCCAGCTCTGGCTCTAACATGCTTCATGGTCTCTTTTCTCCCTGGGGAGGTGCTGACGATGGGGACCACCTCCTGCTCTCAGAGGCTTTGTGGCCTCTCTCTCCCCTGATGATGGCGCAAAGACGGTGGCCGCCTACTGGAGCTGAGGAAAGCCTGGCACACGCCCAAAGTTAATGAGGGCAGACAGCAAATGAAATGCAAGTCCTGACAGGGAAGGAAGGAAAGAAGGCAGGATATATAAATACTGTAATTAAATAAGTTTAATTGAGCCACAGAATCATAAAAAAGATACAGGATTGTCTGTTGCACTGTTGATTTCTGTTTGGATTATTTCCTTTACAAAAGCGATTGTGTCATTCACAACTCCATGGACCTGCAAGAAGTGACAAGTATGAACTGCATTTCATACTTATTGGCTAATTAGCATTTTAATTTAAACAATTCATAAGGCCTCCTATCTCTGTCGAACATATTATCTTTCCCTTTTAAGAAGCTTGATTCACAGTTTGCATAATGCATAGAAAGTGTTTCTTGTTTTGTCTACCCACACATGCTACAGGGATCCAAGATCCAACCCAGAAAGCACCAGAAAAGCTTCAATTTGAACACAGTTCTATTCAACATTTGGGTCCCAGCAGAAGCCTTTTGAGCAGATGCTTATTGTGCTGTCAGGTTTGATTTCCCAGGGAATAGGAAGTGGGAGAGAGAATAATTCAGCATCAGTGGTATAAACATGTGGTAGAGAGTTTGGGAACAGGATTGTCACTGACCTGGGGAGAGCCATGTGCATGAGCTAATTCATTATTTGGTCTTGGGTGCATATCAGTCAGCAAGGGCAAGTCTTTGCTTTAGTTAGCTGATACACAAGCAGGGAAAACAAAGGGGTGGTGACGAGCAACACAAAAACCTACAGCTCATCTGCTCTGAAATTTTACCCTTAATGGGTAGACTGTCCCATCCAGCCAATGCTATGTTGTATCATCTCGTAGACAGGCAGGGCAAATGAGAGGACGGGAAGAGTCAAGACACCTATGCTTAGCTCACTCAGTATTAGTCAACATGTTCTCTTAGACCTGATAAGAAAGCGGTCTATGTGTGTGGGTCTGTTTTTAAACAAATAATGTGCAAAGCTACAGGACCCCCATCCTTCATGTTACTCCAATGCTTCCAGCTTCTTCTGCCTAGCTATGAGCCCATATAAGAAATCAGATGGAATGGAAAGAAATGTCCCTGAAAATTGGGCTCAGCCAGGTAAGATTGGGGGGCTGGGGGTATGATTTATCCACCCATTTGTTTTTTAGAGGATGGATCAAATACCGGCTATTATAAATATGAAGTTGGATCCAGTACAAAATTTCTGCTTGCACCAGTGCTCTCATGTGAGCAGAAATGCAAGAAACGTACTGTGGTAGCCACTTGTGCTAAGTCAGACTTGTTTTTACTTGTTAGGGCAATAGCCTATGCAACCAGTTTCTGCAGACTTCTGCATAGGGAGGGAAGTTCTAGGTGTTGCGCAAGATCTTGTGCAAACAGAATTGCATTAAGTCCATTTATGATTCTGTTTGCCCATCACTGGATCCAATCCTTTACCATTACATGCAAATATAATTGTATAGATTTCAGTTGGCTCCCTCTTACCTCATATGACAAATAGAAATTATCAATTATTATACAAAAGTCTGATTGCTTTATCATGCACCCGGCTCATCATCTTTTCTCTGTTGTGGGGCAACAAACAGCTGTTTTAATACATGCAAGTTTATTACTATCTTTACCTGAGGACAGCAACGTAATGTATATGCATCTTGTACTCTTTCACAAAATCGATGAGATTCTATAAAACACAACCCAATAAAAAGCTTGTTTTGAAACAGCAAGTTATTGTTTTAATACTAAATTTCTCTGGTACCAAGTCAAAGAATTTCTGAACTGTCAAAATCAAATATGTATTGATAGACCCACAAAAAGGAGCTAGAGATTACTCTACAAACCTAAAGGAAGCCCTAGTTTGGAGAAAAATCCAAAATCTAAGAAAACAAGAACACATTAAGGAATTAAATTTCTCCCAAATAATCAAAACAACACCTGTAGATTTAAAATAAATGCCCACAGAACTCTTAATTGACATTTTGGAGGTTGTTAGACAAATATAAGATATTGCTGACTCTTCAAAGTCTTGGCTTTTGTAGAGCAAAGCAGTGGTAGGCAGAGGTGGAGGCCAAAACAGCCCTGGAAAGGATCTTATCCCCCTCTTCTGTCATGTTCTCCAATGGAAGAGGACTTGCTAGGGACAGGCCTCATGGCAACCACCAAAGACCCATTAGCACACCACTTAGCCTGGCCCAGCAGCCATCATGCAACTGGGCCTGGCCCAGCCTAATGGCCACCACACAGATGGGCCAGACTTTCCCCAGGGGAGAAAGTATCCCAAGCAGGAAAGGAGGAGAAGCTGAATGGACACATGGAAGTAGGATGGGCGGCTGGTGAAAAGGAAGTAGGATAAAAGAAGAGGCTATGGGGGCAGCCAGGGAAGGGAAAGAGGAAATAGTGGGGGAAGGGTATACAGAGGAAAATCAGAGGACCCCCACAAGTCTTTGCAAGAAGATCTGCCCCCAAGAAAGATTTGGAATCCCCTCCCCCAAGTTCTATCGAATGGGAGTGATGATGTATATAAATGTTTTAATGATTATACTGTTTTTATATAATCCTGATAGTTTAAATCCATGTTGTTATCCACCCTGAGCTACCAGGAAGGGCAGAATACAAGAATAAAGATTTATTTATTTGTAAAATCTATAATGGATATATATTTAAAACCCTCTAGTTTTTTACATTTGGAATCTTTTAGTAAGAAATAAGAATCTTGGTAAATCTGCTCCAAGTTCTTTTCTATGCAATAGAAATATGGCCTTCCAATATTGTTATTCACCTGCTATTCCAGAGGGATGATGGTCTGAGTTTAAAAGTGACCTGAATCGAAAAGCCACCTCATTCTGCCCAGGATGTGGTCGCAATGCATGAATATCTGTTTAAGACAAAGAGAATCTAAGTATAATACCATTCCCACTCCGTAAAGCCTCTAGGAAGGGTGGTATATAAATATAATATAATAAAATAAATTAATTAAATTAAATAAATTAAGGGTATTTTCACAAGGAACCTTCAAATGCTTAATCTTTTTTTAAAAGACAGGAATAGAAATTGGGGAAGGAAAATTAATTCAAATGACACTCAAGCTAAATGTTGCCCTTTAATGCAAATTACTTGGTGAATGTTCACGTTTACCACAAAGAAGCATAACACTAAAGCACTCCTCTAGTTCAACTGACAAGCACTATAAATAGGTATCTCCAAAATTTGTACATATTTGCATGAACAGTAGGATATCACCATACAAATGTCATATAGGCAAAAACCGAAATCAAATTGAAAGTGGTCTGTGAAGGAATAGACTCACTGTGTAACCCAGTGGTTTAATTACTGAGGTGGATTCTAGGGTAGAGGCACAGTCAAAGGACAGGTTTCTCAAACTGGGGTCCAGGGACACTGGGGGTCCACAAGGATACTCCAGGGGCATTGGGTTAATTTTTCTCCTGCCCATCTGGCTAATGTGAAAACAGAGCCCTCAATTTTTTTTAAGGAAGGAAGGCTTGTATTCTCCACTCCACTTTTAAAGAGTGAGAAATCATATGGTTGTTGCCTCTTGCTGTCGCCTAGCTTTAAGATCACCTTGAGCACTAGCCATAAAATACACCAACTGGTTTGTGAGAACTAACAGCTCAGCCCTAAGAGCTCTAATTGGCTCTCTTAGGGCGGCAGCAGCTGAAAAGAGTAGATGAGTTTATTTATTTATTTGTTTGTTTGTTTGTTTATTATATTTGATGACTGCCACTCCCAGTCCAACTGGCTCAGGTGGTTTACATCAGCTTTAAAATATGAAACCTGTATATTCCACCTGACCCGCTGCCCTCCTGTTCACTCAATAGCTCAGAGGAGGGACCCAGCAGATGTTCCTTGTTCCAACCAAATGCCTGGTGGAAGAACTCTGTTTTGCAGACCCAGCAGAACTATGATAGTTCCGACATGTCCCTTAGCTCTTCCAGAAGCTGATTCCACCAGGTAGGGGCCAGGATCCAGGTACCATCATCACTTTGACCAGGGGAAAGGAGGTGGGAGCTCTTTATAAAGCAATTGTGTAAGTCAATTGATTTTTCTTTGCAATCAGCTTCCTACCCTTGTTTCCTGCCACTACCAATCTACTCCTTAAGTTCTGCTGTCCTCCCCACCCCCTTAGCTCTTCAAAACCGTATAAGTGTGCCAGGCTGTTAGAGTGGCAGCTTTTCGTTCCCGCCCATCTTTCAAGCTCACTGGGTGCCCTTGGGATAACTATTCTTTCTTAGTCTAACCTACTGCATCAGGTTGCTCTGAGAAAGGACAACATGCACCATCTTGAGATCCTTGGAAGACAGATGGGAGAGAAACACATAAATAAATATAAATGAATTGGTTTTTTAATTGTATCTAAATTAGGGAATGTATAAATGATACAATACAGCATGCTACCATAACATTAACAAAAAAGAAACAAGGGAAAAAAGGCTGCTTATCTGTACTGTCTAGTAGCCTTAGAAAATCCAGTACCCACCAGTGTCAAATGCTCTTGTCGTGCCCTTCAGGACTTCAAGTGTGAGAGCAGCCACGATGTCAGCCTGCCGGGCGATTGCAGCAGCCCTTTCAACTGCTTCACATCCTAGTGAGGTAATCATTTGTGTTCCATTGATAAGAGCAAGACCCTGCAAGAAAACAGCAAACGTTTATTGGATTCAGTGATTCTGTCTGCAGAAAGGTATGTGATCACCTTGATTCAAATGAGACATTATGTATTTCGAATCACGCATTCCAATTTGTCTTTTCAGTCGTGGAGTGAGCCCTCTTATCCTTCCACAGGCAGCACCAGATTGGGGACCATAAATGGCCCAGGAGCAAGCCAGACGGAGTGACCCCTGTGGCAGTATAGGGGCACTCAGCTCAGCCTTGAACAGTGGCTTTAACAAAGGGCATGGGCCCAGCTGTTGCTTGGGTCACTAGGCCTGGCCTGACAACCAGCAGGAGACTGAAGAGATAGGGACATGAGGGACGGCCATTGGTGACACTGTGACATTACTTCCAGGGGAAACCTAGAAGTGATGTCATTTCTGTATGGAAATTGCTGAAAACTATGATTTTACTGTAGAATTTCTGGCAACTCCTAGTAAAAAGCCCCCCTTGGTACCAGTGTGTAAAATCCATCAGACTAAAAAAACCCTCAAACCAATGACATCTGTCAAGAGAGGAATTGGACTGATCAATCCTAGCATGTGTAGGCAGCTGTTAACATGTGATATGACATGTTATCATGAATATATAACGATAGGTGGTAGCTTTGGGTTGGGAAATTCCTGGAGATTTAGGATGACCGCTGTCATCCTAGGTTTATCACAGGTTGGGGTATCATGCCATATAGTTTGCCCTCAAAAGTAGCCATTTTCTCTATAGTCTGGAGACCCATTGTAATTTTTTCGAGATCTCCAGGCCCAACCTAGAAGAAGAAGTGTTGGTTCTTATATGCCACTTTTCTCTACCCAAAGGAGTCTCAAAGTGGCTTACAATTGCCTTCCCTTTCCTCTCCCCACAACAGACACCCTGTGAGGTAGGTGAGGCTGATATCACTGCTTGGTCAGAACAGTTTTATCAGTGCCGTGGCGAGCCCAAGGTCACCCAGCTGGCTGCATGAGGGGGAGTGCAGAATCAGAACCACAGAAGCATAGAGTTGGAAGGGGCCATACAGGCCATCTAGTCCAACCCCCTGCTCAACGCAGGATCATCCCAAAGCATCCTAAAGCATCCAAGAAAATGTGTATCCAACCTTTGCTTGAAGACTGCCAGTGAGGGGGAGTTCACCCCCTCCTTAGGCAGCCTATTCCACTGCTGAACTACTCTGACTGTGAAATTTTTTTACTGATACCTAGCCTATATCGTTGTAGTTTAAACCCATTACTGCACGTCCTTTCCTCTGCAGCCAACGGAAACAGCATCCTGCCCTCCTCCAAGTGACAATCTTTCAAATACTTAAAGAGGGCTATCATGTCCCCTCTCAACCTCGTTTTCTCTAGGCTTAACATCCCCAAGTCCCTCAACCTATCTTCATAGGGCTTGGTCCACTGGTCGCTCTCCTCTGCACCCTTTCAATTTTATCTACGTCCTTCTTTAAGTGAGGCCTCCAGAACTGCACACAGTACTCTGGGTGTGGTCTGACCAGTACCATATACAATAGGACTATGACATCTTGTGATTTTGATGTGATGCCCCTGTTGATACAGCCCAAAATGGCATTTGCCTTTTTTACCGCTGCATCACACTGCCTGGTCATGCTCGCCGGATTAGAAGTCCACACTCCTTGCCACTACACCAAGCATACTCTCAGGTTGATAATCCTATAACATGATTATATTAAACTCCAGCATGGTATCTGTTAAAGAATCTTTTTGACCTATCAAGTGCTGTGATCTGCAGGAGTTGTGCTAGGAATAAGTTACATAAATGCCATATCTTATGCACTACAGAACTGCTAATTAGAATTGCTTTCTGCTACATTTTACTTTAGTCAGAGATCTGAGGAATTAAGTGGGATGCCATCCAGAGTGTTTTAAAAACCAGTCAACATAACAATAAGCAATTATTCATTATTTTTCTTTCTATCTGTTTTCAGGAAGAAGAAAACACTGATAAGTGCTCTACAATTGATAGTTTAACCTTTAACCAATCATCGGGGGTGGGGTCAACATCACATTTGGATCTCAACCACAGTGCTGAGACAGGGCAGGGTATTAACTTTTTCTTTATGATAGTTCCTGGATTCCACTGTCCTCAAGCAGCTATCTATGTCTTTATATATGATTCATAAAGCTGCCCTGAGCCAAATGGGAAGGGGCAACTTTATGAATGATAAGAAGGCATAGATATAAAAATATTTAAAATGATATAAATATAAATAACTTTGTTGTTATCAACATTATTATTATATAAAGGTAAAGGTAAAGGTATCCCCTGTGCAAGCACCGAGTCATGTCTGACCCTTGGGGTGACGCCCTCTAGCGTTTTCATGGCAGACTCAATACGGGGTGGTTTGCCAGTGCCTTTCCCAGTCATTACCATTTACCCCCCCCCCAGCTGGGTACTCATTTTTTTACCAACCTCGGAAGGATGGAAGGCTGAATCAATCTTGGGCCGGCTGCTGGGATCGAACTCCCAGCCTCATGGGCAGATATTATTATGTACTGGAAGGCAAATATATAGATTTATTTATTTTGGGGTTTATGTGCCACCCTTACTTTTCAAGAGCCAGGTTGGCGTAGTGGTTAAGTGTGGCGGCTTCTATTCTGGTGAGCCAGGTTTGATTTTCCGCTCCTCCACATGCAGCTAGCTGGGTGACTCTGGGCTTGTCACAGCCCTGTTAGAAGCTGTTCTCACTGAGCAGTCTCTCCCAGAGCTCTTTCAGCCACACCTACCTGACAAGGTGTTTGGTTGTGGGGAGGGGAAGGGAAGGTGATTGTAAGCTGCTTAGAGACTCCTTTGGGCAATGGAAAGCGGGGTATAAAAACCAACTCTACTTCTTCTTAAGCACTCAGGGTGGCTCTATATTTCTACAAATGGACAAAGTAAACTCATTCATGTGCCTAGCTGTCAATTAGTCAAACAAGGATCACAGCACATTATTACCTCTTTTGGCTTCAAGTTAATTGGTTTTAATCCATGGGCTTCCAGCACCTGTACAGTAGGATAAATGATGCAAATTATTATTAAAACTTATTTTAAAATGAAGCAATAGAGCATCACCTTAGCTATAGTTCACATCTCTGGTTTAATGAGTGCTTTGTATTCCCATCATGCCAATAAAACTTCCAGTGGGTAGGAGCATCACTAGCTAGGAGATTTTTTCAGGAAGACTCTGTCTTCATTTCAGAAGCAGAAAAATTATTTAAACACTAATCCTTTTCAAAATGTAACTATCAAGAATTCCCCATGTGAGCATTACACATTTAAGCATTATTTGTTGAAACCATTTTCACTTCATTTTTCTGAACATAATTTCCAACTGTTAAAAAATTATTGTGCAGAAATAGTAGGGAGAAGCTACGATACAAGGAACACAGCATGGATACTCACTGAGTAACATCAAGGCCCCCTGGTTGGATTAGCATAATTATGAAGATGGTTTATAGCTGCAGGCCAGATAACCCAGTTTAGCCTCAGCCTGTTCAGACCTGGGAGCTAAGCAGGGTTGGCCACAGTCAGTACTTGGATAGGAGACTGCCAAGAAAACCAGGGTTGCTAAGAAGAGTCCCATTATTATAACACAAGAATTTTCTTTTGCATCAAAAACAATGAAATCTACATTTTTATAGTCTATAGATGCAGGCAAATTATTCATAATATAAGCCAAAAAGTAAACCAAAGATGATTTGCAGAGCATTATCTAAATCATTCTTACGTATTTTGCATCAGCCCATCCACTCTTTGGGGACCACATCTTTCCTTCTCCTATTAGCCCCAGTGCAAGATGGGCAAGAGGGGCTAAGTCTCCACTGGCTCCAACAGTCCCCTGCTCAGGGATGTAGGGAAGGCAGGAAGCTTAAAAAGAAAAGAAAAGCTGGGTTTTAGCCAGGAATCCTGATGTCTTGAGGCATACATACCATTGTCCACTCCACTACTCCAGATTTACTTCTGTAGCAAACAGCATTCCATCCGTGCTATTGACCATTGCTCCCATGTAACAGTTTCCATTAATGGAGCTGTTCCCATCAAATCATTTCCCCTTCGTTAAAATGGTAACTAGAGAAAGATTTGTGTTACTTATTTGAATAGTATGGTTCAAACTGAGACAAAATGAGAATTCCGTTTTGCATAACCTTTTACCTGCTATATACATAACTATATACATATTTTGGACTATCATACAAACAACCCGAACATTCACCTCCTTTCCCAAAGGAGAGATTGGATTGTGGATTATTTCTTTTAGTGGAACAGCTGCCACTCTGAAGGAGGTAATCTAGAATGGGATACCTTGTTTCTTTGAAAATGTTTGCCAGAAAAACAGAAAGGCATATAATGATTTGTAGTAACAGGCACTTTGAAAGATCTGCAAGATTCTCCCACTCTTGACAAAGGACTTTGGAAGATCTGTTGTGGGCCCCGCCCCTCCTTTCAAGGAGCAGTTGTTGCTTCTGAGGAGTGCACAATGAAATCCCTCATCATTTCTTGACAAAATGCCTTTCCACAGGATTCTTGTCATGTCCAAAATGGTGGGACTCATGCCAACAATTGTTTCCAATGAAAATCTAATGCAAAATGTATCATATTACCATTAAATACATCAATCGTTTGCTGAAGAGTTTCTAGTGAAATCCCGCTGTATCCTTTAGCTAGGACATTGATCCGTAGTGCTAAAAGCATACGGGATCTCTCAGGGATCAAAGGCTTCCCAACACCTACAATGAAAAACATCCAATCCATGATTATTAGTGTGGCCTTTAACAATTCTATACAAAGCTTGAAATGAATTTTTCGTTACCTGCAGAATGTGACCGAATTAAATTCACTTGAAGCTCCCTCGGAGAGCAAAAACAGATAATTAGAGCAAATAATATACAGAATTTAATTTTCAAAATTTGAGCAAATAAAAGGGGAAAATATTCACTATACAGAAATAAATTAAAGAAAAAACTATACATTTTTGGCCATTATTGGCATTTCACAGACATTAAAAGGAAGCCGAGGAGACATACTGTAGTTTACACTTTGAAATACGGATCCGTGCAAACTTTCCAAAACCTGTAGTGATTCCATAGACAGGATCTAAAAAGACAAAAAATCAAGTGCTTTATTTTAATAAAAATTAAGAATCTGGACATCCATTGTCTTTTAAAAAAAATGGATCCCCATCATCCATCTTACCTTTTGCATCTTCTACAATACTTTTAATAACATCACTTGACTCTCTGACCTTAATTTCAGCTTCAGGAGTAAGCTGGAAATAAAATTGCCGTTATTTACTTTTCTATTTCAATAATACAGGTAACTAGAATTAGAATCTTTTCAAATACTCACCTTGATCTTGTAGAGCCCCTTTCCTAAACTGACCAACTTCTCTGTGGTCAGACTGTTCCCATCTAAAGAAATATACTGTAGAAAACAACTTAATTAGTTCAAGGCATCTGAACTGTGTAATTGTACCAGCTTTGATACACTGAAATTGCAATGATGTCTCCCCATAATCAATGTTATTGCAAATGGGAAAGGAAAGCACTTTCAAAACTCTTTTAACAGACACATTGTAGTGAAATGCTGAATTTCAGTTTATGTATTCAGTGCATTCAATGTAAGGACATTAAAGAACTGATGTTAGAAAACTGAAGACTTTGTTACTATTTTACATGATCATTAATCCATACCTCTTCTGGTTCTCGATATTTACTATATCTGCAACAACATATAGGAAAATATGAGCTACATGCTCATTCACATAGGTTCGTTACTCATGTACATATTGGAGAGCTGCAAGAAATGGTGCATTTACGAGGAAAAATGTTTAAAATGCAAATCTCAGGAGGGGGTTGTTCTCAGCTTTCCTTCTCCAGATGGTATTACAAAGAGGAACTGGAGATATGTTCAATAATCATCTGACCCCACCCCCAAAGGGCCTTATTTCAGAATACAACAAATTCTTAGGAACAATTCTCCCTTTTCAGCTGGAAGAGGCTTTTAGAGATATGATGGATTAGGAGGAGAACTGCTCTCCCATTCCTCCCCACTCCCTTAGCATCTTTCCCTTTCAAATTGGTCAGCACCTTAAAAGCTAGCCTTGTTCTTGACTGGTGAATCTGATTGGGGAATGAATGCCTCATGTCACCCAGCTCCAGACACAGGGGCTTTTTGCACGCCTTCAAAATCGCACAATGGTTGCCAATTGGAAACGCTATTGATTTGCCATAACGCACAACGTCGTAGACAATCTGCCACACACCTGAAACCAATCTGCAAAAAGCGCTTCCTTGTAGCGCTTTCAGGGGAATCCCAAAAAGCGGATTCACCCTCCGGAAAGCGCTACACTCTTGCAACCAATCTGCAACACTAGCGAAAAAGACCTGTGCGTTAACATTGTTGCGGTTTCTTCAAAGTCCCTCCTCCTGAGCCTGTCCTCCAAACTTCCGGCGAAGCGATCGCCATTTTTTTTTCTCCGAGCGAGCGGGGATAAACGCACCAGCGAGCCTCTTTCTGTTTAGAGGCTTCCCTGGCTTCAGTCCTTCACCTTTAGTCACTAAGCACAAACCACAGAAAAGCCCGTTTGCTGATGTATTTTCCCATTAATTTTTACACATTCATTCAGCCGAAAATCGGGCCCGTGAGAGGGGGGGGATTTTTTTTTTTTCACTCGAGGCAGCGTGGCAACGATCATACGATCAAACGACAGCTCAAACACATTAGGCAGCTGGATGGGTCTCTCCGTTGCAACGAATCTACACAGATTCGTTACAATGGGTCTGTTTTTTTTTTTAAAAAAAACCTTTCTTAAAGGGAAAGGGGCTGTTTGGGAGCATGCTAACGGCTGCCCATTGGCTGCTTGACGGCCAGGGGCGGGACGAGCTTGGCAATAGCGCTTCCTTTCTAGCGATTTCTGCCGAGACCGGAAGCTGTGGGAAACGCTGCAAAACGCAACTGGATTCCACTACAAAGGCAGGTATGCATAACGACGAATTCCACTATTTTAAATGGCGATTTTTCATTCAGTGACCAATTTGCAACAAAGATCCCGGTGCGTAAAGCCCCTCTCCTCCTCAGTCTCCTCTTGCAGGATTTCATAAGTGGTCAGGAAGTCTTCTGATTTTTTTCTCCTTCTCTATATTCTTTTCATAAATGATGCTCAAATGCTATCACTATCCCACAGCTCCCTAAATGTCAAGAAATTAGCAAAGTCTACCTCTTCTGGTTGTGTGTGTTCCATTTCTTTACATGCATATTTGGGGATCCCCTGAGTATGCAGAAACCTTGACTCTTTGAATGGCCCTGTTTTTCTCCTCTAATATTTTTTTATTTTTATTTATTATTTGATTTATTACCCACCACTCCCAGACTGGCTGGCTCATGGCAGGTAACAAATAAAATCCCCACAGCAAAAGCAGAAAACCCCTATCCCTTATAGCATCGTCATCAGCGGCAGCCAATCTAATCCCCTACCCCCTCCCAATGCCCAAAATTCAGCAGACCTCCCCCAACCCATGCCTCAGGGGGATAAGTGGGGAGTCAGCTAGCTGTTCCAGTTGTAATGAGGAGGGGCCCATAGATCTTTATTGTTCTGTCCTCAACCAATGACCTGTCAGAAGAGTTCTGTCTTGCAGGTCCTGTGGAACTGGGAAAGCCCCTGCAGGGGCCTCAGCTCTTCCAGGAGCTCATTCCACCAGATTGAGGCCAGGCACACCTCCCTTGGGCTGAGAAACACCAAGAAATTTGTACCCGCAGAATGAAAAGCATCATAAATGGCATTAGGAGGAGCGATGATGACAATGGAAACAGAACATGCCACACTATGTATATTCAACTTCAGAAAATAAGAAAAGCAAAAAAACAACAACAACAAAAGAAGCAAAAAAAAACTTTTTGGTAAGGATACAAATAAACTCCTTCTGGCTGTGATGGAATGAAGTCTGGAGAACTTACATCTCCTTGTATTACTGGAAAAAAGGAAAACAATCCCTATGTAAACAGGCTGCCCACTCTTCTCCTGCCAATGTAATTAGAGAGAAAACTGTAAAGGGGCAGAGTGCATTAGGTTATTGTCGGGCTCTTGATCCAGGCTCTAGAGTTCTATGTCAAGAAAACAGACATATCAGGATGCAGACAGAAGGAGCTTGCAAGCATGAGATTAAATAGATATTTCTGATGAAGAGCTACTGTCTCAAACTATCCATGATCATATCCAGGCAAAGTGAAACACAGTCCAATCACATCTGAAAGACTAACAACAAACAGCTACTTCTTATTATATTTATTTACTTCACTTATACCCCACTTTTCTTCCCAATGGGAACCCAAAGCAGCTCACATCATTTCTCTCTGTTTCACCAGATCTTCACAACAACCCTGTGAGTTAGGTTAGGCCGAGATTATGCAACTTGCCCAGGGTCATTCGGCAAGCTTCCATGGCAGAGAGGGGATTCAAACCTGGCTACCCCCAGATCATAATCCAACCCTCTCTCTAATATACCATACTGGCACTCTTATGGCTGTTTATAACATTTTTATTCCAACCTGCCTCACCTAGTAAGTTTCATGTCTGAATAGGGACCAGAACCTGTGTCTCCCCAGTTGTAGTCCATCGTTCCAACCATTATACCACGCACTCAGTTTTTGCTTAAAGTTATGCATACTGCCTCCAACAAGGAGAGTGTGCTTCTGATAAATATATAAATGTGTGTCCATTTCACAATCAAGCAAAGTTTTTGTACAGATGGCCTTCATAGATATCTATAGTTATGTTTTTATCAGCAGTCACTGACAATGGAATAAGGTTTACCACACGAAGAACCCCTCACATCCCCAAACTCTTCGCTCCTCTCCACCGTTTCTGTTCACTTTTCAACAGTAGCTACAAGTACATGTCATTTCTCTGTCCTGTAGGTTGTTACTGAACTATTATCTCACAACCAGAATTTTGCTAAGTAGTTTTAACCCCTCTCAACTAAAATATATGCCTACTATGAATGTACTTAATACAAGTGAAAAACACCTCCCTACTTTACAGTATTTAGAATTAGTGCAATCCTGAGCAGAATTTATGTTCTTCTAAGCCCATTGAAACCAGTGAGCGTAGAAGGGTGTGATTCTGTTTAGGATTGTATGTAAAGCTTAACAGCAGGGAAATAAGGGAACAGAGATGCAAATGGTAAAATGCAATAACACACATGATCACATGCATTCAAAATCTGGGACATTGAGGTTAATATGCCATAGAAAGTGCTAGTTCACATCCAAAACTTATTTGGATCCATGTAAATCTTTCATTTTACAAACATGGAAAATACTAATATTGCCCTTGGAATCGTTTGTGAAAATGCATTTCTATTGTTGTGCTCTAAGAAATATTTATAGCTGAACTATCACACACTGAAAACACATTTTATGGGATTTATATGTGATTCTCTCTTACCACAAGACCACCTGCAATTTACTTACCAACTTCTACAAACTCGTTGTCTTCTAGAGCAACTTCAAGTTCATCGTCATGATCCAGCAATCCAAGACCTTTGCAACGGCGGACATAGAATTCCACTTCTTCCACTGATGCAAACCCACCATTATCAGGTTTATTTTTCATATAACGCCTCACAGCTTCTTTGCCCAGCCACCTCACAGTGTTCGTACCATTCTGGCAAGGCACAGCGAGCCATTCCCCTCGGACATGTACTGTGTATCTTGGCATATTTGTCGTTTATCTAGAGCTGCCTCTACTCAAGAGTATTAGGCTGGGCACCAGTTACAGTCTGTATCACCTGACTGACTTTCAGCCTCCCAATCAGAAAACACTTAATGGGCAGCCACCCTTTGCTCTTCTCTTGCTCTGCAGATCAATGAGCATGTGTATTTAGCCAAGTAGTAACTAGTTAGAAATACCCACAGCTCCAATAAGAAAAGCAATGGGCAAAGAGGAATAAAAATACAGGCCAAATTCTTTAAAAAAAAATTATACATTGGGAAGAAAAAAAGATCTGCTGCATTTAGGGTTCCCAACTCTGGCTTGAAGAATTTCTTAGGTGACTCCTGTGGATGGGCAGATTTGGGGATAGAATTCACCCATGGCATCTCTGAAGTTGTTTTCTCTCTCTAGTCTGGAGGTTAGTTGTAATTCCAGAGATCTCTAGGCCCCACCTGGAGGCTGGCATCCATACTGGAGTATGTATGACTGTGCACAGATTTGAAAAGGATATAAGAACTTACTTGACTAAAAACACTAAATAATGAAGGCAGTTTCAACTAAATTCTTTGGATGATACCAGTAGTATAAAGTAATCAATTGCCAAATAGAACTTCTAAAAATTTGCAGTTCTGATAGCAGGACTAGGCCTGTAGCCCTTTAAGGATACTCTGGATTTTTCTCTTTTGTTTCTCTAAAAAAAGGAAATATCTACCCATTTAACCTACAGAATTATAAAGCCAAATTCTACCCAAAGAAATGCAAGCCATGCTTTACCCATTGGCTTCTCAAAGTATGAGAAAGACAAAAGGCAGCAGTGGTGCTGCCATTATGCACCAATCACATCCTTATATGTCCTTTTCCAGAACTTTATTTCATCACCCGTTCTATAAGGACAAACTTCCCAATTCGAGGAAGCCAGCCATAAATGCCAAATGGACATTCTGACCTCTGCCTACATCTTCTAGAAAGGCAGTACAGATTCATTTCTTAACTTTTGTTAAGTGAAGAGCATGGTGTTCACTTCAGGGAAAGATGATTTATCAAGGCGGTCAAATTCTGCAGAAATACTATCTGAGAATCTAATGACACGTACCTGACACCTAGCTGGATTGGCGCAGGGTGGGTTGGCTGTGCTTGTCCTGTTAAATATGTTAGCCACCTTTGTTGTGGTCAACCACGAACTGCTGGCCCACCACCTCGCCGGAACGGGGATACAGAGCACAGCTCTTAGCTGGTTACGCTCCTTTCTCCATAACCGAACCCAAAGGGTTGCAATGGGGGAGGAATTGTCGCACTCCTACTGACTCTCTTATGGGGTCCCCTAGGGTGTGGTTCTCCCCCCCCCACTCTTCAACATCTATATGCACCCTCTAGCTTAGCTGGTGCAGAGTTTTGGGCTGGGCTGTCATCAATATGCTGTCACCCAGCTCTATCTCCTCATGGACAGCTGCCCGGAGTCCCCCCCCCCCGGAACCATTTGCCAGATGTTTGGAAGCCATGACTGAATGGCTTGAGCAGAGTCATCTGAAACTCAACCCCTCCAAGGCAGAGGTCCTGTGGCTGGGAGGTAAGGGGGCAGGCTGTGAAGCATGCTTACCCACCCTGGTAGGGACGCAATTTATAACCATGACAAAGGCCAGGAATTTGGGAGTGACCATTGATGCCTCACTATCCATGGAGGCACAGGTCAAGAGAGTAGCTTACCAGGCATTTTTCCATCTTTGCCAGGCTCAGCTCCTAGCCCACCTGCCCACGGTGATGCATGCAACAGTCACCTCCAGAATAGATTTCTGTAACTTGCTCTACATGGGCCTGCCCTTGTCCTTGATCTGGAAATTGCAGCTGGTACAAAATGTGGCTGCTAGGGTCCTCTCAGGAACACCATGGAGGGCCCATTTTCAGCCTGTGCTGAGGCAGCGGCATTGATTTCCAGTTGCTGCCTGGATCCGGTTGAAGGTTCTGTTTTTGACCTTTAAGGCCCTCCATGGTCTGGGACCCATATATTTGAGAGACTGCCTGCTGCTCTATGTGCCCCGCAGTGCTTTATATTCTGCAGGTTCAAACCTACTGGTCATTCCCAGCCCCAGGGAAGCACACCTGGCTTCGACCAAGGCCATGGCCTTCTTGGTCCTGTCCCCTACCTGGTGGAATGAGCTTCTGGGAGAGCTGTGGGAGCTTCCGGCATTCTGCAGGGCCTGCAAAACGGAACTCTTTTGCCAGCTCTATGGTTGAGTGAGGAAGAGTGGCTTGGGGTCCCCCCCCCCTAGTGTTAGACGTTAGGCCATTACTATCTTGGCCCCTTTTTCAATCCCTCACTAGAGGTTGGTCGGGGGCTGGATGATTGTGGAATTCTGGCATGTTTGTGCCAGTTTTTTTTTCTGGTTGGTCCTGTTTGTAATGTTTTTTTTTGGGGGGGGGGCTATCAGACACTTTGTAATCCGCCACAAGCCGGTTTCAAGAGTGACGGGAAATAAATAAAATAATAATTTAGTGCCTGGGTGAATAGGCTGTTACATTGTACAGGCTCATGTACATTGTGGAGGCTGGTGTTATGGAGTAAAGTTCTGTTCTTATGACTTTGTGCTCTACTTTAATAGTAGCCATGCTATAATGGACTCCTCATACTCCAGCTCAAACAAGTATGTGCTTTAGCTCTATGTGATAGAAGCAAACCTGTAACCTGTGTTCTAAATTTCAGGTGATCAAATTTTTCAACCACCTTACTTTTATCCATTGTATCAGTGGGCTTATGCATTTCATCCCTCTGACAACCTAAGGGCATACATCCTCTATACAGGCTAGTTGTAATGAGAAATATCCCACAGTTCAAAGATGAGCAGTTCAGCTACTAATTTTAGTGATTGACTTTTTCCAGACAAAAGTCTAAGAACAGAAAAATCTCCCTTATGCATGTAGTTGAGATAAAATAATTACTTTGAACCCTTGAGCTATGTTGACCTATTTGTTCCATACATCCATCTGATCACATGCAGAGGCACTCCCCCCTCATGAACAGAAAAACATACACTGAAAAACAGTAAAGAACAATAAAGATGTTTATCCAGAGGATTTACATTTCCAAGCAACGCCAAAGCAGTTGTCAAGAGGGAGAACATGTACTAATGACTGCCATTTTCACCAGACCCAGAAAACTAGAATGATGTCTAAATACTAGCAAGGATTGAGTTATTATGACAACTTGTTATATGTGGACCTGATCTCAAAAATTTCAAACAAATTCATTTCCTGGTGTTCAGGGTAGTCTATGATAACCTTGAATAAAACTTTGTTGGTCTTAAGGTGCCACTGGACTCTAAATTTGATCCAAATATATTATTTGCATGACCCGTGAACCTAGAGGTCAATGGAGAGTGTATGTCATGAAGTAACTATCAAAACATAACCTTTAGACCATAGCAATCTAAACAAGTGTCATTTGGGTAACAAGACCGACAGCGCTAAGCCTGGATTTATCTGGCATTGGAACGTCTGTAAGCATATCTGAATACAGGCAATGCGTTAAGTAGATTTTTCTAGCAATTTGCATACAAGAGAAATACATGTACTCATTCAGTTTTCAGATGCTGACTTTTAAATCAAGTCAGTAAACTGTTTAGAATTTTTAACTAGTTTATAGTCCCACTAGAAATTAAGCCCGCTGTATCTGAAATACAGCGGGCGTTAGTGGGCAGTGGGTGGATGCAGGAGGCCCCACTCACCCAGCAGGCCCCCTCCCCCCTCCCGGGCCCCCCACTCACTTTCCCCTCATTTCCCCCCCCCTCCCGGCTTCAGCGCGGGGCATGGAGCCCCGCACTGAAGGCTGCTCTGGCCCCACACCCCTCCCGGCTTCAGTGCGGGGCTTGGAGCCCCTCATGGAAACCTGCCCCGCCCCCCTCTGGGGCCAACCACGGGGCTTCGAGGCAGGCCAAGGGACAGGCCCGCGCCAGCAGCACTGTGACAGGGCTGTCCCTTAGGCCGGGCCGAAGCCACCCCGCCCCTGGCCTCCTCCCGGGCCACACTGGGGATGGTAAAGAGACAGCCCCACTGTGTCTGTGACAAGGCGGGGCTGTCCCAGTGGAAGCTGCCTCCTGGTCGAGGCCCGCTGGGCCGGCTGGCTGTCTACCTGCCATATCAGCTGCCGATTGGCCCCTTGGCACCAGACTGACAAGCGGAGGGCTTGTCAGTCTGGGGCAAGGGGCCAATCGGCACCCTTCCACATCCTGGACTGGGCCCACCCCAAGGGCCCTTACTGCATATTTATATTGCTCCCACGGAGCGGTTAAAGATATTCAAGGCTCTGAAGGAAGTCTTATGCATGTACAACAGGAGGTTCAGGGCACGTAGCTCAATCATTCATTTCTTAACTCCTATTAAGTGAAGGGGATGCTGCTCATTTCAGGAAAGACGATTGAGCAAGGCATTCACGTTTTTCAGAAATACTATCTTGAGCAGTTTCCCAAATTCATTCTTCAGAAATACTATTTGGGACAGTATATGAAATCTGTTCATAGCAACTTCGTTAGAAATACAGAGTATCAGCTGGACATGCTGTTAATTTGCAAGTTAGTTAAGCACAGTGTTCAGTTGTACATGTTGAATTGTCTTTATGGAAACAAGGTGATGTATCAAAAAGATTTATTTCTTCAGAGAAGCGGTACAGGTGGCAAAACGGTACTGTATGGGTTGCACTGACAAACACCATATCATTTTTTTAAGTTCCCATTTTTTTTAATTTAGAGGCAGCACAATGTGAAGTCATACAGCAACAGTATAAAGGCTTTATAGTTGTTTCAGCTTCAGCACAGAAATTTGGGTTAGTAATCAAACATGCAAGTTATCATGATTGAGGGAGGGGGACAGAAGAAATTCTGTGAAGACAGAAAAGATTCCTTAGGTGTTAGGCCTCAGATTTCTGCAGAAGTTAAGACTTTTTGTCCAGCAATTTCCAAGTCTCTGGCAACCAACATCGCAGTCACTGGGTGCATTTCGGCTTGATGTTGCTGGAAAGCACTGACAGCTTGATCACGTGACCGGTCAAATTTATAGAGGTCCCTGCAACAAAAATGATTAAAGTCTGGGTTAAATGTTTCCAGTTTAGTGCTAAAGGTTATATTGCCAAATAGTATTTTTAAGACAGCGTGCATCCTGTGTGAAGAACACATAACCGACTCAATCACGACTGTGAAAGACAGCATAATATATTGTGTCCAATTGTTTCAAGAGTTTGGATGGGGGTTGGGCACAAGGAGAAGACACATATAATAGGAATTCAATGAAGAGAATATACTGTGAGGTTAGTGAACAGGAGGAAACAAAAATATAACTTAAAGCACTAGTGGCCTTAATACTAACAACATTGTCACCTGCTGACCACACAGCTTGAACCGAAAGGGGCAGGAAATGGTTATGGTTATGAAGCATTGGGTAAACACCCTCCCCCCCCCTTAGAATTTCACATATTACTTCAGATAGAATTTGGTATGTTGAAAAAAGGGGCTGTAATATCCCCAGGAAAGAGAACTTCCATAGCTGCTTTGCAGCTGTGTACAGGGTTGGGCTAGAAAGACGACAACTGGGGAAAAGACTGATCAAGCATATGCCACGTTTGCAGATCATGTAGTTATAAAACAGGTCCCTATGATAGTTGCATTGTTATCGTTCTGTTACATCCAAGATGGGAAACTTGTATCCATTTGTGACATACAGTTCAAAGCACCCACTTATTCCACTAGAATAAATCAAGGCTAAGCTGCTGAGTTTTCCCTATACATGGAAGCTTTGGCCCTGATGAAGTTTTTGGAATGCCAAGGAGGAAGGTAATTTGATTTTTTTGCAATACACAATTGAGAGTAAAGAGGCACTGTACCCATATTTATTGTGCCCATATTTAGAATTAAGCAGAGGGCATCCAGTAGTGAGCCATATTTTCCCAAATTTTATAAAAGAGTTTGGATATTTCAAGTGGGTAGCTGTGTTGGTCTGAAGTAGCACAACAAAAATAGAGTCTAATAGCATCTTTAAGACCAACGAAGATATATTCAAGGCATGCACGCACTTGAAAGCTCACACCTTGAATAAATCTTTGTTGATCTTAAAGGTGCTATTGGACTCTATTTTTGTTGTTTGGATATTATATGCCTTCCTTACTTAAACAAGGGGCGAGTAAACTTCATTCTGCCTTGTTCTGTAGCCATCTTCAGGGCTAGAGGAATGGCGTCTTCCAATTTGGCTTGGATGCAGAGGCGCAACCACCTGAAAAACAAGGTTGAGAGAGTGCTATAACTTCCAATACTTGTTTCACTTACACAGACATTTCAGAATTACACATTGGATTCAAAGACTTCCTTCTGCCAAGTATCAAGAAAGACCCCTCACTTGGCAGAATGAATTCTTGGATCCAATCCCTACATTTTTATATTTTACTTACCTGAATTTAATTTCAGAGTTGTTCACTGCATTAAAGTTGTAAACTTCCTGCATTCTTCTCACATGGCTCAGTGGAAGAGGATTCTAAAAAACAAAAGTGGATCCAGGGGTGGAGAAAACAGGGTCAAGAGAGTGAACAGCTCTAAGTGACTGTTCTAGATTTAGATATTTCACACGTAAAAGTTAGAAGTTACTACAGCACCCACCCTACTGGGGTTACTTGCTGCTGAAGTGAGAAAGATGGAAGCTGGAAATACTAAAACAACACTGGCTCTTGACAAAATGCTGTGTCATGGACATGGCCAGAAACAGATGTTTGACTAAAAAAATCTTGGAGGATGCTTCTGTAGCTCAAAAGAAGGGCTGGTTTAGTCTCTCAGTTAAACTTGCCAAACAGGGAAATCCAGAAACTCAGAATAAAAGTGTAAACAAAATTGGTTCTTGAGCAGCTGAAACTGAGAGCTGTGATTTCTATGACTCAGCATGGGTTTCGCAAGAACAAGTCATGTCTACCTTGCTGGATCAGGGGAATGCCGTGGACATCTGGATTTAAAGTAAAGTAAAGTTCCACATTATACTCTTGTTGACAAGTTGGTAAAATGTGGCATGGATTCTAATTCTGTCAGGTGGATCGATAACTGGTTGACAGAATGTACCCAGAGGGTACTTGTCAATGGTTCAGCATCCTCTTGTGAGTGATAAGTGGAGTACCCCAGGGATCTGTCCTGGGGCCTGTGTTGTTCAACATATTTATAAATGATTTGGATGAGGGATTAGAGGGGATACATTAAATTTGCAGACGATACTAAATTGGGAGAGGTAGCAAACACAACAGAAGACAGAATCAGAATAGAGGATGATCTTGATAGGCTTGTGAAGTGGGCTAAACTGAATAAAATGAAGTTCAATAGGGACAAATGTAAAGTTCCGCATTTAGGTAGGGAAAACTAAAAACATCAATATAGGATGGGGGAGACTTGTCTTGGCAGTAACATGTGCAAAAAGGATATAGGAGTCTTAGTAGACAATACATTGAACATGAGTCAGCAGTGTGACTCAGTGGCTAAAAAGGCAAATGGGATTTTGGGCTGTATCAAACTAAGTATTGTGTCCAGATCATGGGAGGTGATTGTACTGCTTTACTCTGCTCTGATTCAGCCTCACTGGGAGTACTGTGTTCAGTTTTGGGCACCCCAGTGGAAGAGGGATGCAGACAAACTAGAGCATGTCCAGAGGAGGGCAACAAAGATGGTGACGGGTTTGGAGACCAAGACATATGAAGAAATGCTGGGGGAGCTTGGTCTGTTTAGCCTAGAGAGGAGATGACTGAGAGGGGATGATAACCATCTTCAAGTATTTAAAAGGCTGCCATATGGAAGATGGAGCAGAATTATTCTCTCTTGCCCCAGAGGGATGGACTAGAACCAATGGGATGAAATTAATGCAAAAGAAATTCTGCCTAAACATCAGGAAGAAGTTCCTGACAGTTAGAGCAGTTTCTCAGTGGAACAGGCTTTCTTGGGAGGTGGTGGGTTCTCCAACTTTGAAAATTTTTAAACAGCGGCCAGCAACCCATCTGACGGAGAGGCTGATTCGGCTCAAGGGGATGGCAGGTTACAGTGGATGAGCATTAGGGTTGTGAGTGTCCTGCATAGTGCAGGAATTGGACTAGATGACCCATGAGGTCCCTTTCCAACTCTATGATTCTATGAAATGGAGGCATGATCATTGGTAATATTTTACTTGTGTACTATGCCCAAAACAAAACACATCACTGGTGTGTGCCCACTATGCCCAAAACACATCCAGATTAATGATTCGACCTAGGAAAGTTAACTAGGTATTCAGGGCTTCTCAAGTGCATGGCTGCATCTGAATCAGGCCTCAACAGAGTCACCCAGAATAGCTAGAACTAGATTTTGTTAAACTGCATCAGTTATCAATACCAGCACAGAGGCCAGCAAGACATGGCATCTTACAATTATTCTCTGAGGCAACAAGATGTCACATACTTTTCATCACAAGGGAGCAAAATTAAGAACGCTCCCAGGACTGAGAAATGCATGGCCATCATCTAATCTTCATTCTAAAAACAGCTGTTCAAAACAGCTGTCCTGTTATTAGTTAGAGTGATTCATATATACACACAATAAAATGAAAGGGATGACAGGTATTTTACATTTTAGATGCTGGGCCAGAAACCCTAATGTGTGGCAAGAAGTTTAATGAGTAACCTAAAAATTACAGATACATGTTTTCTTTGCTACTTTATTCAGACACCTCCCCCCTGTTGTCCTTACCTCCAGCAACAGTAGTGCAAGGAATTCAATAAGCTGATGGGAGGACATTTGGTGTATATCAGCTGAGCTGAATGAGCTGAGGTCATTGGCCTAGAACACACAACAGACAATAATTTCAAACATTAGTCTAAGAAATTCCAGACAGGGTGCATAATAATAGCAGTTCTATACAAATGCAATGCATTAGAAAACTGCACTTAAAATGAAGAAGAAGAGTTGGCTTTTATACCCCATTTTTCACTTCCCAAAGGTGTCTCAAAGTGGTTTACAATCACCTTCCCTTCTTCTCCCCACAACAGAAATCTTGTGAGGTAGGTGGGAATGAGAAAGCTCTGACAGAACTCTGTATGAGGACAGCTCTGACAGGAGTGTGACTTGCCCAAGGTCACCCAGCTGGCAACATGTAGCGAAGTAGGAAACCCAGTTCTCCACATTAGAAGCTGCCACTCTTCACCACTACACCAAGTTACAAAAACAGTAGGCATGATCTATGGTGCCACATGATCAAGTGTTTCCAGTTTTTTTCTACAGCAGGATGTGCTTGTCCATGGGCTTTCAGAGTGTGCATACAGGGAGCAGACCCTTTGCTCTGGAAAGACTTTGAACTGATTCAAGTTTCTGTACAATTCTTTAAGTTAGCACCCAAAACAGAAATTTAGGCAGTGCTGATGTACTGGAGTAGGAATTGTAAACCAGTGTGTTTTCCTATCCTTTATCCCAGGGGTAGTCAACCTGTGGTCCTCCAGATGTCCATGGACTACAATTCTCATGACCCCATGCCAACAAATGCTGGCATGGGCTCATGGACATTGTAGTCCATGGGCATCTGGAGGACCACAGGTTGACTACCCCTGCTTTATCCTACTCATTCCTGAGTGAGAACATGGGAGCTCCTGCTTAGGCAGACCTGTGTACACACAGCTATGTAGAGGCACATTATCATGAGCAAAGAATGCATCATTTTCATCACCGAATAAAAATAAGTACTGGTGATTTGTTCCTTCTACAAATATCAAGTAGTATAAGAAAAGTCAAGGTGAAATATTTGGAAAATAAATAATGCACTGTGACTATGCTTTCTATTTAAAATGGAAGCTTATATGGATTTCTGGGAAAATGGCAACCTGAATGGGATCATTCTCACTGAAGGTGTATAAACACCAGATTAAATGTATTTCTTAGTCCCTACATCTCCCCTACTGGGGAATTCCAACTGATAGGTGAATCCATGTGGAGTCCGACTTATTCAGTCTCCACTAATTCTGATAACAAGAAGTCAGCCAAGAATAAGAAGGAAATTTGCTGGCAAGGTTGAGCCTCCCATTATTTTTCTCTCTTTTCATAAACTTATAAGCTGCAGGTTCATCTTTACAGACTCATTATAGAATTACAAATTACCATGGAAGGGCTGTGGGCTCCTAGCATCACCTGAGATTTAAGAGGCCTTCTGAAAGCTTGAGTAGTGTGGTCTGTGGTATGTAGAGGAGTGATCGATGAACCACAGGTGATTTAGGTTTCTGCAGATAAACTCTTGAACTGAGCATAATGAAAGTTTTTTTTTTTTTTAAGAAAGACTAGCTGTTAAGAAAGTCCCATTTTGAAGGCAGTGAGAAGGCCTTTGAAGCAGATCAAGCTATTTGTATTCTTGCCTTTTGGATGGTTATGCCTTATTGGACACACTTTGGATTATGAGATATTCAGTGCTATATTTTCTAAGTGGATTGAAAATCACCCTTTCCCCCCTCTCTGGGCTAGTGAGAGTGTTTCTTTTGGAGGAACTGAGGCCTGAGTTTTAGCATGGCAGTACAACTTAGTAAATTCGACAAATGGACCTAACAGGAAGATAAAAACATGGGATATTATTTACCAGAGCTATTCTTTGGATAATTGCTTGCACACAAAGCTACAAGAAGAATATACACAATCTCTCCTTTTTGGAGAACAAAGAACTATAGAACAATAAACATTCTGGAAAATAAGAACGCAGCTGCTGGGCACAACCCCCCTTCCTGCTGAATATTAACTTACTTTAATCCATCTTTGGCTCAAGGCTACACAAGCATTTGATAGAGTCATATCGTACCTGATAACAGAAAAACAGAGTTTTTCTTATGATGGTGGAAGTTTACACACAGAGCATACATCCTGTTTCACACCCACACCTACATTCTATTTCGACCAGCTTCTTACCAAAACATAGTTTTGTTGCTGATTTCTTGCCGTGAATGTGTTGTGATGTATGACAGAAAACTGATATCGAATTGCCCTTGGACACTGATACTGTAATAGATTCTGATGAAGAGTTCATTTGAAAAGCGTTTTATACTGGATGATGTTTAATTGTGAAAATTTACATTGGGGAATGAATGCTTCAATTCTCTAATTTACATTCTGGAACAGAAATGACACTATTATTGAGTCTGTGCTAGTTCTGTGTAATAACCCATCTCTGGACCCACCAGCTACCACTCAGTTTTGCATCTTGTGTTTTGGGGTAAGGTAGCTGAGATGGCTGTGGCAGACCAGCTCCTCACATTCTGGGGGGAAACTTCAGCCCTGGATCCATACCAGTCGGGCTTCCATCCTGGCCATGGGGTGGAGACTGCACTGGTCACCCTAATGGATAATTTCTGGTGCCAACTGGATCAAGGTGGCTCAGTCCTTCTTGTGTTGTTGTTCATTTTGGGTGCATTTGATGTGGTCAACCCTGAGCTCTTAGCCAAATGCCTCGCTGATACAGGGCTAGGAGGAACAGCTCTTAAGTGGTTGGCCTCCTTCCTTAAGAACAGGTTGCAGAGGGTTGTGGTGGCAGACGAGCTGTCTGATCCCTTTGCACTGCCGTGCAGCGTGCCACAAGAGGCGGTACTCTCTCCCAATTTATTTAATATCTATATGCGCTCTCTTGCCCAGTTGGCCCGGAGTTATAGGCTGGTGGATGACACCCAACTCAATCTCCTGATGGATGCCCCCCCCCCAAAAAAACATTCACCAGCTGTTTGGAAGCAGTAACTGGATGGATCAGGAAGAGTTGCCTGAAAACTCAACCCCTCCAAGACAGAGGTCCTTTGGCTGGGTAGGAAGGGGCAAGATCAGGAAGCACGCCTTCCCTGCCTGGATGGGGTGCAACTGTCACCTGTACCACAAGACAGGAATTTGGGACTGATTTTTGATGCCTCCATATCTGCATCATGTCCAGCTACTAGTGCCGCACTTATCCCTGGAATACCTGGCCACAGTGATCCATGCAACACCTGGCCACTGTAATCCATGCAACGGTCACTTCCAGGCTAGACTTCTGTAACTCACTCTACTCAGGCCTACCCTTGTCCCTGACCTGGAACTTGCAATTGGTACAGAATGCAGCGGTACGGGTCCTTACCAGGTCTTCCAGGATGGCTCATGTCCAGCCACTTCTTAAAGAACTTCATTGGTTACCAATTTGTTTCCGGATTAGGTTCAAGGTACAGGTTTTGACCTTTCAGGCTTTATATTGCTTGGACCCTACGTACCTATGAGACCACCTTCCTCCTTACCTCCCCCCCCCCCCTGTAGAGCTCTTTGCTCTGTGGGTATGAATTTGCTGAAGGTCCCGGGGCCCGGGTGGTGTACTTGGCGTTGACCAGGACCAGGACCAGGGCCTTTTTGGTCCTGGCCCCTACCTGGTGGAATGAGCTCCTGGACGAGCAGGCCCTGTTGGGACTCTGTGTTCCGCAGGGCCTGCAAAACAGAGCTCTTCTGTCAGGCATTCGGATGAGGCCGGGTGGGAGGCCTGGGGTATATGATTGGATCCCCGCCTCTCCCCCCTGGCTCCTATTGCGATGGTAGACTGTATTAGGAGCCCAATTCTATCTCTCCCAGTCATCTACTTTCCATCTATGCTGAGACCAATGCCTGCAGCATAGGAAACAATTTTTTAGATAAGTTGTATACCGCTATCTTATATGTTGTTATGGAATTGTTTTTAAGGGGATACTATCGGATTTGGTTGTGTTTTTTTGTTTCTGTGAGCCGCTGCGAGCCAGCTTGCTGGGAGAGATGGTATAAAAATGCAATAAATACATAAATACATTTTGACTCTGCTCATTTTTCTGGAAAGTACAGAATTAAATATTTTATACTATTTGCCTCTCATGGTTTTTCATATTTTTCACCTATACCATGTGGCCTATTCATTTCATTTCTTCTCCAGAGTAGCAACCCTAATCCATATCACCTATCCTTGGACTTCTCTTTAAGGGCCAAGTAATAAGTCTGGAGTTCCAACAACAAACTGTAGCATCGCATTTCTAGCTGCCATTTGTTTGGTTCTAATAAACTACGGTGTTTTGTCTTGGAAATGTGAAATAACGTAGGGGAATATATCACTGGGGAAGAGCACACACTTACGTTGGTTTTACTGGTGGCATGCCAGGGGTGTTCAGCCACGCATTCCAGTCCACTGTATCAAGAATGGCAACCTAGAAAAAAACAAATACAGAAAGGAAGCCATTCAAACAAGGCCTCAGGACTTCCTTGAAATTTAATAACATTTGTCTGCCTTTGAATTAAGTTGAGATTAATTTTGGCTGCAGGTCACTCCAGAAAGTGGTGTGCTAAAAATCAATCAACCGATCAATCAATCAATATAAAAAGACTAGCTTCAAACCCGTCCCCAAGAATGGACTTGAAAGGATCCCCTCCCCTGGCCCCCAGCCAGGTAGCTTAAGGTGCCTTTGGGCTGCAACTCCCAGCTGGATCAAGTGGAGCAGGGGCTGGACAGCTTGTTAGAAAGCTTGGGACAGAGCTCCTTAGAAGGCAGTCAGCAGGCCGGGAGGGCCTCGTTAGCAGGCCCTCCACCTTTGCCCAGGGCCCTCTCCCCTTACTTGCTGCTGGCTCCAGGCATTGAGACGCAAAGAGGCTAGAGTCCAGGGATGGAGGGCGGGAGCTGCAGGGGCAGGGCCCTATTCCAACTTGGACAGCTGGACACGTTCCACCCCTCCCCCCCAGGCTGTTTCATAAATATATAGAGGAACCATGGATAAGGATTTATATTAATTTATTTGAACAATTTTAATTGTGAAAACTGAGGATTCATCTGTTCTTTGTCTTTTTTTGAGGGGGACGAAATGCTTCACAATATAAAATACTATTCCTATTTCAACTCTTAAGTGGTTGGCCTCCTTCCTTAAGAACAGGTCATGAACTTTAGGTATAAATAAGTATTTTCTTTCAGCAACACTGATTTTGATTCCAAATTGTGTTATTCAGAGTAAAATATCTGAATGTCACTTTGCTATAACACAAATGCCAAAAAGGTTCAACAAAAAACTATGACTCAGCCTACTGAATGATCATGCAAAAAGGCTATTTAAGACAGACAACACTGAGTGTTTTGGTCAAGAACAGGCTGGAAAGGGAGTTTGGGAAGATGCAAGCTAACTACACTCAAAACAATGGAATCCCCAGGACTCAACAGGGATGTTGGTTTCTTATCTCACTATATATGCTAACCTCATTCAACACTTAATTCTATATTCCTTATCCCTCTTCATTTAATTTGGGAGAATGGACTACAATGTGGTGTAAGTATGTAAATTAGAATATATTTCTCTGGTCTTCGGACAGTAGAACAAACACAGCAGGGCTTGTCACTTGTGGGGATGCTTCCATGCTTGAGTGGAGATGGAAGGGAGTAGCAACAGGTCTCATTTAATCATTTATTTTCACAACTGCAAAAGGATCTCCCATTAATCACTAGCCTTAACATGTGTATTCCCCCTATGTTTTTGTGAACAAAAATTGAACCCAAAGGCCTGATCTGATATTCCAGGAAAGTAGTATTGGATCTTCATTACCAAGCTGCATATTTATGGATGTTTTCATGATGCTGTTTACCAATTTACTACTAGTTTACTCTCACGTGTCTTATGATTCCTGTTCCATTGTCTGAGGAAGTGTGCACACACACACGAAAGCTCATACCTTGAATAAAACTTTGTTGGTCTTAAAGGTGCCATTGGACTCAAATTATAATGGACCTCTACTAGAGCATAAATAACAGTTCAGAATAATGAAATCTAAAATTTCAGAATGTTAATTGTCTCAATAAATTGTGCTCACTTTGGCAGCACATATACTAACACTGGAATGATATAGAGATTCTCTCAATAAAGCCTTGTTCTTTTGAATAACAAACACTGCTGTTTGCCGGAAATCTGTTCACCTGCATTGTTAAGTCTCTTTCTATGAGGCTGAAACTGAAAGTTCCAGTCTGGATTTTCTGCTATGAAGAAAGGCCAGCCACCAACACAACATGCAGTTTTCCAATATTCAACACACTGCAAGCATGATACAATGGGATGTGAATTGTAGACTGTGTTGAACTTGTTTCGTAATTCCACAGGTTCTCTCCCACAGCATTATCAGAGAACCTTCCCACCAGCCTTCTGTGAGCATTATACGGTAGTGGGCTAGGAGGGCCACTCGTCTTGACACTCACAGAACACCTCATTGTCTTGTGCACTTCTCTCCTTCAACAGTGCTTTATTTTCAATCATTAGCAGCCACAGAATCTTAAGCTGCAATAGTAGCACTCAACCTTGTCTTTGAAGTAGGAGTACAGGAAATTCTTCCAGTCATCAGTTGTTATACTCTTGTACGCAAACCGCTGTACGTAAGCCCTCAAGAAGCCAATGAAGATATCTAGGAGCAAATAAAGTGTTTCAGCTAACAGCAGTCATGGAGGAAGCGGGGGGGGGGGGAGAAAACACTTTCTTTAAAAAGTTTCTTTATTCATACCTGGTCCTCCAAGGAGTTGCTCAAGATGAAGCAGTAAAGCAGAACCTTTCTCATATGGAACTGAAGAATATGCAACATCGGGGTCTACGTCTTTCAGGTTAGGTATCAGTTTAGTCAAAGGATTTGTTCCTCCAAGTGTATTTATCTAGAACACACACAGTTATGAAGACTGAATCATAAGAAAATAAACATTTTACAATGCTGTATGCATGACAAAGGATAAACCAAGTTTAATCCCCCGAGGTCAGCATATGTCATTACCTGCCCTCACCAGCCTCAACATTAGCCAGTTACCTCTTAGCTACAGTTTTCTTCATTCATCCATTCCACTTTTGAAAGAGGACACATGAAGATGTTAAACAGAATTGGAGAGAGGAGCGCTCCTTGAAGCATTTTGCATGGGATTTGGAAATGGTTCGATTGTCTCTTTCCAATAGCTACCCTCTGTCCGTGACCCCGGAGGAAGGAGATCAGCAGCTGGAGAACTGTCCTCCATATTCCAGTGTCAGCGAGTCAGTGATTATGTTGAACAATGCTGTAAGGTTGAGCAGTATGATCAGCGCTGTTCTACCCTAATCCAGCTAGTGCCAGAGGTTGTCCCATTAGGGCGACCAGCACCCTTTCCATCTGATGGCCAGGCCAGAAACCTGACTGGGATGGGTCTAGGACTGAAGCTTCATCTAGGAATGCTAATCATTGATCGACGGCAGCCCCTTCCACCACTTTCCCCAGAAATGCCAGGTGCAAGATGGGATGGTAGTTGGTTTGTTCCCACAGATCCAATGATGGTTTCTTCAGTAGCGGATGGACCACTATCTCTTTCAGCCCCTCTTCAAATTCTCCCATCAAGAGGGAGTGGCTGATTGTCTCCCGGAGGGTAGCTCCTATCCTCTCATCACTTGTTTTAAATAGCCATGATGGACAGGGGTCTAATGGGCACTTGGTCAGCCTCACTGAAGCTAGCACCCTATCCACTTCAGTCAGTGTGAGCGAGTGTAGATCCAAGCCCTCAAAAGGGATATTGTACCACACACACACGTCTAAGGCCACACCATTAAGAAAATCTCAAAACAAGTTTTGCCCTAAAAAAGCAAAAATCTTTATGAGCCTCACTAGAACTGATGAAATGGCTTTACAACCTGCGCTAAATTAGTAGTGTTGACTGAGTTGTTGAACACAAAACTTTTTGAAAATATATACAGCTGGTCAACTATATGTACCTGTTAGGCATCGGAGAGCTTCTCTTATGCAGGTTGACTCAAAACATTCATTTTTTTCTGTTTGTACTATTTTTTTCGTTGATATTATAATGCAATAATAAACAGTACCATATCTTCAAATTATTAACTACTATTATAAGAGTCACATTGTTATCTAAACTGAAGATAGTTTACAACCAGAACACATCTAACGGTAGTTATTTTAATAGCTTGAAGTAACTACTTAATTATATCTGATGATGTCAGGAGTTTCAACTTAATGGGATGGTGGGGCGAGAGACTTCGTTCTCTCTTTCCTTTATTCATACTCTGAAACAGGATTCGGGACAAAGTCAAATTATTCTTTGTATAAACAGAAGCACTTACAGTGTTTTGTAATTCTCTCCAGCCTCCTAGAGCCTGGAACTGCCTGAACTGTTCCCCAAACAACCGGCCGCCAATCCGGCGCTCCAGGTAGACAGTGTGCCCTTCATTTAGCCTGGAACAGCAAATAAATTGAATTGATAATTGCCTGAGAATCTCTGGAAGCAAGACTCCCTCTATTTAAAACTTTTAGATTGCACCTACCAGAAATGCTCCCATGTTTTGTTTGTTACCAAATTTCCTGTCCAACTATGAGAAATTTCATGAGCAATAACCTGAAAAACACAAAAAACATCGTTATTTGGTTTCCCTTCATTGATTGGTGCCAAAAGCCCCATCAACTGTTTCAGCATATATGAAGAGGCACTCTGAAAAACATTACTCAATTCCAAGACCAGTAGGAAATTTTGTATCTAAATTATTATTTGAAATTGGTGGCAGATACCATTTTAGAAAACTGATCATTCGCCCCATTTAAGACTCTTAGTTTAGTGGTTAAGAGCAGGAGATTCTGATCTGAAGAAACAGGTTTGATTCCCCACTCCACATGCAGCCAGCTGGGTGACCTTGGGCCAGTCACAGTACTCTCAGTACTCTATCAGACTCACCTACTCTCAGGGTATCAGTTGCAAGAACAGGAAGGACAGATGTTTGTAAGCCACTTTGAGACTCCTTCAGATAGTAAAAAGCAGGGGGGGACTAAGGAGGGCAGGGTTTGGGGAAGGAAAAGACCTCAGCTAGATACAATGCCAGAGTCCACCCTCCAAAGCAGCCAATTTATCCAGGAGGACAGATCTGTTGTCTGGAGTTCAGCTATAACTCTGGGAACTGCCAGATCCCACCTGAAGGTTGAGAACAGCAAGCTTGGAAGCAACTCTGGTTTACTTGATACTAACCAATTTGCATGATTCATCTAAGCCTGGCTACTAGACACTGTTCAGAAAAAGAAGAGTTGATTTTTGTACCCCACTTTTCTATACTTTAAGGAGACTCAAAGCAGCTTACAATCCACCACTTAATTTGTATTAATTTGATAGCAGCACTTCAGTAATCAATACTGCAGAAAAGTATGCTGCTTATCACTTATATACATTCTCACCAAAAGTCCCTACAAAAATTTCTTCTTCAAAAATTAAAAGCATAAAGAATAACTACAGTAATGACGGCTTGAAGGACTCAGCAACATTCTTTTGGAAATATTCTGCATGCATGTATTAAATGACCACTCTTACAGTCCACCACTCTTAACAATTACACTATGCTGGCTCTCAACAGCAGCACTTCAGTAAAGTGTGATGGTTAGAGCTTCAGAGCAGGGTTTTAAATGTCCATCTTGCTGTTAATTTAAAGTATGGAGGATACAAAAACTCTAACATTATTTATACCTAAAAAATTAAAATGATACTTATACCTAACCCTAACCCTTCCTAAAACTATATTTTCTAGTCCTAATACTTATTCTAATCCTAACCCTCCCTAAAATAACCCTAGTCCTAACTTAAATGTAACCCTAATGTAACCTACCCCTACCCCAACCCTAAAATAAACCTAATGCTTGTTATCAACTACAAACACACAATATCTCTATATCTCTATGAATGAAATAAACGAATAATAAATATAGCTGAAGATAAGAGGTAGAGAAAAGGTAAGTTGGTGAACGGCTGAGAAAAGAGATAATAAGGCTACGATAGGGGAGATGATAATGGGAGTTGCCAGGAGGAAGAAAAGAGGGGAAAGTGAGGTTCTTGAGGGTTTCCTACAATGCAAGTATGCATGGCCCAGTGACCAGCAAAACAACAACTGGGCCACTTTTTTAAAGTAGAAGGTCTCATGAAGAGCAGCAGATAAAGGAATGTTGAATGGGAAGGAGATAGGATTACTAAATCCACATTAGGAAATTCCTAGAGATTTGGGGTGAAGTCTGTGGACAGTTGGGCTTGTGGAGGGTGTTTTGAGAAGGGGGACCTCAGAGATGTATAATGGCATAGAATCCACCCTACATTGTACATTTCCTCCATGGCAACTTAGGGTTGCTAACCTGGGGGCTGGAGATACCCCAGAATAACAAGAGCTGTACAGATGAGAGATCAGTTCCCCTGGAGAAAATGGCTACTTTGGAGTGTGGAATATATGGCATTGTACTCTGCTGAGGCTGTATCCCTCTCCAAACCTCACCTTCCAAGGCTTCACCCCCAAATATCCAAGAATTTTTCAACCTGGAACTAGCAACCCTAAAGGAGGGGGGTTGATTTCTGTAGTTGAGAGTGCTCCAGACCCCCCCCCCCATGGAGGTTGGGAACCCAAGGATAGCAGGTATGGGGGCTTTTAGGAATGGGGAGGGAGAAACTAGATTCCTTCACACATATCCTTGTTGGTTTCCACTTGTTTTTCTATAACTCAGTGCAGGTTTTAGACAAGGAAATGTGAGGTCGAGTCCTTCTCACTTCATCTTTCTTCCCCAGCATCTGGTGAAAGGTTACTTCTCCTCTAAAAAGGGGGAATCAGCAGAGCCTCGCACAGAATAACATGTACTTCTTTCCAAAGTCCTTCTGAGATTTAGGCTCATGGTAGCCCAAAATAGCTGGTTATTAAGCTAAGTTTTAACCCAAGTGTGGAAATCTTGATCTCAAAAGTGCATTTTTTGCAGTTTTGATAGCAATTCCAGCACACATTTTTGGAGTTAACTGCCCATAGACTTCCAGCAACCTTTGGCTGGCTTTAAAATGCAGATGAAGTTATATTTTTAAAAGACAGGAACTACCCATAAGAGTTCTTTCCTTTGTCCAACATTTTACAGCAATTTGCATTACTCACAGGTCTCTTTAAGTATAAGAGGAAAACAAAAAAACTATCTACTGCATGCCATTTACATTTTAAGCCTGATGTCAGAGTCCTATCTTGTGATGCAACTAGTTTTGCATACCACCTAACTTTTTAGACATTAATTTTTGACTTTGAATAGTATATGCAGCAATTTCAAGTGAATATAGCTTACACTTACACTGGATAGCGATCTGTCACCAGCCTACAAAAGATAAACAAATTAGGAGTTATTCAAATGTTTGTACCCCAACTTTCCCACTCTGTGTTTCAAAGAATTTTACAAAATGCACACATTTTAATTTGGCCATGAAGTTGGCAGTAAAGAACACTGCTTCAGTTTAATTACCATAAAAACTTCCTTAGGCAAAAAGGCTTTACAGTTCCTATAGCATGGTGTCAAAATAGGTGTCAAAAAGGGTACCTATCTGATATCTTCTGGAAGACACTTTTTAATACAGGTGCAACAGATGTGAAAGACTGCACTGAGGTGGGAAGCACTTCATAGGTTCCTTTCTAAATTCATGCCAACATCATGTGCGATACAACAGAGAGGACCGACTACATAACAGGTTGTTGTTGTTTTTAATTTGGGCAAAGGTAAGATCAGCTTTATTATCTACACCAAACACAAGGCACTATATAACCTCTAAGACTTAACTGGGTTTAAAGTAATACCTAAAGGAAACTATGCCGTCTACAAACATGACATTTACCAATAATGTAGGAGTCACAAAAGTAAGGCAGGGATTCTCCATACCACCATATGGGAATGATGGTGGCAAAACTAGTAAGTCGTAGTGACCCCACACATACGGTCCTGCAAGGTCTTCCGCTATTTTCAACATGGCTTCAGTCTGAAATAAAAAAAGAATCTGGTTTCCAGTGTCCACTATTCATGGTATCAAAAACAAACAGCCAGGCATATAAAATTATGATACCTTGCTTTAGAAAAAATCCTGAAACACCTATGGTTCTTTTTTCTTATTCAGATCTTACAACCACCAGGAGTGAGGGAGATGACAGCTGTAAACTTAATAATCTACAAAACAGTGGTAGACTATGTGCTTTGCATGTGCAAGGTCTCGTTGAGTCTCCAGCATCTCCAGAAAAAGGGATCAGGTAACAGATGATGTGAAAGATCTTTTTAAGAAACCCAGGAGAGCTGCTTCCAGTCAAAGTGGACACTACTGACTGTGACACACCAGTGGTTTGATTTGTGTGTTCATCCATACAATCAACAAGTTTTCACCAACCTCTGCAAATTCATATGCCGATTTTTCCACCAGCTCCTTCTCAGCCCATACCAAGGTTCTTGGGCCAATCTCTCTGAAGGATAAAATTTACTAATGAAAACCAAGAATGACTTTGATTTGATGAGCTTTTTATCTCACAGATTCTAACATTAAATAAAGTTATAATTTTAAAACATTGCTATTCCACTTATCCAATTCAGGGTCTGCAAGGTGGTGACCATTAAAATACTTCAAAAATTAAAAATGTATATTCAATAATTGTGAAACACCAATCTCTGAATATCTTAATAACTGACATGCATAGCATATTACCAGGTCAGTCACAGCTGCTATGGTCAAGTCGTGGGTACCATATTGTGACAGGGAACAAACCACACAATAATACCAGCTTTCTCCTCTTGCAAGCAAGTTCTACTTCCCAGTCTCAAACAGTGATTATTATGTGTGCACCAACAATGTGTGGTGATCAAAACTGTCAACAGTGTCAATTTTAATGCTTTCTGCTGCTCAGCAATTGGGCCATTTCTGCAAAACCTCCCTGTCCAAAATAAACTCAACTATATGTACAAACTGTGAGCAACTTCCCCTTCTTTCAATAGCTTGGCGGCAATGTTTGGAAAACAGTGAGGAAAAGAGAAGTGAAAGAGACTATTATCAGCTTCTAAAAACGTGTAAATCAAATAGCTGACTTTCGTTATTTTGGGTAGTTATAAGTTCAGTATAACAAGAGAAAATCCTTCTGTCTATAATCCATTAATATATTAGTAAAAGGTAAAGGTAAAGGTATCCCCTGTGCAAGCACCGGGTCATGTCTGACCCTTGGGGTGACGCCCTCTAGTGTTTTCATGGCAGACTCAATACAGAGTGGTTTGCCAGTGCCTTCCCCAGTCATTACCGTTTACCCCCCAGCAAGCTGGGTACTCATTTTACCGACCTCAGAAGGATGAAAGGCTGAGTCAACCTTGAGCCGGCTGCTGGAATCGATGTCTGCTGCCTTACCACTCTGCGCCACAAGAGGTTCTTAATATATTAGTAGGATTAGTCTATTAGCCAGCATTGCACAGGAGACGAAGTGTTTGGTACGGCATCAGATTCCTTCTCAACCACAAATCTCATAGGTCAACTGTTTCCAAATTCATATAAGGAAGACACATGTTGCAGCCCACTCTTGAGCCCTTGACAGAGGACAGAATGACTATCTTACGAAGTAATCTCTCTCCTGGATCTCAAAACTAAGTGCTTTCTAGATGCTACAAACTGTTATTTTATGAAGATATATCTAGTTACACTCACCTGCTTTCCAAAGCACCAACAACTAAAGCAATCAAATAACAGGGTATTGGAACCTAACCAAAAGAAGAGAAACAAACATTAAACCAGAGCTGTAGGTCATAATTCAAAGCCTCAAATCTCATTGCTGACAAAGTTATGTAAGGACATCAGAAGTCTGTTATTTTCTAAAATCTGCGACAGGCCTTAGTGTAGTAAATATGTAAACAATCGTACCGGCTGACTAAAACGATATATCTTCCTAGTGCTATCTTCTGGATCAGGCATGTCTCCATCTCTTCCAGCACTCATGAGAGCTACCAGCTCATTTGGAACAGATATCTTAAAACAAGAACAAAAAATACATTACTACTATTGAAGTAAATATTTAACTATTCAGCATCTTACATGAAATTATACCTTAGAATGCCAATCCTATAGCAACTCAGCTCACAAACATCACAGAAATTTTTCCTCCTACCATTTTGCACTACTAAATACTTAGGCCAAGTAATTAGATAAGCTAATTACTGATTTATGTAGATAGAATCAGAGTTGGAAGGGATCTCCCAGGTCATCTAGTCCAACCCTGTGCACTATACAGGACACTCACAACCCTATCGCTCATCCATGGTCACCTCCCACTTCCTTGAACCTTCACTGAATCAGCCTCTCTGTCAGATGGCTATCAAGCCTCCGTTTAAAAATCTCCAAAGATGGAGAACCCACCACCTCCTGAGGAAGCCTGTTCCACTGAGAAACCGCTCTCACTGTCAGGAACTTCTTCTGGATGTTTAGATGGAATTTCTTTTGAATTAATTTCATCCCATTGGTTCTAGTCCGTCCCTCTGGGGATCAATGGTATTACTGAATGCAAGGTTCCCCATCTCTTCCCAGATTCTCAGTTTTTATTCCAGCAGAAATAATATTAGCCAATACTAGGAGTCCGTTAACAGAACAGCCAATAGGTGGCTTTTGGCCCATGTTGTCACCATGCAAGTGCTTTCTGTTTTAACTATTTTGTCCCTTATTTCCTAACAGAACTTACACAGTTCTGCAGGGCCTGAAAAAGGGAGCTCTTCTGCCAGGCATTTGGTTGAAGTTGACCTGAACCACCACTTCCCATTAGCCCCTCAGCCCCTCTCCTATGGCAATCACTGAAGATCCATCCAACCCACAGTGCCATCAATATGCATTGTTTTAATGTTCTCCCTATTGTTCTATCATTCTATGGAATGGTATATCATTTCCTTTATTTTAATGTTCTATCATTCTATTATGCCATTTGCTGTTATCACTGTATTATTGTTATAAATACTGAGTTATCTGTATTGTTCCTATTTTATATAAACTACCATGAGCCTTTGGGCAGGGCAGCATATAAATATAATAATAAGCACAAGAACTCTGGAAACCAGCTATGCAATCAGATTAAGCAAAGAAACCATGCTGCACATTAGCAGTCTAAAATTAGTAAAACCAGAGCTTTCTCTGTGGAATGCCTTCCCCAAGGACATGAGGGTGGTTCCTGTTTATGTTAGCTTGAGAACAGATGTAAGGCTTTGAGCAGAAAATTGACCATGTAGAATCCTGTTGTGGGGGCATGGTTTGTTGAACTGGCACTATCTATTGAAATTTGGTCTTCCTTTTTAAAAATTGTCTGTTGCATTCTGGTCAGGTTTTTGCAAGATGCTTTGAGGCACTGCCACTGGTAGGAAAGGTAGGACATAAATGTTTAAATAAATAATATTTTCAGTGTCATCATATAATATGTGGGTCAGGAGTAATGTTTTAAACATCAGGGATAACATAACTAATGTTTGCTCTTCTATGAGCAAATGCTTAATACAAAATAGCCAAATATTTTGATCACTAACACAGTATCCAATATGAGAGGGTGCAGGGTCTACTAACTAAATCTGCAGATAAGACTAGTTTGGGAGGAACAGTCAGCACCCTGGGAGATAGAATTCAATGAGATCTGAACACACTGGAAAAGGGAAAAGTGGGTAGATGGGAACAAGATGTGATTCAACAAGAATAAGTGCAGAGTTCTACAAATGAGAAGGACACATATTCTACAGGGCACACATGAAGAACAGTGTATGTGAAGATGATCTTGGGGGTATAGGTGGACTGTAAGCTAAATCTGAGCAGTTGGTGTGATGTGGCAGCAAAGAAACTAACGAATGCAGTTTTGGACTCTAACAGAGGCCTAATGTCCATATTGCAAGATATCATGGTCCTGCTGTGGGTTGCATTGGTAAGGCCACACCTGGATGTAGAAAGAATGAGAAAAAAAACATAAAGGATGATGGAAGGGCTGGAGATCACGCTCTATGAGGAAAGGATAATTATATTTATTAAAGTGCATTTAAAGGGACTGTAGTCCCTTAAAATGCCTTCTAGGTAAATTTGCCACTTTCAGAAGGCATTTAAAGGGACTGCAAGTCCTTTAAACACTTATGGAGTTCACTTGCAGATTGCAAAAGTATTTAAAGTGGTGGTCCCCAACCACCGGGCCCTGGCACTGGGCCGCGGCTCCCTCTCCCCCCCCCCCCCCCGCAGTAAGAAACTTCCCAGGCCGCAAGCAAATCGGCCGATTAGCTTGCGGCCTGGCAAGCTTCTTTTTGTGGGGGGGGGGAGAGGGAAACAGGGCCGCGCATACGCGTTTGTGCTATGTGCGGCTGAAAACACGCACGAGCAGCACTTTCACGCATGCACAGAAGGGTCGCGCATGCGCGTTTTTGGCAGCACATGGCGCAAACGCGCATGCCAGGAGATTGCCCTCCCCCACAGCAGCCGGTCCGCAGTGTAATACAGCAGGATCCTATGTGGTGTGTTTTTTAGAGAAAGATATCCTTCAGATACAACAGAATAAGCCAATTGGAACTGGAGGCATTTAACAGATTACAATCCCAGAAAAAGTTCCAAGATTATAAAACATGAAAAGCATAATTTGGTAACTTCCGGGCAACATCAGGGGGCAACCTTGGCTTCTATGTCCTTTTTGGTGGCCACTGTATGAAACAGAATGCTGGATTAGATGGACCATCCAGCTGATCAGCAGGCCTTCTCTTATCAGCCGAGTTCAGCTAAGTATGTTTCAACTCTGAGCAAGTACATGCATGCATGCTTGAACATGCACTAGCAGTATTTGTAGCGCTTCATGAAGAACCCGCATACTGAATTCTGTATATGAAAGATGCAATCAAAAGACTGGTACAGTTGGATCTACCTCTGCATAGTATGTTAATTTCACTGAAGGAGTATCTTGGCAGGGCAGAACAGCTCTACAATGATGAGCCTGAGGGAGGGAAAAAGGTACAAAAACAGAGGTCACTAAACTTTCAGAAGAATTTTGCAATAAACCACAAGAAACAATTGCCAAGAGTGAAATGTATTAACCATTACCAGATGTGTAAAACTGCAGCTGTAACAATCCAGAGATGCTCACAAGCCAGATCTAAGTACTTGCCCAACTTCAGCAGGTTCTCTCCTCTTCAATAAGCCATGCTGCCTAACTTGCAAGTTTAGAAGTTTGCAATTTGCAATTCAGCAGGAGAGGGTGATACACTGCCATGCTTTAAGGTTGCCTACAATCACATTTTGTACACATTTTCTTCCTCATATGAAGAAGTTTTTTTATACTCCACTTTTCTCTACCCTACAAAGTCCCAAATTGGCTTACAATCACCTTCCCTTCCTCTCCCCACAAGAGTCACCTTGTGAGGCAGGTAGGGCTAACAGAGAACAGTGATTAGAAGAAGATGAATTGGTTCTTATATGCTGCTTTTCTCTACCCGAAGGAGTCTCAAAGTAGCTTGCAATCACCTTCCCTTTTCTCTCCCCACAACAGACACCCTGTGAGGTAGGTGAGGCTGAGAGAGCCCTGATATTACTGGTATGTCAGCTTTATCACCCAGCTGGCTGCATGTGGGGGGAGCAGGGAAACTCTCTTTCTGAAAGAACCGCCAAAAATACCAATAAGGTATTTTCTGGCTACGTTTTTGGCTCAGATATAGTCAAATGCACACCCTTAGTAAGTAACATTAATTCTCATTTATGAAATGTTTAGTCTTATAGGCAAAGATGAATTTTTGCCTGTAAGATCACCATGAGCATTGTCAAGTTTCTCTCCAGCCCCATATAGATCTGGCACTCATTTGCCTTTACCATGTGGTTTAATTGAGCAGTTTCCTTTGTCCAGCAAGAGTGCTTTAGGTAAAAGGAAATCTTCACCTTTAGAGTTCTCCTATTACCATAAGGCCGTAAGAAAAGGCGACTGCTGCTGGTGTCTCTCCTCAATCCCTCCACCCAGTTTTTAAAAAAATTGGACCAGCGCATCCAATTCTATGGGTCCCATAGCTCCTTCCCTATTGCTGCTCCCCATAGCTACTTCCCTAGCTGTGGATTTAACATGGTCTGTAATACTAAAATTAGTGATAATTCATAATCATGCCATAGTTTCAGTCCTATTAACATGTAATTTAGATGCCACGTTACTTTTGACCTTTGGCAATAGAATTGCGGTCTTTTATCTATTGTACTTAGCACTCCAAGACAATAAAAAAGCTTAGACTTACAAGGTGATATTTTTCTTTGCTATGAGGTTAAAAATCAAATGCCTTCCTCTTCTCGAGCATCAGGACTATAACTCTTTTAAAACAAGAAATGACACACCAAATGCAAGTCTGAATTCCTGTTACCGTTAACTGAGGCCTTTTATGTCTCAGCACCCAGCTAACGCAACTGTGCAGTGTTACCATGCAACACATTCTAAGAGAAAAGGATTTACAATCCAAGAATTTTTAGGAGTTCTTCATGCCACGTTGTACACATGCTACACATGCTTAAGACATTGCCTGTTGCCAAGTCTTGGCTCAGGAGACCGCAAGAGACAGTTAGTTTTAATAGAAGCAGAAGACCATAATGACAAGTTAGCAATTTGAAGAAAATACAGTTCACGACTGTAAAAAAACAACACAACCTGCTCACCTGAAACTGGCTGAAGAGAAATGGATGTCTTCTTCCAGATGTTTGCTCTGGAGCAAGCCACTGGAGTGCTGAGGACTTTGGAGAAGTTTCAAATGAGATATCTACAACCACATCTTGTCCCCTAAAAAAAAAGAATACTCCATTTTAATTGATGATTTTATATGTGTGTTTGAGAACAGGACTAATGCTTTTAAAAATAATTTTGTAGATTTTGTTTACCAGTCTTATAAAGCAACAAAACGCAAACAAAATTTTATCCGCAATACCATAACCAGACGAGGTCACATAGCTTTCATATTTCAAAGTGACACATTCAATAAAACAAACAAAATTTTATCCACGATACCATAACCAGATGAGGTCACATAGCTTTCATATTTCAAAGTGACACATTCAATAGCACAATCTTATACACCTCAGCATTTCCTCTCTAGCACACTTCAAGTCTGAATGAGTTTCAATATGTAAGAAATTAGAAGAGTTTTTTAATACCCTGATTTTCAGAGTACCCAAAGGACTCCCGAAGTGGCTTACAAATACTTTTCCTTTCCTCTCCCTGCAACAGACACCTTGAGATAGGTGGGGCTGAAAGAGCTCTAACAGAACTGCTCTGCAAGAGAGAACTGTGACTAGCTCAAGCTCACCCAACTGGCTGTATGTGAAGGAGTGGAGAATCAAAACTGGTTATCCTGATTACAGTCCACTGCTCTTAACCACTAAATCACACTGGCTCTTCTTATGCATTCAAATGGTAAACTTTAAAACCCCAAACTACTGGGCTCAGCAGCATGTTATTTTCATCCAATGTTATGCCAAAGCCATTTAAGCATCTACCAGAAAATACATAACCAAATTCTTAATCACTAGTTTCAGAAGTTCCATTAGGACAATATTAGAACTAAATGGTAATTTTTCATTTGTGATTTCTTATGGTATTTTAATATGCTCTGTCAATATTTTTTATTTATTATTGAGTGAGAGAAAATTAGTGAACTTGACTAGTATACTTCTACCATATGAATTCCACCATATTTTGTAACAAAAAAATTAGCAATACTGAAGGTCAACAGGAATTAGCTTAATAGAATGTCAACAGTCAACAGGAATAAGCTTAACAGAATGGTCTTGCATCTCAGGCTGTGCATGTAAAGTGTTGTCAAGTCATAATCACGGTGACCCCAGCAAGGGGTTTTCATTGTCAGTGAGAAGCAGAAGTGGTTTGCCATTGTCTTACTCAGCAGTCTTCCTTCCAAGTACCAACTCTGCTTAGCTTTTGAGATCTGACAAAATCGAATTGTCTCACATGGCATTCCCTCCCATCTCAGTCTACAAATGCCTAAATGCCACTTTCAAAGATTTTTCCACACATATTTCTTCCAGTCATCATTGTCCCCCAAAAGGGAAGAACCCTCTTATAATCTAAGTAAACCATGTTTTTAAAAAAGAAATATTGTATCTTGCAAAGTGTAAGTGTATAAGACATTACAGCAGCATAACTGTTAGGCTACTTTATGCTAAGAATTTATATGCTAGGTCAAGAACTCTTAGTATCAATGAATTAACAAGTATTTTCAAAAATAAAAGAGAAATTAACATATTAATAGACATACTTTCTCAGTTCAAAAGGTAGTGTGATTTCCATTGGGGTTCCTTTGAATTTATGACGTTCCCCAAGAGTAAATGTTGCCTCCTGTCCATTGACAAGCACTCTGTGTATTGTTAGATCCTTTGTGTCCAAAATCTGTAAATGAGTTACAAATTTGCCATTTATACAGTGAATCAAACAGAAGCAGAACCTTACAAGCATACAACTGGCCACAAGGGCTTAACAACAAAACACAGTAATGCGAAAATATTGGAAATCTGGTATAAGGGAAAAGTCAATTGTTGGTATTGGACTACACGGGTATCTAGAAGGTTATACCTTTATTCAACCACAAGTATATAATTGTGCAAAGCCAAATGCTTTCCCCCTTGAAGGACTTACAAATAAGGTTTTCTTTACAATATTATTGAACAAAATGATGGAACAAAAAGGATTTCACAACTTTATTTGGCTCAGTTATGAAATGTTTCTGTAGCCAAAATGTTTTGGAAGAATCTACTCCATGTCAAAGAGTTTTTAACACTAAGGCAGCAATGAGGAAAACTTTCTAATCCCTGAGCGTCACTGAATATTTGAGAGGCTGAGCAACCCTTATGGAAGGCATCCCAGAAACTGACACGAAAACATGAAAGTAGTTCACAAGCCAGATTTTGGATCAGAACAGAACTTGGACTTAATCTTTGTCCATAGGCAGAATGAGAGTGGCAGAAATAGCTTCTACTTAAGAGATCTCCTTGTCTTCTACCCCTGGCAGCTTCATACAGACCAGTCTTACATCCCCATGACTTTCAATGTTTTAACCCCATGGTTTACAAGGACTCTGCAAGTTTGTGTCTGTGATGATGTGGCCTCTTAGCCCAAAGAGCTGCTCTTAAAATAAACACTGTGCAAGTCTCCTTTTTATTCCCCCTCCTCCTCACCACCCAAACTCAAAACTCTTTGTGGGCTTTTGCTCCCACAAACAGAGACACAGGACCAGTGAGTGAGCATCAAAGGCCAACGCTGCAAGGTAAGAAGCGGCGTGCAGGACTTTGGTCGCCCTCGCCACATGATGAGCGCCTCCAGCCCAACAGCGCGTCGCCGACTTCGAAAAAGGAAAGCGGAGAAGCCATTCCTGAAGACCACCGCACAGAGGGGGGGGGGGGGCGCCAGGCGCCCCATGCCAAGGGACAAAAGGCAACCCGGACGGGGCGCATTTTTTGCCTGCCGCCACCCCCCTCCCCGGCTCCCCTCTCAGGCCGCCCCCTTTGGGCCCTCCATTCGCCTCACTGCCCACCAGGAGGGCCCGAGCGCCCACCATGCCCTGCGAGGAAAGGCGCCGGCGTTACCAAGCAACGCAGGTTGTCGCGTTCAGCCCGCACGGTCAGGGCCGCCGTGCCCCGCAGAGAGCGGCTCTCGAAGTCCACGCGGCAGCGCAGGTAAAGGTGGTGAGTGCGGCAGGTGTCGGGAGAAGCGAACGAGCTGGGATCCGCCTCGGCCATGATTCCGCTCCGAACTCGTACTCCGGAGCCAAGTCAGCGCGTAGTAATTAATAGTCGCCGGCCAGCCGGCCGCCCCATATCGGGCTGCAGCTCAAGGAACGCTTCTGGGAAAGGTAGTTCTTGCAAAGGGGATAGCCTCCCGCTTTGTAAAAATGGGACTACTATTCCCATGATGCATCACGAGAAAGGTTCCTTTCGGGATTGGTGGAATGATTTAGCAAATGATTAACCAATGGCTAAAAAAAGGACTAAAGACCATAAAATAAGCAAATTTTGCAAGCAAATCCTCGTTAGTATAGTGGTGAGTATCCCCGCCTGTCACGCGGGAGACCGGGGTTCGATTCCCCGACGGGGAGAGGCTGATATTTTTTTTCAAACGTCTCGATTAAAAATATATTTTGCCTCAGCCTTTGACTACTTGCCACCCATTTAGAGGACCACAGTTTCAGGTTTATACTTACACTGTTCACAGTAAAAAAGAACAAAACCTAAAATAAGGCCGACAGGTAAATGAATGAACGTGCACGTGTCAAGGCAGTATTACCCTCAGTCTCTGGGAGGTTCATACCAAGAGTTACAATGTCCTGATTTCCTTTTCTTGTTCAGGTAAGAAAATCTCTAATGCAGAAACCTAGGAACTATTTCTGCCATTCTAATTCTGCCTAAACTTAGTTCTCAAGCATTGCAAAAGATTACGCCCAACTTTCATTCTGCCCAGAAATCTGGCTTGTGAACCAGTTTCATGTTTTCTTGTCAGTTTCTGGGATGCCTTCCATAAGGGTTGCTCAGCCTCTCAAATATTCTGTGATGCTCAGGGATTAAGTTACAGAAAGTCTGCCCTTTTTCTTTTGAAGACAGATGTTGATTCAAATACTAATGCTACTTGGAGGAGGAATACAATGTAATGGAGATTACTGATTTCTCAAATATCTTCTAAAGCTATATTTCAGATTTAGATTCAGGCCTGGTTCTAAGCAGAGAAATGTGAGAACACAAAAAGGGTGTGTGTGCCTGTCAGTTTTTGGGAAACGTACCCTGATTTTGGTTTTCATAAACCTTACACAAATGAATTATTGTCTGCTTTTATTGGGTTGATAAAAGAGAGAGGAGGGACCTAAATCTACAGCTTCCCTTCGCCTTCTATATGCCAAATTATTGGTGTATAAATATTTATGCACAGTATAATACTGTGTAGTATAGCCATTGCTGCACAAATAGATTTCTGAAGCACAGCCAAACTGTTTTATTTGAGTTAAATCAGCAGTGCATTCTTTTTACTGGAAATAATTTTGATCCTATTCAAATGACTTGAAGGCAGTGGAAGGGGGGAGACACCTACAGTAGTTAGCTTTGAGCTGGCGAAAACCTGGAGACATTCCGCACTGGGATCTATGTAGCAAATTGTTTGCTGAACGAAAAATCTCCATTTTAAATAGTGGAATTCGTCGTTATGCATACCTGCCTTTGTAGTGGAATCCAGTTGCGTTTCTATCGTTTCCCACAGGGTTTCGGTCTCGGCAAAAATAGCTAGAAAGGAAGCGCTATTGCTGAGCTGTGTCCCGTCCGTGGCCGTCAAGCAGCCAATGGGCAGCCGTTATCATGCTCCCAAACAGCCCCTTTCCCTTTAAGGAAGGTTTAAAAAAAAAAAAACACCTGTTGCAATGAATATGCATTGATTCGTTGCAACGGAGAGACCCATCCAGCTAGCAGGTGATGTTTGAGCTGCCGTTTCATTGTTGCCATGCTCCCCCCGAGTGAAACCCCCCCCCTCACGGGCGCGATTTTCGGCCCAAAAAAGGTGTGAAAAATAATGTGAAAATAAACCAGCAAACGGGCCTCTGCGATGCTTGTGCTTGGTGACTTTAAACAGAGGGGCTGCAGCCGGGGAAGCCTCACTGGGTAAACGAAGGCTTGTCGGTGCGTTGATCTCCGCTTGCTCGGAGACAAAAAAATGGCGATCGCTTTACCGGAAGATCAGAGGAGAGAGCCAGGGGGAGGGACTTTGCAGAAACCGCAACAATGGTAGCGCACAGAACTTTCCTGCTAGTGTTGCAGATTGGTTGCAGGAGTGTAGCGCTTTCCGGAGGGTGAATCCACTTTTGGGGATTTCCCTGAAAGCGCTACAACGAAGCGCTTTTTGCGGATTGGTTTCAGGAGTGTTGCAGATTGTCAACGACGTTGTGCATAACGGCAAAACTGTAGCGATTTCAATTAGTAACCATTGTGCTATTTTGGACGAATGCGGAACGGCCCCTGGAAATTTGGGGGGAGGGGTGGAGCCTGGGTAGGGCAAGGTTTAGGAAAGGGAGCAACCTCAGCAGGGCCTAATTCTATAAAGTCTACCCTTCAAAGCAACCAACTGATCTTGGTCATCTAGCATAACAGTGGGAGTTCTCCAGGTACCACCCGGCATTTGGCAACCCTAGCAGGCAGGGTGATTTATAACAGAAGTCTATTTCACATGAGCACTCTTAAGTCGTTCAAAGGTATGCTTGTTTAAGGTTGTGACTGCCATAAACTTGCCATTGGAAAATTTTGCAAGAGCAAAGCAAACTTCTCATGGCAAGCATTCTACTCCTCAGCAGTAGCTTACTTTTTGCTTTCTCAAGAGTTAATTGTTCAACTGTAGTGTTGCAATCTCTGTGATTAGTCTGCTCATCTTAAAACCAGTCTTTTTAGTTCTTTGGCTTTAAACCACAGTTCTTCAAGGTTATCCCCCCTAATTTATCCCCCCTTCACCTGAAAACTTAGCATTAATCTATCACATGAAAGAAAGCATGCCATATCACAGCCTTTGCATTTCTCTTTACTTTGACACTTTACCTCGTATTCTTCAAATTGTCAAGAATACTGCAGTTTTGGGACTTGAGAATGCTTGTGATTTTGTAAGATTTCCACATTTCTTACAGAAGGGGAGACAGCAATGATATTTTTTCTTAGAAGAATGGTTGTACAAAGTACTGCAAGCAGAGCTCTAATGTAATGGCACCTCCAGCTCCCCCTGCTTTTACATCCCACTGCCAACTCCAACCTCTTGGTCACAAGGGAAATCTCTTCCCACCCGTAAGAAAAACAATGGGCAGGAGGTGCGGTCACAAGGAGAGCAGGAATCTGCAAACACTGCTCTTCTTCTCCATTGGAATAAGAGACTAAGATCTGTAGGCTCAAAAGTTGTTATTGTTTCCACAATCTTTGTGCAAGTAAATTTTTTCTAAATTGTGTCCGCATTGAATCAGCTATTCATTATCCCCTACCTTCCTTCCTCACACCTGCCTTGAAAGTTTCAGTAAAATACTTTCTTTACTTGTAAGCATATCTACTTATTCTAGCAGAATCCACTTTTCTTACAAAAATGATAAAGTTCTGCCAGGACATGGAAGCCTTTATCTGCCGCCTATGCCTGAAGGAGTACTTTCAACATAACCAGGAACAGAAGAAGAAAGCATATACACAACATGCCATCACAGAACCTACTGGAGAACAGCTACCATCCCCCAACCCACAACATACCATCAAAACAACACTACAAGAAAAGACACTCCACATGGACCCCTCCTGATGATTGCAATGCTACGCTGAATCTCTACAAAGAATGCTTTTGCCGTAGGGTCCAGACTGATGTGCTCAACAAACAACACCTTGCGCAGCAGAATATCAGCCATGCTGAAAGGAAAGCCATAGACAGTCTTAGGAACAATCCAGATGACTGTAATAAAAGAGGCTGACCAAGGAAGAGCTGTTGTCATCATGAACAGATCAGACTACATCCAGGAGGCTCAGAGGCAACTCTCAAATACTACCTTTTATAAACAACTGGACTCAGACCCCACACAGGAATCTTAAAAAGAACTTCATAAGGGAATTACCCCTGCACATTCAGGAAGGAATCCTTTCCGCCACATCAAAGGATGTACCTTCTATCTTCTATCCAAAATGCACAAACCTGGCCTAGTGTTGGGTGTTTTGGTGCCCGAAGTGATCAGTCTCTCCCGGTGCAGTGAGCACTGCACTGCGGGGGGGGGGGAGGCGCAGGCATGAGCGCACCAGCGGGCACACATACATGCCTGCATGTGTGTGCCCGCCGGTGTGCTAACACCCACACTTCTCTTTCCTATTGTCTCAGGCGTAGGCACTATCCCTGTGGGCATATCTGGATATATGGACTCTGTTCTTAGACCCTATACCATCACTGCCCCTAGTTATGTTTGCAACACCACAGACTTTCTGAGAAAATACTATCTTTGAGCAACCTACCAAGAAATACTGTTTTAGCCACCATGGATGTGGAATCCCTGTATACCAACATCCCACACAAAGGTGGATTACAAGCCATCTTCATGACAGACTTGGAACAGCACTTCCTAAACTCCCACCCACTCCCACCACTCTTATACCTACAATTCATTGATGGCATTTTCATCATCTGGACACATGGCAAAGAAGCCCTGGATACTTTCTACCGGGTATACAATGATTTTCACCCCACCATCAACCTGACAATGAACCAATCTATGACAGAAATACATTTTCTGGACAATACAGTAAAAATACACAATGGACGCCTAGAGACCACATTATACCAGAAACCTAATGACTGACAAACATACCTGCATGCCTCTAGCTACCATCCTAAATACACAAAACTATACATTGTATGTAGCCAGGCTGTACACTACAATCGCATCTGCTCCATCCCTAAAGACAGGGATTCTCATCTGTTCTCTGCATAGGACAAACAGGGCAAACTCTACGCCAAAGGAAAAATGTACACAAATCTGACATCAGGGACCACAAGACTGATACATCTCTGGGAGAACACTTCAACCTTCCAAGACATTCAATAGATGACCTCAGTGTTTTATTACAATGGAACTTCAAGAACAGAATGGAAAAGGAAATTGATGAAATGCAAGTTATTACAACAGAACAATGGAATCCCCAGGACTCAGCAGGGAGATTGGTTTCTTAATTCACTATATATGCTAACCTGCATTCTTAACAAGCCTTCAGAAAGGCCTAATGTCCTCTAGATTTTAATTAATTCTTATTTGGAATAATTGATTTGAACAAGTAGATTGTACTGTAACTTAAGAAAGATATTGGTTTCTTAACCTCACTACATTTGCTAACCTACATTCCCAACAATTCCTCAGAGAGGCCAAATGTCCTCTGCATTTTAATTTATCTCTTAATTGGAATAATTGATTTGAACAAGTAGATTTATGTAACTATGACTAGTATAATGCAATGTAGTTTGGAATACTATATATATATATACTTTTCTTTGGTCTGTGAACAGAGACAGCCAAATGCTCCAAAGACGTTGATGCCCCAAGATGCTTCCATGCTAGAGAGGACAGGCAAGGGGCAGAAGGGCAAGGTTTCAGCTAACTACTCTTAGCAATTGCTTATCTATTTGCCCATCAGTCTCTTAATGTAGACACATTTATTGTATGCCAAATGTTTCCCATGCAATTCAATCTCAAGGGAACACAAACAAATCCATATTGCTGTTTTTTTCCTAATTATCTCTGGAATCTATTAACCATTTTCATTATGCTGGATGTGCATTTACTCTCACACTCTACCTGTAAGTTTGAACTGATTACTTCCATTCCATGATATTGTATCTGAGGAAGTGCATGTGCACACAAAAGCTCCTAGCATGATTCAGTCTTTGTTGGTCTTAAAGGTGCCACTGAACTCTAAATTTGTTCTGCTGCTTCAGACCAACACAGCTACCACCTGAATTTGTTTTTGCTCAGTGTCTCTAAATCTCAGCTCTGCTTTTGAGGTAATGTTTATTTATCCACTTCAGCCCCCCAGTGGTGAGTAAGGGCCACTGCAGGGAGCACAGGCCATTACCACGTGCTGGGGTCTTCAGACTGTTAATGCGGAGAAAGTGCTGGTTTACAGCAGCTGAAATAGTCACCTTGTGAAATACAATTTAACTAACTCCTCCGGTTACTGGAGTACTTGAAGAATATGAGGAATGTGACAATCATGTTTAATCAAACTTAAAAAATAACTCACTGTGCTTAGGAGGAGATAAAGAAAAAAATCTAGTGCAATATACTGTGTATCTAAAATATTGATAAAAATGAACAATCGTGGAGGGCAGAAACGGGACAAGACAATTATTAATAATCCTCATTTTTATCAGTATTTTATATATAGCAATATGCAACACATATTACAACTCAGTGTTCAACAAGCTTATTTTTTCAAATATTTTTATTCTCTGTAAATCACGCAATATATGGTCTCTTCATAAGAAAATGCATTGAAGATAACCTTTTGGTGAAATGACAAGCACAAATGCATTCATATTATTCCACCGAGCCGAAAAACTCATAAAAGCATGCAACAAGAAATGAATGACAGGAAATCAAGCAAAACGGAGGTCTTTATTACAAGAATTATTAAAGGCAGAGTCTTTAGACCATAGAAAACAAGGATTCCCGTCTCCCACTACAGGTACAAATAATGAATTTCTCCATTGCTACAGGCTTAGAGCCTGTTATGTATGTATGCTAGTCTTTCAAGACTAAATACTTTCTTGTGATGAAAGCAGCATACAATAAGAACTGAATCAGGGTAATTTGGAAGTGTGGCAATTATTGTTACTTGGGCTAAATTTTGAAACCATATGGTGAAACTATTAGAACTCTGCTGTTAACATTAATAATATATTAAGCTTTTAGTATCCCTGGAAAGATCATTAGTCTACAATTCTTCTTTTCCAGTCAGATTCATGTCAAATCCATTCATCTATATCTAAAGTCAGTAACTTGTGGGTTACTGCACAGCCTGTAAAATTGCATGCCATATTTTATGTCTAACTACATCAGCGGAAAGCAAGACAGTAAAAGTCTTTCCAACTTCTAGAAGATTAGAAGGCAATATTACAGACTGATATGATTTTGGCAAGTGAAGTTATGATTCATGCAATTCTGCTTCGCAATGGGAGCAATCCTAAGCATATCTACTGATAGTAAGCCCCGTTTTATTCAGTAGGGTTTATTCCCAGAAGGGTTTAGTCTCAGTAAGGTTTATTCTTACACATCTGGGTAGTAATGTGTATGTGAATGAGATTTTGGTGTACTTGTGGACTATAAGCTAAATATAAGCAGACAGTATGATGCAGCAGTAAAGAAGGCAAATGCAGTTTTGGCCTGTATCAACAGGGGCATCACATCAAAATCACAAAATGTCATAGTCTTGATGTTGAGAGCCAGTTTGGTATAGTGGTTAGGAGTGTGGACTTCTAACCTGGTGTGCTGGGTTTGATTCTGCACTCCCCCACATGCGGCCAGATGGGTGACCTTGGACTCGCCATGGCACTGATAAAGTTGTTCTGACCGAGCAGTGACATCAGGGCTCTCTCAGCCTCATCCATCTCAGAGGGTGTCTGTTCTGGGGAGAGGAAAGGGAAGGTGACTATAAGCAGATTTGAGATTCCTTTGGGTAGAGAAAAAGCGGCATATAAGAGCCAACTCTTCATCTTCTTCTTCACCTGGAGTACTGTGTACATTTCTGAAGGCTTCAGTTCAAAAAGGACATGGACAGAATTGAGAGGATTCAGAGGAGAGCAATGAGGATTATCTGGGGCTTGGGAACCAAGCCCTATGAGGAAAGGCAGAGGGACTTGGGAATGTTCAGCCTGGAGAAGAGGAGGGGACATGATTGTTGTCTTGAAGTATTTGAAAGCTTGTCACTTGGAGAAGAGCAGGGAAAGGTTCCTGTTGGCAGCAGATGAATGCCCAGAATAATGGCATTAAACTATGTGTAGAATGGTACCAGCTAGATATCAAAAGGGGGGGGGCAGAGGACTTTTCAGTCAGAGTAGTTCATCAATATAATGGCTGCCTAAGGAGATGGTGAGTTCCTCTTCACGGGCAGTCTTCAAACAGTGGCTGGATGGATATGATGGATGCTTAGGGCTGATCCTGCATTGAGCAGGAGATTGAACCAGATGGCCTGTATGGCCCCTTCCAACTCTATGAATCAATGATTCTCAAAATTGAAATGAGACTACAACTAAGTAGCAGGGCAATTAATTGGATTGGCACAGAAACCTCTGACCAATATCCACTGACATTCTGAAGCCACCCACATCAAAACACCTTTATAGAACCGTGGTAGCAGTGCAACACAAGCTCACCCACAAGTTTACTTACCATCAGATACCTCAGACCAAAATTGCATGCAGTAATTAAAACAGCAGCACAAAGTCTGTTCCTCATCTTGATGGAGAGGATCAAGTAGGATAATGAAACCTGTGTGCCAAACAAGTTAATTGCCTGGGTAATGCAATGAATCATTCTTCTTTGCATGGAACATAGGTAGGAAAAAGAGTGTGCGATGAAGGGCAGCTGTAGCACCTAAGGCTCCTCTACTGAGGCAGTCATGATGTGCACTGCAGACTGATGAAATAGGATGATCAGGGTGAGCACAACATCCCTCCTCTTACTTTCTGAGACCTTCCTGGGGAAATGTTGTGTAATGTTTCTGTGTTATGCCCTTGATTTTGGAAGAGAAAAACCCCTGAGTTTCTGTGTATTGCCTTTGGTTCTGGTGAATTTACAAAAGGTTGTGTATGGCCCTTGCTTAAGGTGGTCTTTTAACAGTGCCTTCCCACCTGAACTTGAATGCTCTGCTGGGCTTCTGTGGGGGACCACCCTGTTGAAATGTTCTGGATTGATATTGGTTCTGTTGGGCTTGCACTGCCACACACCATCCTGTGAGTTAAGCCCCATTGAACAGGCTTCTTTAGGATTCTGAGCAGACCTGCCTAGGGTGGCACTTTCTCTGTGTGAAAGACACTGCTGGAAATTGCTGATAGAAGAGGAGTTGTTGAGCCAATACAGATTAGTTTTTACTGGTGTGGGGTTGCGTCACAATCTTAAGCAATTTACAGTTAACATTAGGACTGCAGTGTTAACGACTTTAATAGCAGTTCTTTTTCACTGCCTCTCTCCCAGAGATAATTTTTTCCAAGCACCACTCAGGAAATACTTACAGCTGACCCAGAAGAGCTGGGAACTATTTTGGCAAAATATGCTTACTCATTACAGGCATCTCCACACCCACATGCAAACCAAGATAGCAAACAATTTCTCTCTCCCTCTCCAGCCACACACACACACACACACACTCACTCACTCCTATGGGACAGGAAGCCGTTTCTCTTTTCCAGTTGCAACAAGAACAAAAATATTATGATGGTATCCTACAGCAGCATTCAGATGCTGCAAACAAACCTTTTGTGACATGCTGCAGGAGTGGCTCATGGAGTGGGTTGCAGTTAGGATTCTCAGTGCCCCCCTGAATACTGCTGAATGTCCTTTCTCTAGCAGGGCAATGGAGAAGACTGGTATGGTGAAGGGATCTGAGTGTCAGACTTGGGCCTGGGTGAATCCTCACCATGTCACAGAAGCTCACTAGATGACATGGAGCCTATCACAGCCTCTCAGCCTAATCTACCTGCCTGAGTTGTTATTCATTCAAGATATTAGTCTGTAGCAGTAGAAAAGACTGGGGGGGGGGGATGTTCCGAAGTGCCTTCATATTCAGTACTGGCAGTGCCACCATAAGCAATTACACCCTCCTATATTTAGGGTTCCCAGGTCCTCCCTGTGTGGGAGGGTAGTGTCACCAGCTCCAGGTTAGGAAACTCATGGAGATCTGGAGGTGGAGCCTGGGGAGGACTGGTACCTCAGTGGGGTACAATGCCATGGAGTCCACCTTTCAAAGTTCTCCAGGGGAACTAATCTCTGTAGCCTGAAGATGAGCTGTCATTCTTGGGGATTCCCAGGCCTCACCTGGAGGCTGGCATTCCAACCTAAATTGAAATCAGTCAGTTTTGAAGGGTGTAACTGCTTAGGATTCTCTTTCAAGCATATATTTCTGTGAAGAAAGAATTGAGATTTCTGTCTAGCCAAACTGTAATTTGCTTTCTGTTTTGGGGTTTTTTTTTTTTTGCTGTAGATAGTCATTCTGTATTAAGCTTTACTACACAGACATATCAAAAACACAAGACATAGTACAGATTATATATGTATTTTAAATTGCTTTCCTAGAGCACTTTAATTATCAGGAACATTGGTGCTGTTGAAAGAACCTGAATGGAGTAACACACTTAACTGCTACTTTAATACAATGTGCATACTTTCCAGCATCTGAAATATGGTTCAGGAAGTAAGCTGACTGGAAGGCAGACATTTAATTGCTACAGTGGAGCTGTTGTGCCAGACATCATACTGCCTTCCTGTCAGAAGGTACCTTGAAGAAAAGCTAAAGTAACAACTCATATTAAGGGGGGGGGGGAACACCACTCCATTTTGACAAAGTTGCATACATATTCCAGAAATGTTCCACAAACCAGGAAAAGGTGGGATCCATTTAATTAGATATAATCTGTTTGCTTTCTGAGATTCCATTAAAGAAATTAGGAGGGGGGTTGCCACAGGTAATACTGTATTGTAGAAGTAATACGCTGTACATATAAAACACTCAGGAATGTTCACCCAGTGAGATCACTTGAATGGCTGAGCTTCTAACACCTCTTTTTAGAGAAAATAAATTGGCTCCAGCAGTGGAATAGCTCATTCACCTTTTGTCAGTACTGAGTGATGTTTTAAAATACACCTCGCCGATGCCGGGATCAGAGGAAATGCTCTTCAGTAGTTGATCTCCTTTCTCCAGGATCGTGGACACTGGGAAAGAGCAAATCAAGCTGTTACCAACTGGCATGTGTAGTCCCTCAAGGGGCAGTTCCCTCTCCAGTTCTATTCCATATCTTTATGTGTCCTCTTGCTCAACTGGTATGGAGGTTCAGGCTGGGTTGCCCACCAATATGCTGACGACACCCAGCTCTTCCTCCTGATGGATGGCTGCCCTGACATTATCCAGCTGCCTGGAAGCAGTGATGCATGACTCAAGCAGAGTCATCTGAAACTCAACCCTTCAAAGGTCCTGTGGCTGGGCAGGAAGGGTCCAAGCAAGGAAGTGCACCTACCCAACCTGGATGGAGTGCAGCTATCAGTGGCCCACTCTGCCAGGAACCTGGGTGTGATTCTCAATGCCTCCCTCTCAATCATGATGGCTCAGATGATGACGGTAGCGCAGCTGGTTTTCTACCGCCTTTGCCAAGCCAAACTACTAGCGCCCTGCTTGGCTTCAGAACACCTAGCCACAGTGACCCACATGACAGTAAACCTCTAGACTGGACTTCTGCAACTCACACTACACAGGCCTGCCCTTAACTTTGATCCGGAAAATGCTGCTGGTCCAGAACACAGCTGCGAGGGTCCTCAGAGCAACACCAGCGCATCCTCCAACAACTGTACTGGCTTCCGGTTAAATTCCGGATCAGACTGGGTTCTGGTTATCACCTTTTAAGGCCATATACAGTCTGGGCCCAATGTATCTGAGGAATAGCCTGCTTACACCCCCCCCCCAAGAAACTTACACTCCACCACCTCCAACTTCCTGGTGATCCCTGGCCCTAGGGAAGCTCGCTTGACCTCAACCAGGGCCAGAGGTTCTCCATCTTGGCCCCTACCTGGTGGAATGAGCTCCCAGAGGAAATCAGGGCCCTAATGGAACTTGAACAATTCTGCAGGGCTTGCAAAAGGGAATTCCTCCCCCAGACATACTAAGTTTTAGATCAGTGGTTCTCAACCTTCCTAATGCCGCGACCCTTTAATACAGTTCATCATGTTGTGGTGACCTCCAATCATAAAATTATGCAAGTGTTCTTTCACAGAAATTAAGTCAAAACTGACAAATGGCATGAAAATCCATTGTTCATGATTGTATATACATTGATTCTTTCCAGTGGTTTCTCAGTTCTGCCACCATGCCGATCTCACTCTTTTCCGCTGCTCCAGACAGACGAATGCTCTATCTCGATCTACCCTGCAAGACTGTTTTGTAGATGGTGCCCCCTCCTGGCCAAGCTGCTTGTCCTGCTGCGATCCCTGTGAAAGGGTTGTTCAACCCTCAAAGGGGTCCCAACCCCCAGGTTGAGCACCATTGTGTTAGAGGGATGGAATGGAACATCCCTCACGGATGCTGGCCATAGAGTCATAAGGAATTGGTGAACCAGTTCCCTTGATTCCCTTCAGCTCAACCTCTTTTCAGATGACTCAGCCTTTGCCTATATAAAATTTGAATCACCCTTGGGGTACAGAGGATGTCATGTCATGTGTGTCAGCATTTTCAAATAACAGTGATACAAATAGCTACAATGGATGAAGTATTCTATAAACAATGTGAAACTTCCTAGTTTGCTGACTTGTACAAAGTAATTTTAAATGTCTATGCACCTTACTTCATCAATGCCATTAGTCTGAATTTTAAGGTCTGTTGCTTCATACCCTCAGGATAGGGTGGATTAAAACTGGGGAAATTATATTTAAAGGAGTCATATGCCCTTGCAGAAGGACTCAGCAAATGTATCTGCAACAAAAGCTGGTCACCCAGGAAAGCAGTATAATTGATCTTATAATCCCAAACAAGAGAATCATGCTAATGCCAACAAATAACATTTCATACATTGCACCTCAGATCAAAATGTATTAGCCCCTGAAAGGAGACACTGTTATGCAAGAGACTGTTCTGCTCTGGATGGACCCTGTGTTGATAATACAATTTGGAAGCCCGAGAAAGTGCTACTGAGAGCCAATTTGGTGTAGTGGTTAGGAGTGCGGAATTGTAATCTGGCAAGTCGGGTTTGATTCTGCACTCCCCCACATGCAACCAGCTGGGTCACCTTGGGCTTGCCACGGCACTGATAAAACTGTTCTGACCGGGCAGTGATATCAGCGCTCTCTCAGCCTCACCCACCCCACAGGGTGTCTGTTGTGGGGAGAGGAAAGGGAAGGTGATTGTAAACCACTTTGAGATTCCTTTGGGTAGAGAAAAGCGGAATATAAGAACCAACTCTTCTTCTTCTTCTCTTCATGTAATGATATAAATAATTATGTTAGTTTATTTCACACCATCAATACTTTATTTTCAGCATGTGAGAACAGAACTATGAATAAAAGATTCCCACTGTTTACATTTTCTTTTGTGCGTCTTTGTTTGGAACTTCACGTACATGCTTGTTTAGCTAAGCTCTGCATGCATATGGACAAGGCAGGCACCGCTCCCTAAGGAAGCTATGACAGAAGGTCTGTGCAAATGTGCTTCCTCTTCCTTTTACTCCCCAACTTTAAGGTCAGAGAATCTGGAAAATCCTCCTCCACCCTGTGATTTGATCTGATGACTGTAATAGTGCCACTGTTCCTGTAGCCCCCTCCACTCCACTTCCCTTCTCCACCCTTTCCTTTTCTAGTCTAGTTATTAACTCATTGAACTCTACAGAATGGCTTGTGCCATTTCACAGGAATGGAATAAAAGGTAAAAACCAGGGCAAGGGAAGCCACATTGCAACAGTTACTGTGAGCTCAAATGGCTCTTGAAAAATGATCGAAGGATAAGATTACATCTCTGATCCATATGCTACAGTTCATTCTTTTCTATTTTGTACACACACTCACATAGACCTGTTGAAAGCATTTAACTTACGCCATGATTAAAGGGAACACCCACATACAGAGGCAGTAAACCTCTGAATACCAGTGTCAGGAGGCCACATCAAGGGAAGGCCTTGTCCTCTATGCCCTGTTATTGTACCTCCAATGGAACTGGTTGAGATAGGACGCTGGACTAGAATGGACCACTGGTCTGATCCAGCATAGCCTCCTATGTTTTAATACTTTCACATATTTGATGGACAAATTGCAACTAAACATGAGATGTAAGGGCTTTATCTTAACAAAACAAGGGACTCCCAAGCCATTTCTCCCTCATGTATACAAATATCTTTGGTGAGTGAAGTTTTCGACGTGGACTTTACTAAAACCTGACAAAAAAAAAACGCAAGACCTTCCAAATACGATGCCTGCGACAGATTCTGGATCTCTCTATGTAGTCATATTCAAAATGAGACAATGACCGGTTACGCACTGGTTGCCATACCTCTTCCTGCACCCACACGGAGGAACATTTGGCCTGGTGCACCTCATCCACTCCCGATTTGTGCTCCTACACGGGAGCTGGGGCAGTGAAGTTCCCAGTGTGTAAACGGTCAGTTTGGACAAAATGTGACAACCGGCCTCAAAGAACAAATCCAAAAGCGCAGACTCCTCTGGCGAGAATGGCCAACTGAATGGAAGATCGAACGACTGATGCCAAAGAAAACATGACTTAAACAGATCGAGGAAGACCTTGGAAACCAGTGCTTGATTATCCATATGGCCAAAACTACTGCTATCAATCGCCAACAGTGGAAACATATTATAAACAAGGCAAATAATCCAGTGGCACCTACAGCAGCGTATTGGCTGAGAGGACAACCAGCTCTACCAATTGCCAGCTAAAGGAGAAAAAGAAGATTTCAACACCTTAAAGAAACAGTGATCTGTAACAGGCCAAGATAATCAGCCAGGGATATTTATTTATAACCTGTTCTTCAGCCAAGAATGACTGCAAAAGTGACCTACAATCTACCACAAAGATACATGAGGAAGATTCACCCCTCCCATACTTGGAGAGCTTCCCCTGCATTGGCAGAGTCCCCTGCTTTGTTTGTGAGTGGCTTGGTTCTCCTGCATTCCTCTTCCACACAGTTACATTAATGTGATATAAAGAGCCAAAAGGAAAAGCAGGTTACAAATATTTTAACTGATAAATAATTGACGCTAAAGTATTAAAAACAAGTTCACTCTGTTCCTTATGCTGCACTAACTACTGGTAATGTCATGATAAAGGAACAGCCTTGACATTTATGAACTGTTTAGTGCACAAGAATAAGGCTACTATCTCCATGTAGGTAGCATTATACTGCAGACATACAGTTTAGCTGGAACCACAATCTAGTTATTATTTCTAAAGATGAATTTAGCATGTTAATAATATTGAGAGCTGAACAACTGGGACTCCAAAACAAAGGGGGATGAGATTATTCCACATAATTGAATTTCACCCAATAAAATATAGGTAAATTGAGACTGCATAGGCTTTTACCAATGCCTAATATTTAGGAAGAAATTCTCCCTACAGAATTCACTCCAAACTGTTTCCCTAAAGTAAGAGTTCATGGGTGGTAGAATAATATTAACCACTGTTTTCTTTCTATGCCATAATTCTTCCTTAGTTTGACTTGCGCAGAAGACCAGAAGATGAACCTGCCAGCTGCTCAACATTGCTACCATTGGAAACTATTACAAGCAAAACAGTTATGCCTCCTTGACACCCATCTTTTGCAGCTGAGGATCCAAAGAAGCCACATTGGTCTATCTCACTATTCATTGCAAAGAAAGGACCATGTGCAGTTGGGCTTTTGTTGTCACTGTTTGGCTCTAAATGATCAGAGGCTCTGAGTGCCAACTACAGGAAACAGATGGTTATTGCTTGGTCCAAAGGCTCTGGGAACTGCTGTTGTACCAAATGAGTGCAAGCAGGGACTGCTGTCAAAATGGACAGAGACAGGAGAGGGAGCTCTTACCACATTTGTTAGGAGAGGAGTTGTGTGACTGTCATGCTTACATCATAGAATAGTCACAGTCAGGACAGAAGAACTGCAGCTCTTTCATCCTGTCACTAAAGACAAGAGAATTCTACTTTGTTGCTCAAAACTGCCCCCCTACTTATTAGTCTGTTGAATAGGCGATGGCAAATGAAGGAATACGATGGTAAAATGAAGGCTGTTTTGAGGTCCCTTTAAGAAGCAAGGTCCATTTTGCCTACTGTTTCTCCTATCGTGGTCCTCCCCCCAACTATTTTTCATCCCCTTCATTTTCCTCCTCATAATTTCTGTAGTTTTCAAAAATCTATGCTTTATATAGCCATTATGCATTGCCCATGTCTTTCCTTGAATCACTATCTATTTATTATTTTATTTATTTATGTATTATATTTATATACTGCCCTCCCTGAGGGCTCAGGGCGGTTTACAGAAAACAGGAAAAGATACAATTAACATATAACAGGTAACAGTAACAGTAATAACATTATACCAATAATAACTTAACAAGATCATAACAATAACATTATAAAATAGAAATTGTGAGAGCCTCAGCTCAACTCTTACTGGGATCCAGTGGGTAAAACCGATTAGTGTTGGTCGTGGGGGGGGGGGGGGAGCTTGGGGAGCTGTCAAGAAGTGTCACCACATGCCTGAATGCAAATGAATGGGGAGGGCAGCTGAGACCCAGTTTAAGGGCTGGTGGCCAAAGAACCTGCAGCAGCATAAGAACAAGGAGCTACTGCAGAAGTAGTGGTAGCACAAGAAGAGAGAGAGAGAGCAACAGCAGCAGCTCACATCACAATGCCAATTGCCACATGAAAAACCAGGTCCTCAGCAGCAAAAGGTTTCCATTTAGCAGGTTTCTTCTGTTGTAAGCAAAGAGTTCAGTCAAAGTAAGTCTGGCTGGTGATCATTTTCTCAGTTTCCCTGGTCAGAAGGATATTTGGAGATGTATGAGGTATGGCTTCAAGCTCTTATTTCTGTTTTGCTGCTGGCTGAAAGGCGAACTTTGCCTGGTTATCAGCTTCCCTCTTGGTGGGGTTTGAGCCACATCACTTCTCTTTCTCACATGTGTGTTTTTATCCAGCAAGCTATTGGTGGTTGAGTTGCCTTCTTTTAGTGGGCACTCATGTGTTCTCTTGCTTCTGTAATAGTGTGTCATCCTTTTTGTCTGGCAAAAAAAACATTCTTCAAGGCATTATTCCTGTCCCAGGACCTGAATCCTTGTGTGGGAGATGATCTGGTTTTCCTCTCCCAAGTGAGCTGCAGAGATGTTTGTTACGTGGCTGGAGTGGCCATACTTCCTTCCCCTTGTGCCAGGCCGTCAGTGTGTGGGGGGGAGGTTGGGTTGCCAGATCCATGTTGGGGAACTCCTGGAGGTTCAGAGGAGAAGCCTAGGGAGGACCGTAGGGCACAATACCACACTCCAAAGCATCCATTTTCTCCAGAGGAACTAGCATCTCAAGTTTGGAGAGGAGCAGTAATTCTGGGGACCCCAAGTTCCACCTGGAGGTTGGTGTTCTTAGTTTGAAGAGGGGATTTGAACTCCCATTCTCAGGAGGACTCCATCTTGATGGGCTTGACTCAGTCCTCTGTACAGTGGATGTGCTGTGTTGTCTTTTCTCCTTCCTTCCTTCTGAGGGTAAGGTGACATCAAGGAGGCGTATTGGTACTGGTGCTCTTTGGCTGGCTGCTTTCATGTATGTCTAACACAGGCCAATGTTGGTAAGCTACTCTGTGATTGCTGAGTGTCAACACTGTTGTTATGGCCTCAATGGATAGTACCTAGTACCAACTTTCCCTGAAGTGCTGGCACTGGGGTTACATATGTACTTTTAGTCTGTCATTATTAAGTGATCCTAGCTGTCCCCCACTTCCCTGATATTGTTCTAATTGACTGAAGTGGCAATCCTTGGAAGTCCTACTGAACTTGCGGACTTCCATGTAAACGTGCATATGAATAATTCAGATCTAGTAGTGAGGATATTTTTGCTATTACTTTTTTGGACTATGAATCCACTTTAGAAGGGGAGGAAAGGATGGTTTTTCTAGAAGCTGTTGAAAATGGGCTTTCCTCCTGTCTAGACTGAAAACAGTTTGTGTTCTATCAATGTTTGCGGTCTGCAGTTTTAAAAACAAATTAAAAAAAAATCTCCTGCAAGTTGGTCTCTTTCGTCTGCCTGGGGTTTCACTGCCCTGTGTTTCCAGGCAGCGGATGCTGCACCAGAGTGTCTGACCCACAGAGTAAGTGCTTTCTAACATTAGCACTGGGCAATGCAAGCAACATGAAGATGCCTATATAATTATACCCTTCCATGCAGTACCATTTATTCCAGGAACAAAGTGTCAGGGAACTCGGTTAGAGAAAGCTAGACATGATTGTGCCCTGGAACAAATGCTTTAGAAATGGTCCCACGAGCATTTATAAAAATATGCAGGTCCTGCAAGCCTCTGCTGCATACAAAGACTTAAACTGTGTTCATGTTACAGTCATTGATGCATAGCATTAAGATGTGTGCAAACAATATCTCTATTTCCTATTTCTTGGCCTGACTTCTAAAGGTTTGCTGAGCATTTTGAATTTGGTTGAATTTTCCTGAGTTTTTGGCCAGTTTTGATTTAGCGCAAGTAGCTGCTAAAATGTGGATTTTTCTGAGATGACATTTTCAGTTTGAGTTTTGTGGTGTTGTATTCTATATACTATAGTTTATCCCCACCCCACTCCCCCTTTCATCTAAATCACATGCAGTTAATTTGGGACAGGGTTAAGAGGATCACAGACACTTTTTAGGGGAAGAATACAAGCCTGCCACACTTTCTCATTTCGGTCAATGAGAATCCGTGAAAAAAGAACAGACAAAATAGAAAAATCTTCACCCACTGGTGGAAGACAAATATAAAAGGATACAGACAGACCTCCTTAGGGAGGGAATTACGTAATTTTGGTGCCATGACCCAGGACGTCCTTTCTTAGACTGTCCAGCCTCAGAGGGTTGGAGCACCCGAAACAGATGACTGTATCACTTGGATAGGTTCCTATGAGAATAGGTGGCAGTAAAGGTTTGCTGGCCCCCAAGCCATAGAGAGGCTTTGAAGTTCAACACTAGAACCTTGAATTGTCCCCAGAAATAGAGTGGGAGCCATTGTAGGAGGAAATACACTGGAGAGACATGGTTGCCTTGACCCACTTCGGAAAGGACTCTGTTTGCAAACCTTCTGCAACAACTGTAACATCTATACACTCTTTAAAGGCATCTCTACATACTGTGCATTGCTGTAGTATAATCTAGATGTTACCAGAGCATGATCTTCCATGACAAGATTTTTTTTTCCTTGGGAAAGGCTACAGCTGAGTCACTGGAATCAACTTGTGAAAGGTACCCTCTTCTCCACTGCCACCTACTTTTCCAGCAGGAGGTCTGCAAACTATGAACCTGATCCTTGAGTAGATCAACCTTATCCAGGAGGAACCTCAGTTCTCAGGTCATCCTTCCTCCCACTAGTAGCACCTCTATTTTGTTGGTATTCTGTTTCAGTTTATTAGCCCTCATCCATCCTTTTCAGCCCTAGCCCCTGCTGGGAGGAACAAGCTTTTGGAGAACATCAGGGCCATGACGGAGCCCACACAAGACAGAGTTCATCTGCTAGGTTTATGGTTGAGGGTATGCCCTGGAGAACGAGAGCATCATACAGCCTCGTTTGCCGGTTTTGGGTACTCCTCCTAGTCTTCTACCTAAGGCGACTACTTGATAATGTCTCTGTTTTAAACCAATTGTGTTGCTAGCGTCTATTGAGTTTTTAATGTATTTAATGTATTATATCTAGTATGGTTTTATTACATATATATATTGTTGCAAGCCACCCCAAGACATATTAGTGCTTTATTGCAGTGCAATCACGTACAAGATTATACCCTTCTAAATCCATTTAAGTCAGTGTGTTTAGAAAAGTATCCTTCAAGTTAGGATTGCATGGTTAACGTTGTTTCTCTGTCTGGATTCCTATTTGACTTCCAAGTAAGAAAGGATGCAATTTCCAAATGATTCCTTAAGCCTTAGTTGATTGTTATTTTGTTACATATGTTAGTAGGGAATTAACTAATTTTGTAGCGCTTGCATAAAAGCAAACAACAAGTAATGTGATACGGCTCCTTTACAAAAGAGCCCAAAAAGAAACAGATGTGAATGTCGCATAAAGGTGCATTTTAAACAAAAGCAAGACTGGAATGGAAGAGTCCTGGGTGAGAGTTCCTCAAGAAAATAGTCTGCTGAGAGTAGAAGTTCCAGCAGAATTAGCAACAGTCTGGTTGGGATGCTGGGCAGGCCACACACACTCTGCAGTTTGGTGTCACTGCTCAGCTCTGCCTTTCCATCGATAAATGTATCCATGCTGATCTGGATGTAAATCTGTTAGTGAACAATCTGTGTTCTTTGCTGATGTTCAATCATTCACTAGTTTGTTTGCAGTGGAACAGCTCAAATGTAATTTTTTAAAAAAGACTATTGAATACACATGATTCAAAGAGAACAATCCTAAGCATGTCTATTCAGAATTAAGTCAAATTTTGTTACAGGATGTTTACTCAGAAGAAAGTCTCCTTAGGACTGCACTATCAATGTTGCTTTCTTGCACTTTTTCCCTTTCCCACCTGATGCCTTCTCTAAATGAAAAGGGATATTATTAGAAGACAATTTTTGTGGTTGAGACTTACTACTTTGGCAGCTCTGTGTGAATTATGACACCTTTATTTGCTGTCTATCTATGTCTACTGAGCTGACTGGATTCAGATTAGTTCATGCATGCCTGTTTTTTCACAGTCCCATGGGAACTAGATTCTCCCATATACCAGGGGAAATATGTAAAAAGTACTTTTACATGACTAAGTTGTACCCAAGTTAACAGTAAATCTATTCCTTTCAGGGTTAAATTCTAGGGTTGCAGGGTGTGTCCCCCTCCACCAACAGCAGAGAATGGGGGGTTGCCAGCTCCAGGTACAGAAACTCCTGGAGATTTGGGGATGGCACCTGTGGAGGACAAAGATCTCAGTGGGGTGCAATGCCAGAGAGGCCACCCTTCAAAGCAGCCATTTTCTCTAACGGAACTGATCTCTAAAGCTGAGCTGTAATCCTGTCATTCTGTAAAGTTGAGCTGTAATTCTGGGGGTCCCTCAGGCCCCTCCTGGAGACCCTAGATAAATTCATACATTTATTTAAACATTTACCCTGTGTAGTCCACCTTTCTCAGTGAGTATCCAAAGTCGGTCATTTAGTGAATGAATCCAACTTAGCAGATACAAATGACGGGTCTGCTGCAAATGATTTTGTGCTCAACAAATATCTCCGTTTAATGACCTGGCCATGACCCCAAGAGATATTTACCATCTTCTCTGGTGATCAAGGAGATTTTGTTTATCAGATGTGTAGGTAGCCAAAGCAGATACAAGGGCCAACATAAAAATTACAAATACAGTTTATTTGCAAAGGAATTGCCTTGCCATGGTCCTGTAGTCCAGCAGCTACTGCACAGTCACTAAACAGCCTGACAGTACATTCAAAGACAACATCAAACAACAACAGCAAGGCAATCTAGCAAAGGGGACTTGACTCACATATAAATGAGGAGTTCATTCAAGGTAAGTTTGGCTGGCAATTGTGTTTGCACTGAAAGCATCCCTGATCCTGACAAAGAAGCCTCTTACTAATGAATACTGAACATCTGGAGATTGTAAAAATCCAATAAAAATAGGGTTCCCTCAGAAAGCACATTCTGTAAAATACAGAGACGACATTGAAATTCATTATGAGATTGCCTTTTAGTCATAAATATATTTTGTTTAAAATTGAATGTTACATAGCCATGTCAGTTAGCTGATGATACTGATGGGGATTAAGATTAGGTGACATATAGGAGAAACATCAACAACAGCAGGGCTGCAGGAAAATGAAGGCACAGCTTTGGACTCTGGCACAGTAATTTTTGTATGAGCATATAGAATAAACACACAAACACAGACATTACAGATAACATTGATTTGCACATGAACACATAGATTTCATTGTCTGATGACTAGCAGCTATATATGTAATCCGTTTGAAAAATACAGTGTCTGAGGTGATCCATACTTTGTCCACAGTGTTTGACACACACGTGCTTATGTGCACCATTACTTGATGCTGTACTCACAAGAAGAGTATGTTTTTATAACTCATTTTTTTCTGCCCTAATGAGACTCAAAGTGGCTTCCCTTCCTCTCCCACAGCAGTCACCTTGTGAGGTAGACTGGAATGAGAGAGTTCTCAGATAACTGGCCTTTATGTGAAAGAGTGGAGACTCAAACCCAGTTCTCCAGTTTAGAGCCTGCTGGTCTCAATCACTACACCACACTGGCTCTCATGTGAACTGAAGAGTTATGTATGAACTTTTATTTCTTTACTGGCATCCAAATTCTAGGTGTTTTTATTGTGTGTTGTTTAAATACTTGATACACAACTTATTTTAATGCTGCTTTAATACTTGGGGTGTTTTGATGTTTGCCACTTAGGCCCATTATGCACGGCCGCCAAAACGGTGATTTTGGGTCACATGGAAAACGCGGAGGGGAAAGACACGAAGCACACCGGTTATGCACGGGACGGGGCATGGCGGTGGCAAAACCCAGAGTAACCGATTATGCACGCGGCGATCCCGGCGCCGCTTCTGGTTGCGCCCCGGTCACCCAGAAGCTGCGCTTTCTTCTGCGTTTCGCTAACACGGCTTTTTCGGCAGCATGCACCGAAGCTGCAGCCGGTTGCAGCCGGCACCGTGCATTATCGGTGATTTTAGTCGCCGCCATTCCACCCCAAATGTGTGCTAAAACCCCCGTGCATAATGGGTCTTACAGGAGACTTTTTGAGTGGAAAGGTGACGTGGAAATGTTTAAAATAAATAAAATTCTACAATGGAACTTCAGTAACTCACTCTTGTAGAAAGACTCCAGCCCAACTAAGGGCCCTGAAGGTAAAGGTAAAGGTATCCCCTGTGCAAGCACCGAGTCACGTCTGACCCTTGGGGTGACGCCCTCTAGCGTTTTCATGGCAGGCCACACAATATGGGGTGGTTTGCCAGTGCCTTCCCTAGTCACGACCGTTTACGCCCCAGCAAGCTGGGTACTCATTTTACCGACCTCGGAAGGATGGAAGGCTGAGTCAACCTTGAGCCGGCTGCTGGGATTGAACTCCCAGCCTTATGGGCAAAGCTTTCAGACGGCTGCCTTACCACTCTGCGCCACAAGAGGCTCAACTAAGGGCCCTACTACAGCAGAATTATAGGGGAATGTGCTGTGTGGTCCTTGCAGTTCAGAGGTGGATGGTTTATGCGCCCTCATAAAGCAAGAAAGCAGTGTTAGCGTTCCCAGCTGCTGGAAAATTTAGACTACTGGTACCCTGGTTATCAATTTAATACTGTACTGTCAAAAATATAAGGGAACGAATGCATGGGAGCAAGATTCTGTGCTCTGTGTGTGCTTTACTAATTTTATGCTTTAGATATGTGTCCCCAAAGATAGATGAGCCAAGCTTTTGCAGTGTCCTGTAATCAGCTCCATCTGGCCTAATTAGTCATTGTGCTTTGGATATTCTATTTTTCTCTCCTGTGCATGAAAAATATATGAAATATGTGAAAACTGCATGTGTATTTTCCCATGCAATAACTAAATATATCCTTTTCACTAGGTTCACATGCTGGGTCCTTTCAAATAACCATAGCAATCTACAAGTGGCTTTAGCAGATTTGTCCTGCACAGAAGTGCTTTCCAACTAGGGAAATCAACTAGATTGGCAGATTTTAGCATGTCAACAGATCTGAATTGTGCTGGTGAAATTCTGCCCAAAGCGGCCTGAGATTTAGTTCTATTTAATTCATCATGCTTTCTTCTGAGTAAATATGCATCGGATCAGGATTTATTGGTTGAATGGGATGACAAAATATCTATTTCTTAGCAGGGATGGAAAATTTTTCTTATGGTATCTGCTCTCTTGAGAGTGCAGATGGGAAGTATCCCTTCACCTGCTTTTTCAGCTTCTCAGTACTTTCACCAATCTCCAGTCTGGCTAGCCCAACAGAACTAATGTACAACCAGAGAATCTCAGCACAACAAAATCAAGCAGGGGGTTACTAAGTGATGATGATGTTATCCATTCAGTTGTGTCCGACCCTCGTCAATTCTATAGGAAAAAATTCACCATACATTTCTGTCAATGACTGCTTCTTTCTGTCAATGAGTACTAAGTGATAATCTTTCAAATACTTATAGACAGCAATAATGTCCCTTCTCAACCTCCTATTTTCTAGGTTGACCCAAGTCCCTCAGCCTTTCCTCATAGAACTTATTTTCCACTAGGGAGGGGGGGGGCAAGGATATGGACACAATTGAGAGGGCACATTTAATTAGGCTCATTGGATCCCCTACCATATTTACATCTTGCTGGAATAGACAAGGCTTGAGCATGCAATAGCTCTCATTTAAGGACAACCCACCAGTCACTTGTCCAGTAGTATTGTCCACAGCATGACTCTCATCATGTCTCTGAGTTTACTAAAGTTTGCCCTATTAAAGTCTAACATACTTGTCTGACTATGAACTTCCTTGCCCACCACCAATCTCAAAAGGAATTCTAAGAGGACCTGGTCACTTCCCTGAGGGTCCGAACCTCTTTCACCCCATCCACCAGCTCTTACCTGTTGGTCAGTATCAAGTCAAATATGGCTGAGCCATCATTTGATAAATGAAATTGTCAGTCAGGTAGGTCAGAACATGGCACAACACTTAGCAGAGTTTGTTTCCCAATACACATCAGTGAAATCAAAGTCACCCATAATTACAAAGTCCTGTTGCCTGGATATTCTATTGAGCGGGTCAAGGAGGGCAGCATCCCTGTCCTCATCCTGGTCAGGTAGTCTGCAGCAGATGCCAACTATTATACTCTTTGTTTTCCCCTCTCTTATCTTCACCCAGATACTTTCCACTCTCACTCTCCTCCTCTAGTATTTCTTGACAGGCAAAACTCACATATAGTACCACTCCACTTCCTTTTTGACCATTTTTTGTTTTGTTTTTTAACAACTCATACCAATCCACTACTGCATTCCAGTCATGGGAATCATTCCACCAAGTCTCTGTAATGCCTATTAAATCATAACTCTATATCTGCATGAGAAGCTAAGGTCATCCGTTTTATTGCCCATGCTATATAGGCACCTATATAGGCCATGGTATATAGGCACCTGAAGTCTCTTACCCTTGGATCCATTTGACCCAGCCTTCCCAAGCGGGCCACAGCTATTTAGTCTCATGCTTTAGATTGTTGGACATCTTCCTCCCCCAGTGGCTTTAGTTTAAAGCAGTGGTCCCCAACCTGCGGGCCGCGGCCCGGTGCCGGGCCGCGAAGGCTATGGCGCCGGGCCGCGGCTCCCTCTCCCCGCCCCTCCCCCCGCAGTAAAAAACTTCCCAGGCCGCAAGCTTGCGGCCCGGGAAGCTTCTTACTGCGGGAGGGCGGGGAGAGGGAAACAGGGCCGGGCCGCACGGCAGTGCGAGCGCGGCCTGATGCACGGGCGTGGCCCTGCGGGCGTGGCCCACGGGTGTGGCCCGATGCGCGGGCGTGGCCCACGGGGGCGCGGCCCGATGAGCGGCTGTCCCACAGATACGCAGGGCCCAAGCCGCGTATAGCTGCATATGAATTTTCCTGGGGTATCGATGAGGGTAGTGAGTGAGTCAGCTTCTAGTTCAAACAAGGTGACTCCTGGAGACTGGCATCCATGCTGGTTCCCTGCTTAGGACAAACAGTGTATTTTATAAGACCTGGCTGACAGCTATGTTAATGTCATTTTGGCCGGGCAGTGTGTAGCAAATTACATTATCACTAGTAATAAAGCCCGCTGTATGAGGAATACAGTGGGCGCTAGAAACTTACAGTTTTGCGTGTCCCCCGGGCGGCGGTCTCACGGCGGTGGCGGCTCTCTCGGGCGGCGGCTCTCTGAGGCGGCGGCCTGACACGGCGAGAGGCACTTTTGCGCCTCTTGCCACGTCAGGCCGCCGGGCAGGGAGCCCCCGGCAGCTGCGCGGGGCTCCCTCGGGCGGTGGCCTGATGCGGCGAGAGAAGTGAAGCGGCTCTCGCCGCATCAGGCCGGGAGCAACTGCGAGCCGTGCTGTGTGCGGCTCGCAGTTGCTGGGGCTGGGAATCGGAGGGACCAATCGGCAGGCGCTGCGCGCCTGCCGATTGGTCCCTCCGATTGTCTGTCCGGAGGAAGGGTCCAATCCGGACCCTTCCTCATCATGGACACATCCCGCCCCAGAACCCCTTAGTGCTTTATTTAGTCCGTGGTGCCCGCAGCGCTGCGGGCGGTGTTTAGATTGATATTAGAAGACGGGTATTTATGGATGACTGTCTATAAACCTTCCCTCAATGAGAAGCGGGGTCTGCCTGCTCACATGAGCATACACAGTAACATTTCTATGGTTCTTGTTGTTGTTTTTATATGGTGATTGGGGAGAGAAAAGCACCATGTACTTGTCTGGTGTATGAAAGAATGATGCACTTAACTGGAATTAGGCATACCACCACAAAACTGAGTGGTATGTGCAAACTGTCATCTTGTGATGAATCATTCAGGCTTATATGAACTGATCATTTAAACTGGTCTTCAGCCAGGCCTTTAAATATAGGATTTGGGAATAAAACTGCAGAATTACAGTCCAGTTGGCCAGTGGCAAATCTCCATCGCAGTTCATTAATATTGCTTTGGTGTCAGACAGGTAACCTTCCTCCCCCTCTAGAACCCCCTTTCCTGTTAATTCAATTGAAACAATTAAGAGAAAAAGCTTACCCACCCTCTTCTCATGTGCACAGGACTTGCACTTTTGATAAGACCTTGAAAGACAAGTAACTTGAAAATGATTTTTCAGCAAATCTTTACAATTAAATGTACATACAGAAGAGGAATGATACATGATTGTAAATTCATTTAGCTTCCTCTATTTCTGAATACAGAAAATAGACAAATGCAAAATAATAAACTAATTTTTTTACTAGGAACATTGCATTCTTAACATTTCTACAAGGAAAAGGATATCCGCGCAGGAAGGAGAAAGGTGGAGTGCTGCCTATGTAGCATTTCTTGTTCAGCATTGTACAATCCTTTGCAGGGACACAGGAAGAGGATACGGAAGCTTCAACAGGAAGAAGGAGAAAAGTTCAAACATCAACAGTGGCCAAAAATTATGAACAGTTCATTAGATTTCCTCTTGCTTCATGTATAAGCCACTTCAATAAAAGTAATATGTGAATGTGGGTCTGCTATATCTGCCAAAGCAGAGACCAGAAGAAATGCTAAGTAAGCTGAGTACAGTATTATAAACTAAAGCACTCCTTGTTTTTCTTTACATGAATTCTGTAAAAATCCAAGTTAGTGTAAAACAGCATGCTGTGTATAAGACAGGCTTCTTAGCTTCTACCCATCCTATGACTATTCACAATCTAACAGCACAATATTTTGTTTACTCAGAAGTAAGTTCAATGTTCTATTATCAGTGCATCAAGGACTGCAGGCTAAGTAGCCCAGATAAACTGAAATGAAAACAAGACTTCTAAAGAAAGCTCATTTTCTTTCTTAGTCAGATTTGGTTCCCCTGCATTACTATTGGAAAATTAATATTTGGAGAGGAGGGTAGACTTGCCTGGAAAGAAAAGGAGAATTCATATTAACTTTCTTAATGCTTAACAAAAATCAGAATTAGGCTCATCCAGCAGGGAAATAAATTCCTGGGACAACCCTTGACAATCTGTGAGCCAAACTCAACTCACCATCCATGTACAGTGACTTTTCAAAATGTACATACAGATGCATTTAAGACCTAACATGGTCTATACCCTGCATACCTGAGGGAATGCTTCTCCTAATATATTCTCTGTAGTCTGTTGTGTTCGGTTAATACCAATCTGCTGGTAATCCTAGCACCAAAGATGGTGTAGAGCCAGTTTGGTGTAGAGGTTAGGAGTGCAGACTTCTAATCTGGCATGCCAGGTTCGATTCTGCGCTCCTCCACATGCAACCAGCTGGGTGACCTTGGGCTCGCCACGGCACTGATAAAACTGTTCTGACCGGGCAGTGATATCAGCACTCTCTCAGCCTCACCCACCCCACAGGGTGTCTGTTGTGGGGAGAGGAATGGGAAGGCGACTGTAAGCCGCTTTGAGCCTCCTTCGGCATATAAGAACCAACTCTTCCTCTTCTTCTTATCTGACCTTGATCTCCAACCTGGTAGAATAAGATACCAGCTGAAATCTGGACCCTGATGAAGCTGTCAAAATTCTAAAGGGCTTGCAGAATGGCACTCTTCTGTCTAGGAATGATATGGGCCTCCCACTGCCTTTTGGATCCCATATAGAGATTTGGATTTGAATTTGCATTCGGATGATGTGGTCTGCTCCTGATTGACAACAATGAGACTCAGCCATAGGCTATATTGCAGATTTGCTTATAGCCCACCAACCTGACCATAGCCTGCTATGGAATGGGCCAGAAGAGAAAACAGCTGCTTAACTCTCCTCCTCCTTACTTGTATTTGCTTTCTTCCTGGGGCATAAAACAGCACAGGGACAGGTGAAAAACAGGAGCAGCACAGGGGCAGGAAAAAATTACACACAGAGAGGGCTATACATCTGTCAGACCCCCTGGTGACTGCTCTTTAGTTTAAGAAAGATCTACAGTGTAACATGCAAATTGCCCTTGAATTTACCAGTTAGAAAGTCCATCACTTTAATTAAAGATGTTTTAAAAACTTTATCGGAGTTTAAGATTTCAATCCTCCAACGAAGGATCAAAGTATATATATCTCCAGTTGAGTGTCCTGGATTGTCTAGGCAGATTGTACAATATACGAGATTTAAAGAACTTAGTGAATCCACAACACTTTCTCTAAAAGTCACACTCAGTTCAGACAGAAAATATATAGGTAAGTGGATATAGGTAAGTAGAAGGCCAGTAATGGAAGGGGAAGTGGAAGGGGAAGGCCAGTAATGACTGGGGTGGAAAGACGAGGAACCCCATCTATGCCTTGTTCAGTCCGAGACACTGGGTAGACTTAAACACCAGGAAGACAGAGGTGTTAAGCCGCATGGTTTTTGTGCAGCTGTAAGTATGCACATGTATGAGTGCATTGGAGAGTTCAGAGTGGCAGTTAGAAAACAAAGACCACAATGTGATTTCCCCCTTAACTGGAGGTTGTGCTGGCCCTGATCTAGTGCTGCTTACAGGATATCCTGTCCCAGCACAACGTATGAAAAATAGACTTGCTGCAGGAGCTATTGCTTTACTGCTCACTTGCATTTTTTGTTGGCAATATGTGTGGCAGCATATGCTTGCTGGCCCCACCAGGATTCATGTGTGCCTTCCACAGCCAGAAAGAGAGTGAACAAGAAAACCAGCTAAAAGAATTCCAGTAAAGTCTCTTGAAATGGGGGGTCAGTGTTTGAAAGCCTTTGAAGGTTTTCAAATCTTTAAATAATGTAGTTGCTGGAGGAGCATGCAGCTTCTGAAGCTGTGCAGTGGTAGTACAACTACTAAGATGTTTTTGTTTTAAAAAGGGAGGGAAGGGAGGCTTTTAAAATGTACATTTACAAAATGATGCAGAAATGGAGCAGGCATTGTATCTCTTTTCACATGGTTCACTGTCAGTACTGAATTTATTTTTTAAATGCCTTCTTGAATTCAAACTATCTGACCCGGAAGTCATGCCTCATAAGAATAACGCCAGCACAAGATACATGCCCTAACATGTTATGTGATATTTCAAGTCATGCCAGAACAATGTTGTGAATTTCAAATAATAAGAATAATAATCTGGCTTTTGTTTTTCTGGGCTGTGTGACCTTGGTCTGGTAATTTTAGTGCCTGCCGTTTCGCCAGTAGCTGTGGCTGGCATCTTCAGAGGTAGGAACTCAAAAGTTGAGCTGAACAATAAAAATAATGTAAAACTTGTTGGTTGTTTATTATGGTGCACAATTAAAAACAGAATAAAAACTTCTTAAAAACTATACCGAACTAACTAACTGTTATTGTTCAGCTCAACTTTTGAGTTCCTACCTGTTAAGGTTGGGTTTTGTTCCTTTTTTGGTTTAGCATCTTCAGAGGTAGGACATGGCAAGATGGGAATCTCTTTTTGGCACAGAGGGATTACAGTTACTGGTGAAATGTCAGGGACTAAAATTACCAGACCACAGTAACTGATCAGGTGACTCCATCCATGAAAGCCTTTGACAATTCAAAGAATAACAATCATTATTTAATAGTTTCTAGTCTATAAATGTAGTTTATGAACTGTTTCAAAACCCCTTGTTTTTACTGTCAGCATCAAATTTTCCTCAAGGTATTCTTGGAAGATCACCACAGAAGCCAGTCCGGTCTTGTCTCCGAACTTGCAAAAGATGGCAAGGCAGGTTTGCAGAGCTGGATTTGGCCTAAGGACTGATTCACTCTTTCTAGTCCTTGTATTAACACACATCATGGTACAGAATTATGTTCACAGTCCTGTACAATTTGCAGATTCTTGTTGTTTTCATGTGATTTCATAAGGCTGTGATGGTTTCATCATTGCCTTAAGCTTCTGCGCTGGAGTTCAGGACTAAGAAATGTCTTTACTTTTTATTTCCTATGGTTTTGGTGTGAAATCTCCCTAGCTGTTGCATTTAACAGAAAGTGTTTTAATCCCGACTGAAGCCAGGAAGAATCTCAGTGGGACTCTTCCAATGGCCATGGGCTTTGATGGGGAGCTAACAGCCAGAGATGGGGGGGGGGGAGGAATCTACTTACTAGACAGAAGCCTCATCCAGACCTCTGTCTGAGTACGTTTAAAATTTAATGACATCTGGAAAGTACATACTATATATTTTTAGAAAAGTAGGCGAGCAGAAATATTGATTCTTATCTAGTGCAATGTGATACATGTATCTATGTGACTTTCTGTGGTTTTTAAGGATCATTACAGAATTATTTTCAACGTCTCAGGCAAGCAGATACGTATAGGGGCAGACTCTACATGCCTGTTTTGCTCACGCCTCCCCCACCCCCCAACTGAGGGAGACACCATTCTTTTGCAAGGGCCACCGTATGCTTTTTGTAGCTGCCGCTGCTACTGAGCCAAGTTTGTTGCTCTTAGTTGAAGCTCCTCCCCGGGGGTGCAGAACAGGAAGAGGTGGAGGTCAGAAGGAGCTGCTGGAGTTCCTTGGTGTGTGTGTATGAGCGAAGTTACCGTTACCATTTTACTATGTGTGCGTGTCTTATGTTACAGCAATGCTGCACACCAGTGGCCAGAGAGAGGGGAGAAGGGAGGAAAAGCCTGTTTACACAGACTGCAAACCGCCTGGGGAATAATGCAGGAAAGGAAGTGAGCCGGCTCTCTGTCTGACTGCTCCAACTTCCTGCTCTCGCTCTCTTGCTCTCTTTCGCGCACACACACACACACACACCAACCAAGGGGGGAAAAGAGAGAGACCGAAAGAAACAAGGGGGAGAAAAATCAGGATCTCGTTACAAGAGCAACGCAGCGCTTTCGAAGACTGTCAGCATGGAAAGCCGGGGAATTTTATTCCGTTCCCTTTAAAACTGCACGGAGAGCTTGGAAAAGCCCACCACACTCTGGGTACGTAGCTCGAAAGTTGCACCGAGTTGGCAGGAAAGGGGCGCGGGGGAGACAGGTGGGAGCTGGAGAGAGCGGGGCAAAGCGCCCGGGGCTGGACTGCGGGCTGCTCCCGGCCGCTCCGTCGTTGCCTTTCTCGATCCGGGGCGAAAGAGACGCCCAGGCGGGATCCCTGCCTCATTGCGAAGAGGCGCCGAGGGAGGGAGGGAGGGAGGGGGCCCGAGTGGCCGCAGGACCTGAAGTGCCATCTGGCAGCGGGGGCGGGGAGTGTGATGCGTGAGGGAGCGAAGGCGGCGGGGGGGGGGGAGGCCACTGTCTGGCCCGGAGCACCGGGAGAGGGAAGGAGGCTTGGCGTGGCGGTGGGGACCCGGGAAGCAGCCCGCCAGCGACCATGGAGGAAGGGTGCGGGGAGCATTTGGTCAAAAGGGGAAGTCAAGAAGGAGGGGGTCCCCTGGGGTGGGGGAGGAGGAGGACGGGTGTGGGGAGAAAGGGCGAGCATGGCGTGCCCCACAATGGGAGGACTCTGGGATATTCTTTTGTGGGGAATAGGCTGGGTCGGACTCCTGACTGGAGAGGCGGGGAGGGAGGGTCGCCTGGTATTGGGGGACCATCGCTTTTGGGAAGTGGGGCAGCCGGTGACAGGCTGGGGCTGGGGCTGGGGGGAGAAGGGAGTGCTTCAGTCAGGAGGAGCGACGTCGCGACAGAGCGCACCGCATTTTGCCACATGAATGCGCGCGCGCGCGCGCGCCTCCGTGCGTGCCCCTAGCCTGGGGGAGAACCCCCGCGCAAACAGCCACATGGGTCGTTTTAGTGCAACAATGACTGGATCTCTGCAGACGGAGTGGGGGAGAGGACGACGACGACTCCTTCGGATTGCACTGGAGAGGAACGCCAAGAGTTTGCTGAGGGGTCGTGCAAACTGTTGGGGGCTGGAAGAAGAGGAAGAAACGGCCGAGGGGGCCTTGGAGGAAGGGAGGGCAGCGTTGGGAGAGTTTCTGGCTTGTCTGGAAACAGCAAGACTAATTGCCATGCGCTTCCGGTTTGAAACTGGCAGCAGACAACATCTTGAAAATGAGTCACTGCAGCTCACAAAGAAACTCTGTGGTTTTCTCCTTCTCAGGTTTATGTATTTGCTCTTTTACAGTTTCCTTTGTAGTCTTCAGAGAAGGGGAGGGAAAGAGTTTCCCCTCACTCTCACCCTTTACCTTCACCACCTCCTCCTCCCCAGACCATTTTTATACTTTATACCATCAGCTCCGAAAAGAGAACGGAGAAGAAGGGGGAAAAAACCCAAAACTTGAGAGTTGTTTTTGGATCTGACTTTGCTGAAGGTTAGAAGGACTCTGATGCTGCAGAAGGAAAAAGTTCCTTGAATTTTCCATTGGCTTCAGGAAGAGAGCCCATTTAGTCATGGCTAAGTAATGTCTGCACACACCAACTAATCTCATTAGGAGTTTCCGTTTCCTAACACAGGAGGGTTTTGTGAAGCCCTCTTAGCTTTTCTACCACTACTGTTGCTAGCAAGACAAGCTACATCTTTATTTAGTTGACGGGGGTGGGATCAAGTTAATTTAATGCAGCATCTTTTTGGTAACGTGTCTTGAATGACTTTCAATGAAAACTAGAGAGCACAAAGGTTTCACTTTTCTTAACATAATAACTTTTTGCTTTTAAAAACTGTTTGTTTTACAACTTTGGGGTACGAAGATAATTTCACATTTCCTTATGAGGAAATAACTGTGAAATGACAAAAGATCTCAAGGATGAATGGATAGCTGTTCGGTATCTTATTCTTCCCCCTTCCTTCTGCTTTAGTACACAGAAGATTACAAAATGCATATCAGAAACAAATAGAGTTAATTACATTTATCCAGATGGTTCATTTTTAACAAATGTGTGGAATTTTGTGTATTTAAAAGCCAGTAACTGGAAGCACCTCTGATCTAGGACAAAATACGGATTGCACATTCCCAGGTATCTAACAACACAGGATCATGGTATAAATAACGGGAAACAAACAAACATTCACTGTGATTATTGGCTCCTATATTTTATAATAATTACAGATAAATTATATATGTTCCTTACATATTGATTAGACAATTGATGAGGATATCACAATGGTCAATGTGATTCTGTAAACTGAAATTTATGAAAATCCTTCTCTTATGAAACTGGAACAGCTAATATAATGAGGTGAAAACAAGCAGACAAGAGTCCTTGCTTTGTAATTTTGTAGAGGAGCAGACTAATAAATTATAGACAAGACACAACTGTGGATAAGCCAGAAGTAGATAAGATAAACATAACGTGTGATCTTCAGCTGACGTTGAACCCCACTATATTAATCCTTTGTGTCCTTTGAGACTATAGTTCCACTTTTATCTGCTTCTTTGAGTATAATGGATTCATCCCCAGCCAAATTCTCCAGTTTTTATGTTCCCAAATTGAAAAAAAATATTCCATACATATTTAAAAGAATTTTCAAGTCTGATTAATCAAACAACTAATTGTTCAAATACTTGTATGGAATGGTTATTCGAAACAAGTGCAGACATTGATTCTGAACTACGTGGTGTTTTTTGAATTGTAGTGATCCTGGGTAATTCTGGTGGGATATCTCCTGCGGAAGACCTATTAAGAATAACCTCTGAAGATAAACTGTGAAACAGGCTGACATCTATGCTTGTTGCTTATCCCCAGTTGTTGGCTTCTCTATAATGTATTAGTGTACTTGTCTACAGGATTACTAAACTAAGAGTCTTGTCCACTTGTTTTCGGCTCATTATATCAGCTGATCTAGAATTTTATAAGACTTAAGTTTGTTACAGGGCCACATTGACAGTTGTGATATCATTGCCCGATCAGTATGTAAGGGTCATTTATTATTAATAATGAGTTTAAAATATGGGAGCCATTAATCACAGTGATTGTTTCATTCCCAGGTGTCCATCAGCTTTGTAGATGGCAAGCAGTATGGTTCTAAGTAGTTACATGTTTCGGAATCTGTGGAAATCATTGGGTTCAGAAGGGTATAATTCTGAAGGTGACCATACATCTTGAAATTTTTCTAGCTAGAGCTGTATTATTGCTCAAATACCCTGTACAGGATAAAGACCAATTTGAGCTATATCATCACTCTGTGTGTGTGTATGTATTTTAATAGGTATTGGCAGGTTGAACTTTTATTGTTACCTTGTTGCCTGCCATAAATCTCCAATGGAGTGAGTAGAAATAGTCCTAGCCCTACCCTTTCTTCTGGAGTTCCATCTGGTTCCAGTGACTGGGAAAACTTTTTTCCAAATACACGTGTTGTACTGACAGCTTCATTCCCAGTAAGAGGAACTTTCATCAGGGCGTTTGTGACCTCACAGACTGAGTGTTGTAATATGTTGAGGGCTACCTACAAATACATTTGGGAAACCTACAAAGACTTTTGGAGAATTACTAAAGCCTTCAGTAATGAGAAGTTATGACTGTATTTAGCTGGCCCTTCAGCATCTGTGCTTGGCTTTAGTCCGCTTTAAGTAGTGATTTTTTAGACAAGTCCTCTGTAATTTAAGCATGCCTTCTTCAGTCTGCTGAAGTGCTCCTGCTGAGATTTTGCCGGTCACTAAAGTTTAGTCAGTGGTGGAATGGAACTGGAACTTTTTACTCTAATGAACCCAACACATGGAAGCATCCTGCCAAAGACATCCTGTAGGATATGCCTAGGATTTTGAATTTGCACTGTCCAAATAAAATTTTTGTCCAAATCAAATTAAAATATCAGTGTCATATTTTGTTGGTGATATGTCAATTTGCTCAAATTCAGAATTTAGAAAGATTTGCATTAAGCAGATTATAATTTATTGTTGAGCTTTTGCTTACTTTTCCTTGCTACTTCCTTTCTCAGACAAAGCTACTCTTTTGTATGAGTATCATGGAATATAGGTATTAAAATGGTGGGAAGTGTAAGAATGTGTGCCTCAAAACAGGAGTTTTCTCTGGTTTTTCTGCAGTATGTGAGCCTGGCTTTTCCAAACTTCTCATTGCACAGGAGGCAGGTACATTGGGACACAGCAGAATTGGCTCCAGATTCTACCACTGATACAATTTTCAGTTCTCCACTTCCATATACCACTGAATAGTCTCTTTCTTAGAAATTGTTTCTGTGTACCACTTGTACAGCTAGGCATTAAAATACATTTGGGGCTTTATGTTTATGAAAGCAATCTGTTTATAAGTTGATTTTCTGCAAACTGGGAAAACTGATTTCTTGTAAACTGTGCCCAGGAGAGAGTATTATACAACAGTTAAAATACTGTGAATGCACTTCTGCAGTGCTCCCTATCCTGTTTTTATGTGTGCTGTACATACCCTAATGCACACACCACAGAGCTCAAGAAAGCATGAGCTTTATAGGGAAATTCTGGTTTGGGGCTCTAAGTCTTGTTCATGTCAGTGCTGGGATTTGTCTGAATACCGGTGGGTGGTCCTTGGAATTTGAACACTTGCTTATATTAAGACTGCAATCCAAACTTTGAATACTTACAGGGAGCTTTTCAAGTAGCTCCTCTTTGTGCTGTCAGTAGTCCGCAGTACACGAAGTAAGTTACTTGAATTTGTTTTAACCTGTGGTTGATGCACTGCATATAACAAAACCATCTAGAAATCAGTATTAGCAGCTCTGGAAGTTGCTGTTGTGGTACAGACATTACAAATGTAATAAGAAATGTTTGGATACATCATCATCTTGACACAGCGTGCCGCTGTTCTTCATAACTGACTAAGGGGTAGGTGGGCGGAGAGTGGGCGGGGCCAGACCGATTGGCCCCTCACCTGGACAGACAAGAGCTCTAGCCAGAAGTTTGCAGTGGATCAGCCCGGGCGGCAGAGGGTGGGTGGGGGAGGCTTCCCTGCGGGCCTCGAGGATGTGCTGGGCCTGCTCTGGGGCCCGCAGGGAAGCCGGGGACTCGTTGGGAAGGGGGGCAGCCGGGAGGGGGGTGTCCCTACACGGGGGGCCCGGGGGTGCGGGGGCTGCCAGCGTGGGCTCCCCTTTCAAAGCCTGCTCTTACAAGTGGGCTTTGAAGCCTAGTTCTAATATAAATGCAATTTTAATATGTGTGGGCCCATGTCTTTATGGCAGTTCTAAAAGTTTTACTCTTCCAATGAGATATAAATTGCCTGGTTTCAAAATTTTCTCAAGTCATTTTTGTGTGTTTGGCTTTTCAGGCCTGTGGCATAGGACTGTGCAGTTTCTCCACCTTTATTTTTTGTGCCTTAATAATAACTTCAAAAGACAATTTTGATCCTTTTGTATGAATTCTGACTACCTCAGGTCTGAATACTCGCAAAAGCTTCTGCTAGAAACATACATATGATCAAGTAGCATATTAGTAACAGTAATTTTATAATTTAAGTGAAAGGAATATACTTATGGTAAACAGAAGTGTTTGTATACTATACATCTAAGGGAATGACTGGGGAAGGCACTGGCAAACCACCCCGTATTGAGTCTGCCAAGAAAACGCTAGAGGGCGTCACCCCAAGGGTCAGACATGACTCGGTGCTTGCACAGGGGATACCTTTACCTTTACCTTTAAGGGAATATTAACTAAATAGGTTTTGGAAAAGCACCTCATTATTCAGAAGTTGAAAGGATTTTTTTTGTCTCTGGTAAACTTGAGATTGAAAGGATGGGACAATCCTAACTCTCTTTCTAAGAGAGCTGACATTACAAAGCAATTCAGATTACATATTAATTATGGTCAACACCAGGACTTTTGATTAGACATGTGCTGGGCATTCTCCAATGGGAACTTAATTGTCAGGAGTCTCTGAACCTTATTCAGATCAGAACAATGGTGTACAGGGAGAAGAAGCTCCAGTGCCTCTTGCAATGTTTTGTAACCTGAAATATTCTTTGTGGGGCTGTTAGCTGCACCATTTAGAACACTTGTATGTACTGATGGTCTATATAAAGTTTCCCTACGGGGGCAAACAGTAGCTTCTTGGGCTGTTTCAGGTTGGGAAAATGTGCAGGGGGAAGGCAGAAGCCCCCTGTCCCAGTGTGTCATAGTCTTGATCTGAATCACTTTTGCACATACCTGAGAATTAAGTTCCTGTTTGAAAATTCCAAGAACATGTTTTCTGAAAGTCTTCATAGTGACCATGGCGACTTGTAACATGTGAACCAATCCTCAGTCATTAGTTAGGAGAGGTAGATAGAGAAGAGAACACAGGAGAGTCCCTCCCTCACAAATGATGCATGCTCTTTTGTGGAAAGGGAAAATTTTAATAACTGAAATTTGCCAGAGCCTAAATTTCAGTAAGTGGCAATATTGATACCATGCCTCTGATTTTCAAGAGTTGGTAATTTGACTAGTATATTTTAGAAGGGATTATAATCAGTGAAATTTATACTTGGTTCTACAGAAAAAGAACAGCCCATAGAATGTTGAGTTGAACTTTCCTGTTTGAATTATATAGATAAAGTATATTTCCATACATTTCCATACCATAATTCTGTTGAAATAGGCAACAAGCTTTGTAGCTCATTGGTGAACCCTGAACCACTGGAAAGCCTATTGAACCTTTATCTGACTTTGGAAATTTTACTATACACATTTTTTATAGTCTGTCTTTGCATCTACAAAGGCTAGACTTTTAAAAATGAGATAGGAGGTTCTCAGTATGCTGAATTTTAAAGTCAATAATAATGATGTGGAAACACCCCCCGCCCAGTTATAGCTTCCCAAATTACCACCAAGGCTGTTCCTTTATAAGTTTGTATAGGGCTAGTAAAGTGTCCCTGTTTACTGCATCTCACCTTAAGAACAGTTCCCTCATGCAAAGCCTGAATAAGGAATAGAAGTCTATGTTTAATGGTTGTAAATGCTAACTTTTCGCATAAGTGTATTCTTGAAATAGAATAAAAAGCTGCCTTAAGGTCTACAAATGCAGCAAAAAGAGTGAGGGGATTAGTAGAAGCATATTTTTCAATGAAGTGTTGCATAGTCAAACAGTGAGTTGAGCCTCCTTTTCTAAAACCCGCTTGTTCCAGGCCAATTAGATCCTCCTGCTTCAACCAAGTGGAGAATTTATTCAGCAGACCTCTGGCATATAATTTGCTGGGTATGCTGAGTAGGCCAATGGATCTATAGCTTGAAGGCTTGGCTCTACTCCCTTTTTTGTAGAATGGGACTACAGTCTCCCAGTCCTTAGGGAATTGGCCGGTTAAATCAATTAAGGTGAAAAGAGAGGCTAAGAGGATAATCCAACATTCTGAGTTGTTCTTCAAAAACTCTAGGGGGATACCATCCAACCCAGGGGCCTTACTGTTTTAAAGTTTATCAATAAGAGACCTGGGCTGATTTTGCACTTATTCCCCTACCCCAGTCGATCCTGCTGAATTCAGATTGATTTGGACCTGGGTATTTCTCCACCCCCCCCCCCCAATTGAAATAGAAAGCCTTCTGAACTTAATTGGGGAAGCTCAGAGTGGGGAGAGTGGTGGTCATGAACCTGAACTACCTTTCCTGAACTGGTGAGAGGGGTTGTCAGGTGAAGTCCAGCCAGCATTAGTGCTTTATTTCTTCTCTTTTGACTCCTGAGCCAGCAGCAGCCTTTCAAATCTCTGCTGAGAGATGTGTGGGCTTCTGGAGCACAGTCATTTAGCAGGGAGGGAAGCCTTGCAACTGGGAACCAGGAAGTCTTTGAACTGATGCCCTGGTCAATCAAGAAAGACTGCTTTGCTACATGAGCGCTGTAGGCATGGAGCAGTAAGTTAATTCACCAAAAGCAGAAATCTACACTTATACTGGTGGCAGTTTTCAAATATCAAGGCTTAGACCCACTCCTGGATATTTTGGGGAAAAGGTAGGGTCACTGTGGATCAATCATGCATGTTGCAGAGGGGAAATTTAAAGTGCCCAAAATCTAAATGGAAATCGAATTCAGTGTAGATGGAAAGTATTTATTGGGGCTGGGAGTGGATAAATAGTCCCATGCAGACTCAACCCTGATCTCACCATGGGGAACTCGATACCACTCCAGCAAGCCCTCTAAAGATGATATAGTGGGGGACCAAAGACTATACACAAATTTGGAAATTGAATTTCTTGATCAGAATTCATAGTTTCTGGTTACAGGGAATCTCTGAGCCTTTCATACATTAAATATTTAAGTCTGGATTACTAATGCATTACAAAAAGATGCTTGCTTCTGGGAAGGAAACCTATGGCAAACCTAGACAGCATCCTAAAAAGCAGAGACATCATCCTGCCAACTAAAATGCGTCCAGTCAAGGCTATGGTCTTTCCAGTTGTAATGTATGGCTGCGAAAGTTGGACCATATGGAAGAATTGAGGCTTTTGAACTCTGGTGCTAGAGAAGACTCTTGCGAGTCCCTTGGACTGCAAGGCGAACAAACTGGTCAGTCCTAGAGGAGATCAGCCCGGACTGCTCCATAGAAGGCCAGATCCTGAAGATGAAACTCAAATACTTTGGCCACCTCATGAGAAGGAAGGACTCCCTGGAGACGAGCGATTGCTGGGAGCGATTGAGGGCAAAAGAAGAAGAGGATGATAGAGAATGAGGTGGCTGGATGGAATCACTTAAGCAGTCAGTGTGAGCTTAAATGGACTCCGGGGAATGGTAGAGGACTCCGGGGAAGCCCTGGAGGATCATTGTCCATGGGGCCGTGATGGGTCAGACATGACTTTGCAACTAACAACAACAACTACTAATGCATATTGAATTGGGACTAGAATCCATTGATTTTAGTGAATTTATTTCCAAGAATATATTCTTATAATCTGGAGAAACAAAAGTAAACGGCTGCTACTTTCAAAGTATTCCACATATACTATCCACATAATTTGTAAAAGATTCTGATCTGACACACATAATTTCTGACTAGTAGGTCATCATTATCTACAGCAGGGATTCCCAACCAGGGGTACATATGGAAGGGATCTGTGGCTATTCCTGTCCTGCCTTAAAGGACTCAGCAACAAGTAAGGGAAGCCTACTTCCATTGCTGCTGCTGCTCCTCCTCCTGAGCATGAGTGAGTTCTCATGGTTTCTGTGCCTGGGAATAGGCAGAGCCTGCACACCTACTCCTAAACCATCTCCAGTCTCTCCCCTCCTGAGTCCTCGAGACGGCCTGTTAACATGAGTGGTGATGTCACTTCTAATGACATGTCCAGGGGATGTGGCAAGGAGGCGTGGCTAGCTGACATCACTTCCAGGGTTCCTTGAGCCTGAAAAATTATTTCAGTGGCTCCTCCATGGTCAAAAGGTTGAAAAAGACTGATCTACAGGTTTGATATATTTCATATTCTGTTCCATTTTCATATTTTATATTTCTTCCTTAAAAACACCTAAAATACTGTACCCATTGGAAAAAGTATATTCTTGGGTTTATTGTATTGTCACTGGTATTTTTGCCAATTTAACACCTGATAAGAAAAGAAAAATCAATTTCCAAGGATTCTGATAGGGGTAGAGGAAATACAATAACCAGATTTTGAACATAGTTCTGTTTATGATTAGATAGGGCCTAACAGAGCCAGTCATTAAAAACATGATGTTACTAGTAATCAAGCCCGCTGTATGACCAATACAGCGGGCGCTAGGTACTTACAGTCTTGCGGGTCGGCGTCGTGACGGCGGGGGCTCCCTCGGGCAGCGGGGCCTCCCCCAGGCGGTGGTCTGGCGGCGGCGGCTCTCTCTGGCGGCGGCCTGATGCGGCAAGAGGCGCTTTGCGCCTCTCCCCGCGTCAGGCCGCTGGGCAGGGAGCCCCCGGCAGCTGCATTCCACGCGACTGCTGGGGCCTCCCTCGGGCGGCGGCCTGACGCGGTAAGAGGCGCTTTGCGCCTCTCGCCGTGTCAGGCCGGCGGCAAAGGAGCAACTGCGAGCCGCGCGCAGCGTGGCTCACAGTTGCTGGGGCTGGGAATCGGAGGGACCAATTGGCAGGTGCTGTGCACCTGCCGATTGGTCCCTCCGATTGTCTGTCCGGAGGAAGAGTCCAATCCGGACCCTTCCTCATCCCGGACACATCCCGCCCCAGAACCCCTTACCTTTTTATTTAGACTGCGGCGCTGCAGGCAGTATTAAGGTGTGAATGTATAAAAGACATAATGGTGGCTATGCTGTGGCCTCCACATGTGCTTAGGATCAGGATAAGTGGGTTTGGGAACTGTAATTGAATGAAGTTGATGCGTAAATGAGAGTGTTGAAATTAATTACAGTGAATGAATTACAGGGAAGGAATTATATTAATTTCTTGGATTATATAGACAAGTAGAGACCTCTGCTTGTAGTATGGCTAGTAATAGTAGCAACGTCCAGTAGTAGCCCCGACTCGGATGGCCCAGGCTAACCCAATCTTGTCAGATCGTGGAAGATAAACAGGATCAGCCCTGATTAGTATTTGGATAGGAGACCCCCAAGAAAGTTGAGGCTTGCAATGGAGGGGAAGGCAATAGCGATCTCCCTCTGAACTGCCTCTTGCCTTGAAAACCCTATGGGGTAGCCGTACAGCGGCTGTGACTTGATAGAAAAAAACCTTATACATTCAGTTCTTTCTATGCGTAGAAGACTTTGTGTGCATATTTGTATTCTGATGGACTGACAAATGTGCAGAAGCCTGTTGTACAATTGTTTCTGAGGTATGGCATTTGCAGAAAGAGTAACAAAGAAAAAAATGCTACAACAATTTTAGCTGCCTGATAATAATAGATTCAAGTGCGTTGCTGTGTTGGTCCAAAGTAGAACAATAAGATTGAGTCTGATGATAGTTGCTTTCGAATTAACAAAAAGTTCAATGAACCGTGATTTACTACTGTATACTAAATCTCTCAGAAATTAGAGATGGAAATTAACTTTTTGTTGTCCCCTTGAAACACAGGAGATGAGGCACAAGCCTAGCCTATGTGTTTGGTGGCTGGAAACCAGAAGCCCCATGTGCTCAAAATTCTTTGTGTACCTTCCAGGGCTTCCCCAGCTTTCTCATCTGAGTACAAGTCATTGAACAGTATTGGGGGCAGTCGTGAAAGTCTTCCTGGTTTGGGGAGTGGCATTGTTATTACAAGGGGACTCTCAGTGCAGTCCTAAAAAGAGTTACACTCTTCTAAATCAATGGGCTTGGAAAGGTTAACCCTGCTGAAGATGACACTATGTGTTCAGAAAAACCACACCACTTTGCATGTGGAACCTCTCCCATGTTTTGATCATGGGTATAAATATATGCAGCTGCAATCTGGTATCTGTTGAGTATCATTATCTAAGAACAGGGCTCTTTATCTCCATTATGAACTATCAAAGATTCATATTGGGAACACTGCTGTACAGTATGCTTCTATCTACCGGTTTGGTATTTATATTCTTAATGGTTCCCCATAATAAAATGTTAATTGTGGAACCGTGGTTTAGGACATTTAACAAAGTCTTCTTTAATGATGATTTTACAATGTTAAACAAAACTATTATTGAGATGCCTGGTGGAAGCTGTGACAGTTTAATTCCTAAAGCTTAATTGTAATTTCTTGTGAAACAGTGAAATCAAGGCTCGGTATTGGTCAGGGGTAAAATTATGTCATGTCTTGATGCCATAAAAATGGTTCAGTGAGGGCCTGTAGATCTTTTCTTATTTTAATTCATTACGTTTTATTAGATGCCCTTTGGGTTAATTTGTAGTGGGACTAATCTAGGTTAAATTTTAAATGAATCATGTCATAATTAGCATGTATATTTATACCTTTCACATCCCTAAATACTGACTCATGTAGGTGGGCATTTTTTTTTCTTACCATGTTGAGTAAGACCACTGCTTGGCTTCTAGTAATAAGTTATATGTTAGCCTTGAACACTTTGGTGCCATTTACAATCACAGCCAGTGTTGGTTACAACAGGCCACAGCAGCAAGTTTACTTTGAAAAAAACATGCTTTTCTGTGCCAACTCTTGGTTTGTTACATAGCTTTCTGTGGCTTGCTGTTTTGGTATTTTACACAATGGCGTATCATATAGACTCTTAAGTGATTTGACATGTTTGTTTGATTTGAAGCTGCTTGCTTAATGAATCAACTAGTATTCTGGAGACTTTTTGAGAGCTCATGAAAGACAAGAACATATCTGTTCCCAAGAATGTTATTGAATTATGTATGACTTAAGAATTAGTCATGATTTAGACCAGAATATCAAGATGCAGGAACAGGAAGTCAGGCTCAATAAACATCAAAATAAAACCCTCAAGGAAGAAAGTAGCTAAAATGTATACAGTTTGGTTTGTATAGGGCCTTTCTTGGAAACAAGACTACATTTTGATATTGGATTACTCTTTCTCACAGAACATGTTAAAGTGTTTAGCATTTGTTGATAATGCTAGAATTTGTCTAGGAGGAGACACAGTATGGATATATCCAGTCCATCTAGAAACACAACTAGTTATCAGAAACTTTAAAACTGTTAAATTGAAACTTAAAATCTGTTCTCAAGAAGGCTTCTCCATTTTATTTAATGGAAGTAGAACTGTTCTTCTGTGAACGTTGACTTGTATGGTTTAGCAGTATGCATCCTATTCCAGGGAGACACTTGAGACCAAAATTTATTGTGTCTGACCTAACTTGTAATCCCATGTACTCTCAAGATGTTCTGTTGCTCCACTGGCTCAGGAGTGTGGCAAGGGGGGAGGAACTGTGAAACCTCTCCTCCCACCCTTGCAATGGTCCTGAATTGAACAGAGCAACGAAACACTTTGAAGTCCACTTCCCCACATCGTATGTGTGACTAATGCACATTTTCCTTTAAAATACAGCCTGATGCTCAACACAATCCAGGAAGGTATTTCAGGTCAGATATCAGAACCCCAACAAAACTAATGGGAGAAGAAACCAACATAGCCCTTGTATGTTGTTTCCTTGATTTTGCTGCTAAAAATTGAGTTAATTTGGTGTGGGCGTTATATATTTTGGTCAACCAGAATGAACAATAGATTGTCTGAAGAGTCTGTTATTTCTCAGTTTAGAAAAAAGTTGACTAACAGCAAACATGATAGAAGTTCATAAAATTATGCATAGGGCAGAGAAAGTGGACAGGGAGAATCTCTCCCCATAATACTAGATTTTAGGAGCACCCAACGAAGTTGATGAAATATTCCTGTATTCTATGAATAATTAAATTATTGAATTCACTGCCAGTGGATGTAGTGAAGGTATGGCTGGCTTTAAGAGGGAATTTATGGAGTACAAATCCATAATTATCTACAAGCCATTGTGAGTAACATAACACCATTGCTAGATAGAATCAGTGTAAGGTCTTATGCCTTGTTTGTTGGTCCTCTGGCTGTGGATTGGCCATTGCATATAACAGGATGCTGGTCTAGATGGGCCACTATTCTGATCCTGCAGGGCTTTTCTTACCTTCTTATTGGACTGCTGAGTATCTGACTGTTTATCTGACCCTATGAGCTACAGTGCTGAGTTAAGGAAGGCGATCATGCTAAGAAAGAGATATAAAAGCAGATATTTATGAAATATAGTATTTACATTTTATAGTATTTTATAGTATGTTTTTCCCCACTTTCCCTTTAAAAGTTTAATCCAGTGATTTTGTACTGCACACTAGATCATATGTAAAACAGACTTCTGAGATGGTCTATGTTTCTCCTAAATGTCTTTCTTCTGTTAAAACAAAATTTTATTGGAATATACTGTAAAAAATCAAGCTACCAGAATGAGAAAGATGCAGACAAAATTTGTGCTGAGTTGAGGTTAATATACATTGTCAATCAGTAAGCCAGCTCTATTCACAGCAGATCTGTCATTCCCATACTGAAACCACTGCCAGTATCCATATCAAAATTCTACTAATGTCACCAATTGAGATTATGATCTCAAGGTGACATCATTGTTGGGCTCTCTTTTTTATTCTTTGACACTAGTAAGTAAACTTTATATGACCATAGGTCTTTGCATATCTGAAATTCACAAAAATAAAATACATTCCAATAAAAATTCAACACACCAAAAACAGATATATACAATGTGCAAGATACCTAAGTAAAATAATATATTTGAATTAAGATCTTTCACCAAACACATTGAAAATGGCTAAAACAACATTAGGTAACCATATTAGACAAAGTAATACTGGCCCTGATTTTTCCCACTGCCATAGCAAACAGACATTCTGTAATGTAAGAGATGCTAGGGTCAGTATCTGACAGCAAAAATTTCAACCTATCTGTAGCAGAAACAGGTTTTAAGCCACAGATAGCCCCATCTATAAACCTAGCCCTAGGGTATGAGTACAAAGAATATTTGAGAATATAATGTAGTAAATCTTCCACAACTAATTGACCACCTATACAATATAATTGGTCATTCAGTGTCCGATTCTACCAGTCTAACTGGGCTGCAGTTGGCATTGTTTAAAAGAGCAGTGCTGTAAGGGCTGTTCTTAAATTGTTCTTTGTGATCCTAGCTAGGTAAGATGATCTGCAATGCTCTTTTTAAAATATTTTAAACCATGTTGCAGATTTCGATTGTAGAACTTAATGATTTATTGTAAAATGCATCACCATTAAAAATCTAGTGTTTCAACTGTGGATTATAATCATAGGGCCTAGCAGGTCATCAGGAATAGTATAACGTGATATAAGGTTGTTAATGTGGGTCCTTTACTGCCATCGTGTTGAATGACTGTTGGCTCAATTAACTTGAATTTGCTGTATTATTCCATGACTTCAGCACTGCAAGATGGATGCGTGCTCTCAAAAATGGAATACCAAGTTCTGCTCTTATCAAGGCCAATGGGGTTCCCTTAGGAAGTGCTTATATCTGTTTAAAAAATTGATCGTGTACAATTTCAATATTCTTTATTAGATTCAATATCCTTCCAGTTCCACACATCAGTTCCTTAAAGTGGGTGGGGAACAACCTTACCTTTAGAGATCTTTATAACCGGGTCTATGAGGAAACCTCCCTTAGTGTAAAACCCCTCCCTAAGAATAACCCTCACTAACCTTGTTGTTGATGCCCTGACATTTTCCACATTGATATTCCAGTTTATTCCAATTCCAGGATCTGCACTGTGTGATTGGATTCCTGTGGATATTCCAAGCATGGGTATTGGCCCTTTTACTAAATACCACTACTTTAGTTTTTTCATAATTTATTGTTAGTGCTTCTTCCTCACAAAATGTTCCTAGTTGCTGTATAAGACATCTAATTCCTGTGTTTGTGAGGGAGACTACAGCATAAAGTAGGATTGACACTTTATATAAAATAACAGAGGCGTCAACACACATCCCTGGGTGCATATTGAAATTTTTTGAGTTAGTGAGCTCGATATACGTACCTTAACTTGGGCACATGGTCTGTGTACAAACTGTGTATTAAAAGTAGTAACTACTTAATATTTGTCTTGGCTAATTTTAGCCAGAGGCGGTTCCTATCAATGGAATTGAATGCAGCAGCCAAATCAACAAATGCCACGTATAATTTCTTTCCAGGACCATTCATACTAGTGTAAGCCAACTGATGGAGAGTCTGGCAGTGAGCAATTGTACTCTTGTTTTTTCCTAAAGCTGTGGGTGAATGATGCCATTCTCAGTTACCTATTCTTCAAGTGTGAGCAGTAAATATTTGCTGTATAGCTTTGCTACTATGTCTAGCAAGCTTATGAGCCTATAGTTTCGTGGATTCCTTTTGTCCCTTTTCTTATAGATGGGGACAACAATACTTAGTATCCAGCCCTGGGGGTCTGACCAGAATTGTTAATTGAGGTGAAGACCTTGGCAAGTATAGGAATCCACCAAGATAGAAATGCTTTATAAACTTCTGGGGAGGGGGGGAACAGATCTTCCCTGGGAGCCTTTCCAAGAGCTAGGTTATTAATTAGCCCTATTATTGACACTAGGCCAACCCATAAAAATGTCCAAAGCATAGCATAAATATTTTTTCTTGAAAAAAAAAGATACGTTTAGAAAGAGAATGCCAGCCATAACCTACTAATTTTTGTTGTAAAATTGAAATAGGAAATTTTGTTTTTAACATGCAATAGTACTGTTTTGCTGTAAAAAAACCCCCAAAACTGAACCTGCTGTTTTGAACCCAATTTACTTCTAAAATGTACATATGCTTAGGCCACACTGATTCATTTTCTCTCATGGGAACATGAAATATTTAAGCTGTAGCAAAAACAAGCCAAAAAAAAAAACAGCATTTGTCTGAGGTTAATCCAACCCGACATCCCTCCAGACATACCCCCCATGACTTGAATGAAAGTTGTTGTCACTATCAAAATTGTTGTTCAGTTGAACCTGTTGAATATTCTGTCAATCTGTTGAAATTGTTGAAATTGTTGAAGATGTTACGTTATGACTCTTACATATCTACGGTGTTCTGTGTAGTATCCCCCAGATATTCCATGTAAACCACAGCCAAGGGCCCAGTGTGGGAAATGCCCAGTTCTGGTTGTTACCCATCAGAAGTTGCCCTTCATAAATTAAAAGTTTTCTTCTCCTGTGCTCAGATTGAGGCGGGGGGGATGAGTTCAAGGGAGAAGTGGCAGGTTCTGTAAACCTAGATAAAATGCAGATATGTCAGTAAGGAGTGTAATAAAATAACTTAGTGAACAAGTAGGAAGTCATATACAAGTAGCAGTTCAAATAGTATCGGTTTGATCCTAGTCACAGCTATGCTTTCCACATTGAAGGAAGGGGATCCATCTCAAATTTTATGTAAGTTAGCAAAATAATGATCTTTCTGCCACATTAAGTACACATCAAAGATTCATATGGAAAGAATAAAGATACTGTGCAAGGCTGGCTTTGAACCTGGAAGTTGTTCAGTCTGCAACTATGCTCTGTGCCAGTACACCACAGATGCTTGCCACATGAGTGGGGCAGGAAATGTGAGGAGCTGGTATGAATTTTATTCCCACCCCAATAGATTTTTTTTAAGGGTACAGATTTATGTGCTTTCTTGCCTAGCTGCCCTTTGAAACATTTGAACAGGTTGTATTTTCAAAGCCTCACTGAACAGGAATTAGCTAAATTTCCTTCCTGTGGAGGATGGCTACCCCTGTTCAACAAGAGCGATCTGTGTGCAGAACCAGGCGTTTATGGGTCGGTTATACTGCTGGATGTGACCTGCGTGCATAAAAAGATGAATGCAGAGTAGAAACAAATATTGCACTTTTGAGCTGTGTGTGGGATTATTTGTTTGCTGGTTTAGATGTACACCTGTGTCCCCTATTTACTTCATTTATACCCTGCCTGTTTCTCCCATGGGAACCCAAACTGCTTATATTGTTTGCCTGCCTTCCATTTTATCCTTGTTAGTTAAGCTAGGCTGAAAGCATGTGACTGACCCGAGGTCGCCCAGCAGGCTTCCATGAGAGTATGGTGATTTGACCCACATATTCCCTCAGCCTAGCCTAGTCCAACCTTGCCTAGTACCGCCGGCTTTAATATCACCAAACAACTAATGGGCTGGTGAGGGACTAGCAGGCATTGGCAGACACACTTCAGTGGCACTATCAAACCTGATAGCCCCAACAGGCTGGCATGTACATTCCGGAGCAGCAATGTCCTCACACAGCCCATGGCTGTGTTAAGGCTCTGTCCAACAGGACCTTTATGTTTTATCTTTAAAAGCAATTATTTGCGTTTTGGAGAATCACTTTACGCTTATTGGAATGAAAAGGCGCTCAAGACCTTTGCTGCTTGCATTTAAATTGCTTGCATTTATCCATCAAGTCCTTTTAAGAGTGCCCCTGTGGGAGGTGGAACATGATTTAATATTTTACATTGTAAGCATTTTAAACTCTGCATGAACTCTTTTTAAGGATCCATGACTCCTTTTTAAAATTTCTGTCATGGAATTTTGGAATTTTAGATTCTTCTTTTCCCCACAATAGCCTTTTCTGGACCCATAACATGAAGTGAATGATTGCTGATGGGCACTTTATTTCCAGGATTTCAGTGCAGCTTGAAACCTTGCTCCCTTGCTCAATCTGTTGGTATAATAAAACTATTCTATCTAAACTATTTTGGATCTTTTTTTCTTAGTTTGCTGAAGCCATTTTAGAAAGTGTGAGTGAGTTGGTTGCAAAAACTTTCAAATGTTTCCACTGGGTGGTGCTGAAGGAATTCCTACTTTTTAATTTAGATATGCCTTTCCCAGAAAGATGCCTCTGAAATATAATAGGAGGAAGTCCTGATTTAGATTTTACAGTGTCAACATATTGGGGTGGGTGGGGGAGGATAAGGATGCTTTGGTGGTAATGATAAGTTTGCTGGATATGGAAAACATCACTGATTTTTATGTAAGGTAAAAAGTTCTCAAAATTAATTTTAAATTCCTTGTGAGTATAGTCGATTGTCAGAGAAAGTTTTGCATCAGTACGGACTAGGAATGTTTACACACTTTCTAATGGCTACTTAAATTAACATTCGGATATCCTTTGCTGAGTACTTGACCATGTTTCTAAGCAAACATGTTGAAATATTTGTCATCTTTTTTTGTGTAGCAGGGATGCTGAGTTTTCACCAACCACATCCTATTTATCATCCTTGAAACATCTCAGTCTGGAAATGTAGTTTGAAGTAGGGCTCATACAGTTGCTTTGTTCCTTTAAAATATTCTATGCAGATGTTGAGATAGTATCTGCCACTCCCTTTCATATTACTTGATCTGGAAATTGTTTCACAAGACATCACTGAAGGAAATGTATTTGCAGACTGTAATTGAGCTGATGTTTAATAATTAGAGGTCAAATTGTGAACAATGGAAAAATAGCATGAGAGGGATATATGGACCCAATATATGAATTTCCTAATGCAATTGCAGTGGGGCTTTGGTGTAAAAATGATCAAAGTAGAACACGTGGCTATACATTTAAAATTGTTATCCTTTACAATATATTAAATGACACCTTCATATCAAATCAACTTACCTTATGGAGTCTTAATGACTAACATCTTGGTGTAGTATCTAAGAGTAGATTTGATTCCCCACTTTTTTACATGCAGCCAGCTGGGTGACCTTGCTAGTCACAGTCCTGTCAGATCTGTTCTCATAGAGCAGTCTGTCTCAGAGCTTTCTCAACCCTACCTCAGGTGTCTGTTGTGGGGCCATTGTAATCTGCTTTGAGACTCCTTTGGACAGTGAAAAGTGGGATATGAAAACCCACTCTTCTTCATCTGTCAAGACATATGTTTGTGCAGACTACAGCTTTCTTCATCCAGACATGTATGGACATCTGTCTTCACCTGGGAGACACATTCTTATGCACACACAGAAAGAAGGAAAGAAGACGGAATAATGGAGCCAAAAGGCAGCAGTTGATTTGTGATTTTTTTTGCAGAACTGAAAAGATTGCGTGGGTTCCATGCTCTACTCTTCTTCCCCCCCCCCCCAATTAATGAAGCAGGCTATATTACAATGACAAATGCATACTATGATAGCAAATACTTTTTATAAACCACCATTTATCCTTAACAAGCTCAAGCCTCAATCATCATCGCCATCAACATTACATAAAAAGCTCTCATAAATCATCATCAATATCAATATATCACATAAAAAGAAACAATTGTTTTATAGCCAGAGAAAGACACAAGCCCTTCTACCTTCATCTCCACTTATATTTTATCCTCGGTTACCATCAAATATTCAGATATAACTTGGGATAATTACTTTAACCCGCTCTTCTGTTTTATGTTTGTTACAATATTTTATAAATGGGAAACTTTAATAACTAACAATTCCCGAGAAAGAACTGTTCCTACCTCCCCCCATTCAGTCTCAGAAGGGGCAAGCAGCACTGCAGGAAAAAGAGTAGTAGGGTAGACACTGCAATCTATACAAGCCACATGCAATCTATTGGTTGCAGTAAGGCTACTGCTTGCATAGGCCTGGGAACAGCCAAGTTTACTGGGTATTAATGAATAAAATTACAGTCTGTAAGAAGTCCTGCAAAGGTAAAAACCAATTCCTTCTGGTCAGGTAGAGTTAGCATCTGACTTGTCTGTTGGGCGATAGTTTCTTCAGCATGCTCTTTCTCTGTGGTAGTTTAATGCAATGCCTTTGTGTCACAGTGAAGGCCTGACTTCAGGCTTTCTTGGTTGGTGCCTGTCATATGTGAACATAATAATGGGATATCGGTTCCTTTTGTGCAGGAATTCTGAAGAACAGATACAGTGATTTCATAAGTGCATCAGACCCCCAAATTGTTCTCACATGAACATGTTCCTACTTTCATGCATATTTTCAACATCCTTTTTACTGTCTCCAAGGCTTAGACCTGCAGTTATAATTAAGAACTTGATATGAATTACATTTATTTTCATGCAGGTTGGTTGCCTACATGTAAACCGCTAAAAAATTGGTTTGAGGAGCTGTGCTTGGAGTAATATGACATTGTTGCCTGTAAAGAAAACTCTTAAGTGTGAATTTTGTTTGCATTATATGCCTCAGGGAGTTGGATACTTTACTGGGCATTAATTTCTTTTGGTTATTTCATGGTTGCAGACTTTGTTCTTTGTACACTGCATTGCGGTTACTTTTCCTGTGAGTGAGAAAGAATTCAGTTACTACTATTTAGTAAGTTGCATTCAAATAGTGTAATTGAATAGAAACAGATGAGACATTTTAACAAGTCAAGTTGGCATTTCAGGAGTTAACAGAAACCTGCTCCACTTAGCAAAATAAAACCAGAGCTGAGATTACAAACAAGGACAGATGTAGAAGGCCAGGTTTCCTCTGGTTCGTTTTCCCATTTCCTGCCTGCAGCCTGCAGCAATAGAGGAAGCTAAGTGCTAACGAGAACTAGAAGCTAACAATGCCCTACGTCATTCAACTCAGAAAACAAAAAAGAGCTGCTAGACAGTTGAGATCCAGAGCTGATAAATGAGTGTCCGTCTGTGCACTAATATCAGTATGCTCTTTAGGCCGTATGAAAAAAGAGAGAGATGTCTGAAGAGGAAAATTGTGTCTGCAAAAAGAGCATTTTCCTTAGAGAGACCGTAACAACCTTGTGTACACTGTTGAAGTGGTAGCTATTTCAATTAGCCTGATAACAAATAAATTAATTCCATATTATTTTAGTGCACATTTCCATCATCTAGACAGATGTATTAGTTATATTGGCATGATTGGTTTAGGATGTTTACATGTCCCCCTCTTCCCTGGTATAGTTTTCTTTCAGATGAGACATTTCCCTTGTTATGATGTAATGGTAAATCACCTCATGTCATTTGGGAGACTTGAAACCAAGAGGTGGGAGTGGTGAAGAAAGCTGTTTATTTTTGTTTCTGAAAATTTTATTGCAGAAACAAAAACAAACAAGTTTCTTCACCTCCTCTCCTAATATCTTATGTTCAAGTCACCCAAATGTCTTTCAGAAAATGTAAAAGGTTTAAAAATTCAAAAATTCACAACATTTAAGACATGTTGAGTCTGTGTGGAAGCAATTAAACACCTCTTAGAAATCAACTATGTGTAATTCCTATTATTTATTTATTTATTATACTTATATACTACCCTCCCCTGTGGCTCAGGATAGTTTACATAGAACATAGAATAACATAAGGATAAGTACAGTGTCATTCGGTAGTCATCAAATAAACATCAGTAATGACATATAACAATGGTTTCCTAAAATTCCATAACCGGTGGGAGTAAAGTTAAACATATAATCATTACCCCAACGGTTGGCCAGGATTCAGGTCAAGGGAGGGGCTCTGAAGGCCCAGTAGATTGTGTTGGTTCATTCGATTCCAACCAAATGCCTGGAAGAAGAGCTCCATTTTGCAGGCCCTGCAAATCTGTGCTAGTTCCAGCAGGGCCCTGATCTCTTCTGGGAACTCATTCCACCAGGTGAGATCCAGGGCAGAGAAAGATCTGGCCCTGGTTAAGGTCAGGCATGTTTCTTTGGGGCCGGGGATCACCAGCCAGTTGGAAGTGGAAGAGCATAGAGTTCTTTGGGGGAAATAGACAATGAGGCAGTCCCTCAGGTACACTAGAATTCAACTGGGAACCAGTGCAGTTGTTGGAGAGTGGGTCAGAGCATTCTGGATCAAGGTTAAGTGTAGACCTGCAAAGAGCAAGATGCAGAAATCCAATCTAGAGGTGACCATTGCATGGATCTGGTTAAAGATTCTGGGGGGGGGGAATCAGGATGGCCGTCCATCGGTAGGAAGAGCTGTGCGTCATTTACATAGTGATGGCAACCCAGCCCAAACTTTCACACCAGTTGGGCAACAGGGTGCATAAAGATGTAAAATAAGATTGGAGAGAGGACCACTCCCTGTGAGGCTCCACATGTGAGCTGGTAAATGCTTGATTGCCTCTCTCCGATTGCTACCCTCTATCCATGACACCAGAGAAAGGAGACCAGCCATTGAAGGGCTGTCCTGGTGTAGGTGAGATGAGCTAGCAGCTCATAATCAATTGTGTTGAACGTTGCTGTGAGGTTTAGTAGCATGGGTATTGCTGACCTGCCACAGACCAGCTGACGGCAGAGGTCATCCGTCTCGGTGAGCAGCACAGTTTCAACCCCATGGCCAAGCCAGATACCTGGCTGGGATGGGTCTAGGACTGAAGCTTCATCCAGGAATGCTGATATTTGGTCCACAGCAGCCCTTTCCACCATTTCGCTCACAAACACAAGATGTGAGATGAGTTGGAAGGCTCCTGTGGGTCCAGAGATGGTATTTTCAGCAACGTGTGTACCACTGCATCTTTCACCCCCTCTGGGAATTCTCCCATTGAGAGGGAGAGGTTGATTATCTCCCAGGGGAGGGCCTTATCTTTGGATCAGTTGTTTTAAGTAGCCATGATGGGCAGGGGTCTAATGGGCAGGTGGTCAGCTGTGATGAGGCTAGCATCCTGTCCGCTTCAGTCAGTGTGAGTCATCTGAAGTCATTCAGTGTTCCCTCCAGAAGTGGCTAAGGGCCCTCTAGTTCATTTTCTGTGTCTTAAGATTGGAGGGAGGTCATGGTAGAGGGTTGAGATTTTGTCCATGAAGTAACTCAGAAATGCCTCTCAGCTAAGTTCAGATTGACTACTGTTTTGGTGTCCTTCTTTCAGGGTGGTGAGTGAACAAACTATCCTAAGCAATTGTGCCGGGCATGAGTTGTGGACATGATGGAACTGCCACCTCATAGGCTTTCATCTGCATTCTATAAGATGTGCATTGGTTCATTATGCATAGGTGGATTTGATCTTATTTTGGAATTTGGAATGGGACTGATTTGGAGCGTTCTGAGTTGTTTTGCAGTTGTTTGGGGTGTATTTATGTGGATTGCTTTGATTTGAAGGGTGTTTGGGTGGGTGGGGGCTGTTACAAGTTAATTAGATACTTTGGAGTTCATTTGATAGGTTGGACTTTGGAGGGTTGGGGTAGGGACGGTTTCTAGTGGAGTGGATTTCGCTAATCAGTTTTGGAGTTCATTTGGAAGGTTTGATTTGCGGGGTGGCGTGTGGATAAGGGCTGTTTCTAGTGAGGTGGATTTTGCCAATCAATTTTTCAATTAATTAGGAGGGTACAGGGTTCACTTGCATTGGTCAGTTAGTTACTTTGGAGTTCATTGTTCAGAGTCTGAAATGGATCTTGGGGAGAAGTTGTGGAGTAGTTGTTTTTTTTTTCTCTCTCCTGCATGCGGTGTTTCCCCCTGCATATGCCAAGTTTTTTCCCAGCCAACTCATGGCCTTTGGATGGAAGTTTGACTGAGCTGTGGTGGGGGGTTCCCTTCAGATTCCATTCTTGCCCCTCTCCTGTGGTCCTTTCCCTCCTGAGGTCTCTCTGTTGTGAATTCTGGGCTTCTTTCTTTCTGGTCTTCTGTTTGTCTTCATCTGTGTTTGTTTGCCTTTTAAGATAATCTGGATGAAGTATCCACATGTATTTTTCCTTTTCTTTAGAATTAGATTAGATGGTGCAGTGAATGTGCTCAGCAGGTGCCTGGAGATGGTGATGAAATAGGTAGGCGTTAGTGACTTGGTGCTTATTTCAGGTGAAGGTGCATGTGGATTTTATTGAGACTGTGATGTGATGGTGGCTTCATGCCTGAGAGAGATGGAGAACATTTCCTTTAAATTATCATGTTTGACACTGCTTTTGGATTGGATTTAGTGCTGAAGTTTTTGTTTCTACAGAGTTTTGTCGAGCCAGTGAACAAGACCCTAAATTCTTAGAAACAGGAGACAGAAATAACCAATGTTCAGACATGGAAGTTTAACAGTGCAGTCCTAATCAGAGTTACATTCATCTAAGTTCTCTAAAGACAGTGGTCTTAGAAGGATGTAACTCTGATTAGAATTCCGCTGTTGCAGAATTATCATATGGCTGTATTTGGATGCTGTGACACAGTTTACTAATGTAACAGGATTAACTTTTGCTTATATATTCCCACTGCCATGATGGTCAGTTCATAGTCTGAGGAAGAGTGCTTGCACTCGAAAGCTCACCCCTTGAATAAATCTTTGTTGGTCTTAGAGGTGCTACTGGACTCTGATTTTATTGTTTTCTATACAGTCACACAAAATGATCTAATGATGCTTCTTATTTGGAACTTAATTTTTTAGGGATTAAATATGTCCCACAAGCCAATTTAATTCTTCTGTTGTCAGGAGTTTGGAGATTTGTGTCTTGAGACCTCCTATCTGCCATGAAATTCACATGGCCCAGTCACTCGCAAAGCCTAACTGCAAGATTGATGTGAGTTTAAAATGTTCAGTCCCCTAAACTCCTCGTGCAGTATGCAGAATGGTAATACAAATAATCAGTTATTGTACTATGAAATGGTGCCTTTACACAGTGTGGAAAATAAAAGTTAAAACTGCATTTCAATTGCATTGCTTGCCAAATCTCTGCTTAAATGAATGTGTGAACATAATGGTTTTTAAGTGATTTTTGCTTTGCAAGAATTTATTAGCAAAATGTCAACTGCACTTCTTTATATAGTAAACCTTAGTTTATATTGCACCAAGAAAAGAAATTTATCTGGAAGCTTTCAAAATATCCAGAAACTATTATGTAATGAAGTGTGTGCTCTGCTTTTACTAAAACTGCCAAAATATACATATAGTTGGGCCTAAATATACATTTTGCATGAATTTATACAGTCTTCCTCACAAGTCTGGAATGGCTGCCCATGAAGCTATGACTGGTCAAATGGTATGCCATTAATGCACTGCCCAGATGTTCACATGGCACTCACTGTTTCTTAGGTTAGAATACTTAAATGGGATTTTGAAAGAGACCAATGTTTTCTGTAATTTAAAAAGAGTATTTATATATATACAGATTACCTTCAGGGTGGCTTACAGCAATGTTTAAAAACCATAAAAAACGGTTACGATTTTTTAAAAGTTTGATTGTTTGTATACATACATAAATACATACCCTACCTTTTCTTTTTTGCTCAAGGCAACTTGTAAATCCAAACTTAAGGTTCTATCAAGGTTGGAGTCAGCCTTTGATGGAGCTTTGTTAAATTGACACTTTAGGCGGTTTTGATCCAGGAAGAGTCAATTGTTCAGAACCTGTTTTTCCAGGGTAATGTTGAGCCCAAGTTGGTTGGAAGTTGGTGGTGTCCTGTGTGTGGGTATATAGAACAGAAAACTATAGAAAAGTCAAGATGTCTTCTGGTACAATCCTCCCTCCTAAGAAAAAACAGGAATAGTGGTAACTCCTCTCACAGGGTAGTTCTTGGAACAAATAAGGAAAAGATTATCAAGCATTTTAAATAAGGAAAAGATTATCAAGTATTCATCAAGCATTCAAAACTGATTGACTCTCAGGAGGCCATTTTTGGGCTGGAATAAGATGCGAAACACCAATGTTGGGATAAACAAGGCCACAGCTTTTATTACCTCCCCACGGGAGGGTTGGCGCAGCATGGGAGAGGGAGCCTGACCTAGCAGTCAGCAGACTGCACCACAGCGCACAGAGTCCAGAGGCGCCCTGGGGACCCACACCATTCCCAGCCGGGAGAGCAGATCCCCTTGCCTACTGAACTCCGCCCTACGGGAAGCAACCTATGCGGGGGAGCCAATGGGCGTCCACCTCATTTGGCTGTCCCCAGGCCGCCTGGCAAAATGAGCCCCTGGACTCCCAGCCGGGTATGCTGTGCTCGTTTACATGCCACCTCTTACCGAGGTTCCGAACCCCAGGAAGTCCGATCGCACACCGGACTCCCTGCCAACAGGCTGCATCCCATGCAAACCCACAACTGTGACAAAATAGTAACAGAGAACATCCACCTCAAACATTGACATAGGGTGGGAGGGAGGGAAGCTGCTCCGCGGCATCCTGGAGAAGAGGCTGGGACCCGCACACATGGCGCCTTTATAGGCGCCGAAGTCCCGCCTTCCCTTTTTTACACATCCCGCCAGGGCTGCTGGGGCAGTCGCGTCCGCCTCCAGCCAGCCCTTCGCAGTGTCAACCAGCAGCTGCAGTAAGTCTTCGCCACACATTCACAGAGTGAGCAGAGAGTTAGTAGTATACAGTGTTAGTATTGACCTTCTACAAGGTAATTGCTGTATTTGTAGATCAGATTTATGAAACTTTTCTAGAGCAGTGTTAATTTAAGTAAACTGTCCCTTACAACTTGACGCGCATGCCTTTAATCATGTCATGCTATTGAACAAGGTTTTGTAGTAAGCAAATATATATCATTTTTAAAGCTCTAGTTATAAGCCCTTATAAGTTTGCAAATGAAAACTGTAGGGATGACTCAGAGTGCACTGAATTTCTACTAGGATTTTGCAGAAAAGAAGCTAAATATTCTCTAACAAAAAGAGTCGCTTATTTGCAAACCCAAAAGCCATGTGCCATCTAGTGGTAGATCCACAAAATGATCCTGTTTAGGCTTCAGATATTTTGAAGACACAACTAGAAAAACCATATCACTTGAATGTGTCATCCTGGGCGCATGGAATTCTTATGTTAAATGCTGATTTTTTAGTACTTGTCTGGTAGAAAGGTGGTTTATAAAAAGTGGGGAAAATAGTTACTCATTTGTGACTCTCATAAACAGTATTGTTATTAGTTGGCATCAGGTATTAAGCTGTAGGCCCACAAGGAGTTCTGAGAGAGCGATCAGTTTGGAAATAACCTCCATCTCTCTCCTGGATACTCTTAAGATATCAGGATCTTCTTTTGCTACAAAAGAGTAACATGGCTACGCCTCTGAAACAAATGGGAATCAGAATGAGTCACTACAGAAGCTTGATTACAAAAAGTGTTATATGAAACAATTATACATGAGAGAATTATTATGCTATCTGTACTTAGAAACAAATTTTGATGTGTATGTCATTGTGTTTTATGGGTTTTTTTAAAAGTAAAGATCAAGATGCAGAAATATTAAAATACAAGAAAACCTGCACCCAAAGGAAGAACTAATTTAAAATGTTTTGTTTTTACTGGATGAGTGAGAGTGGGTAGTCAAACAGCTCCAAAGTAGTGAAGCCAAGATAATCCACAGATATATGATATATTTTAGATTGGATGCAAAGAGTAATACCTTAAATGTTAGCACATAGATGCATGTTAAGGGCATTGCTCTACTGACAATAATGAATAATGGTAAAATGGGAAATAAAATTTGCCACAGTGCAACATGGAGCTAAGCATCCATATGCTCATTGATTTGAATGCAGCAGTATATGAAGGTGAGCAGTTGGAAATGCTGACCATTTGCAAGCAATGTTTCACTTTCTTTATCAAAGCACTTTTTTATATGCAAGGGGATCTTTACAAAATGCAGTCTGCAGTGTGTCAAGAAGGCAGCATTATGTGACTTCTCTGCATGAGCCAATTAAAGAAAACTTTACAGGAAGAATGGTCATGGTCAACTCACTTGTGGAATTAATATGTAGATTTGTTTTCTAAATATGTTGCTAAGATTGTACAGGAATGTTATAACTGAAATGAACTTGCTCCCAGCAAACATGTAAATCATCTTCTCTCTCCCCCCTCCCCCGGACACCTTTTATTGGTTCTCTGTAGGTATGGAGAGTGCAATCACGTTGTGGCAGTTCCTGTTGCAGTTGCTTCTCGACCAGAAACATGAGCACCTGATTTGCTGGACGTCCAATGATGGTGAATTCAAGCTACTTAAGGCAGAAGAAGTGGCTAAGCTGTGGGGACTACGGAAAAACAAAACAAACATGAATTACGACAAACTGAGCAGAGCGCTGAGATACTACTATGACAAGGTAAATGTTATTGTCTGATAACATTTAAGAAAATAGAGTAATCCTTTGCCTAAAGATGTTTGATCTCACTATAAAGTGAGGTAATTGCTTACTGAAGTGTTTAAGTTTGTAGGGCCTTTTTCCAAGGGAAACGGACGTGAAATTTCATAATTTGCCGTCTAGGACATAAGCAGTGTTGTTCCATGTAGCATTTCCCCAGTCAAAACCTACTGAAAGCAATAGGCTTATATTGGAGTAACTCACACAGGATTGCATTTCTAGCAACAGAAATTGGTGTGGTGCCAATCTCCCTTTTGGTAGGTACCAGCGCTGCAGCAGATATTTATTTATTTTCCTATTTATATACCACCGCTCTCCAATCAAACGCGTGGCGTTTTACAGTAAAACAATAAAAACAAGCATAACTCCATAAAGCCCCTTACAACATTAAACTTTAACAGTAAACATTAAAAGATGGCAATACAGAGTTCTAACCCCCCACCCTCTCCCTCTGTCCAACTAGGGGCCAAGAGCTCTCTCTCATTGGGATTGAGGGTCCTGATTTAGCCACTACTAAGGGTTCTGCCGATGGTTACTCCGGGACCCACCATGGCCTCAACCATAAGCCTAGCAGAAGATCTCCATCTTACAGGCCCTGCAGAAAGCTGACAAATCTGACAGGGCTCGTAGCAATTCAGGGAGCTCTTTCCATCAGTTTGGGGTCAGGGCTGAAAATGCGCTGGCCCTGGTTGAGGCCAGGCGAATGAGACCTGGGACAACCAGTAGATTCATACTCACAGAGCGAAGAGCCCTATGGGGGGCATAAGGAGATAAGTGGTCCTGCAGGTAGATAGGGCCCAAGCCATGTATAGCCTTAAAGGTTAGAACCAATACCTTGAACCTGATCTGGAAACAGGCTGGTTATTCAGGTTCACCTATGATCTCTAAGGTGCCTCCAGAGCCTTCTGGCTGATCATTGCAGTATAAAAATATAAAAATAATGTAAATGCAGTATTAAAGGTATAAAATACTTTAAAATATTAACAAAAGTGAAGGAAGTTGAAAAGTAGTTTCCTAGTTGTCTCTCAAAATTCTACAGTTTAGGCTGATCAGGGTAAAATAGCCCAATGTATAATTTATAATGTAGTCCTAAACAGAGTTAGAGCTTTCTGAGTCTATTGATGTCCATGGGCTCAGGAGGATATAACTCTGCTCAGAACTGCATTGTTACTTTTGGAATTCATTGCCACAAGGGTTGATGATAGTAATTAGAGATCTACAAAAAGAATTAAAGCATTCTTGTAAGATAGCCTTTCCAACCTAGCTGGTATGTGTATAAAATTTAAGACTATAAATGCCGGTACTTTATTAAAACAATAATTACAAATATGTATCATTGCCTAAAGGTATTTATTGCCAGTGAACCTAAAATGTAGCTGATGTTTTAATAAAGGATGAACAAGGGGAAGAAATGGCTGAGTTTTCTGTGAGGGGACATTAGGAATCAAATTACATCTATTACATACTTTGTAACGGTAATGACTGGGGAAGGCACTGGCAAACCACCCCGTATTGAGTCTGCCATGAAAACGCTAGAGGGCGTCACCCCAAGGGTCAGACATGACTCAGTGCTTGTACAGGGGATACCTTTACCTTTACCTTTTACATACTTTGTACTTGGATTTCTTACATCCAGTTTGTTTGTTTGTTTTGTGTGTAGAATATCATCAAGAAGGTTATTGGGCAAAAGTTTGTGTACAAGTTCGTATCATTCCCTGAGATTTTAAAGATGGATCCTCATGCTGTGGAAATCAGCAGAGAGAGCCTTTTGCTGCAGGACAGCGACTGCAAGATACCTCTGGAGAGCAGAGAACACCACAAGCATAACTTGTCAGCCCTGAAAAGTACGAGCCGCAATGAATATATCCATTCAGGCCTGTACTCATCTTTCACCATCAACTCCCTGCAAAACCAGGCAGATTCTCTCAAGCCAATCAAAACAGAAAAGCTGGAGGAGAAACTGGAAGGGACCACTCCTCTGGAAGAAGTCCGAACTGTTATAAGATTTGTGACAAACAAAACAGACAAGCAAGTGATGAGGCCCATAGTGTCATTGCCATCAACATCTGAAGCAGCAGCTGCTTCTGCTTTTCTAGCATCTTCTGTCTCTGCAAAAATATCGTCTTTAATGTTGCCCAGTGCAGCCAGCATTTCTTCAGCCTCACCCTCTTCTTCCCGGTCACCGTCTCTGTCTCCTCATTCCCCCCTTCCCTCGGAACACAGAAGCCTCTTCCTGGAGTCCAGTTGCCAGGACTCTGATTCTCTTGAGCCACTGAACCTCTCTTCAGGATCCAAGGCAAAATCTCCTTCTCTTCCCCCAAAGGCTAAAAAACCCAAAGGTTTGGAGATCTCAGCCCCTCCAATGGTTCTTTCAAGCACTGACCTTGGCTCCATTGCTCTCAACAGCCCTGCACTTCCTTCAGGATCTTTGACTCCAGCTTTCTTTACTGCCCAGGTAAGATTTGGACACCTTGAATGATGGTTTTGAATTCTCCACACGCTACACTTCTTGGGAGTTGGGAGCTATGAAATAGCTGTTGGGGTTGTTTGCACACAATTCAGTACTATATACACATGTGCAGGTGAAGACGGGAAATGCTTTGAAAAAAGCAATGCAGTGTCCTTACTTTCAGTAGTCACCCATGCCTAATATAAAATAAACTAATTACAATTGCAAGAAGGGTTGTGAAGGGTAACAGGAAACACAGCTGGAGCAGTCATTAGCACCATTTATTAAAGTTTGTTTCAGGATTTCCAGAAACACCAAGAAAAAAAACACAAGTAGGATCAAATTATTGCCATATTCACTGTGGGATTCATGGTTGATTGTTGGTTATACCCATGTACAAAAGGTGATCTTTCATTAGCGTTAAAAGAAGATCTCATTGAGCCCATATCAATTTCATAGGCTTTGAAGATTTATAAAATAGCTGTTACACAGTTCTTTCTGTACAGGTTTATTGAATACTCATTATATAAATGCATTTTAGCTTTTAGAATCATAGAATAATAGAGCTGGAAGGGACCTCCTGGGTCATCTAGTCCAACCCCCTGCACTATGCAGGACACTCACAACCCTATCGCTCATCCACTGTAACCTGCCACCCGCTTGAGCCTTCACAGAATCAGCCTGTCAGATGGCTATCCAGCCTCAAAAATTTCAAAGATGGAGAACCACCTCTCAAGGAAGCCTGTTCCACTAAGAAACCGCTCTGGAACTGTCTGGAACTGTCAGAATGTTTAGACAGAATTTCTTTTGAATTAATTTCATCCCATTGATTCTAGTCTGTCCCAACTGCTCCATCCTCTACATGGCAGCCTTTTAAATACTTGAAGATGGTTATCAGATTCCCTCTCAGTCGTCTCCTCTCCAGGTTACACAGACCAAGCTCCCCCAACCTTTTCTCATACATCTTGGTCTCCAAATCCCTCACCATCTTTGTTGCCCTCCTCTGAACATGCTCCACTTTGTTTACATCATTCTTCAACCCTGATGCCCAAAACTGAACATGATACTCCAAGTGAGGCCGAACCAGAGCAGAGTAAAGTGGTACCATCACCTCCCGTGAACTGGACACTGGACACTCCATTTGATACAGCCCAAAATCCCATTTGCCTTTTTAGCTACCGAGTCACATTGCTAACTCATGTTCAATGTATGGTCTACTAAGACTCCTAGATCCTTTTCGCACATGCTACTGCCAAGACAGGTCTCCCCCATCCTATATTGGTGTATATGGCTTTTCCAACCTAAATGCAGAACTTTACATTTGTCCCTATTGAATTTCATTTTATTCAGTTTGGCCCACTTCTCAAGCCTATCACGATCATCCTGTATTCTGATTCTGTCTTCTGTTGTGCTTGCTAACCCTCCCAGTTTAGTATCATCTGCAAATTTAATAAGTACCCCCTCTAATCCTTCATCCAAATCATTTATAAATATGTTGAACAACACAGACCCCAGGACAGATCCCTGAGGCACTCCACTTGTCACTCTTCTCCAAGAGGATGCTGAACCATTAACAAGTACCCTTTGGGCATGATCTGTCAACCAGTTATCGATCCACCTGACAGAATTAGGATCCATACCGCATTTTACCAACTTGTTAGTATTCAATAAGAAGTAACTGGAGTTTGTTTCTTCATTAATCTAGTGGTTTAATCTTTTATTTGTGTGAGAAGATTTGCATTTGATTTAATGTTTATGGCATCCTTGCTAATTTATTTTTCATCAATAGTGTAAAGAGGCAAGAAGAGGAGTTCAGAAAATGATCTGAAAATGAGCCATTGCAAAAATAAAACTGAATTTCATTTGTTTGTGAGTGGCTGTGCTTAACTGACTTGGCCACTCTCAAGACAGGCTGTATTTTTGGTGGTGACTTGAAGAAATCTGATCTCAGGTAAACAGTACCATAGGCAATTTACTGCAGTCATTCAAAACTCATCTTAAACCAAGAGCTTGCATCAAGAGATCATGGATTCTTCCATGACAAGGTCATTCCATTTCATCTTCACACATACCCATGATTAGAGATAAGATTGTTTGCTCTCATGAGGTCTGTCTATTACTATTAGATCACTCATATAGTCTAAATGGGTTTTTTTTTGGGGGGGGGGTAGAAGAAGTTAGTGGCATTACAGATAAAGATCTGCTGAAATGAATGGGAACTGTCCAAGAAGACTGGGGGAAATTGCCAAGTTCACCAAGGTATCATTTGCCACTTCCAGTCGTCTGCTGGAAACCTAAAAAAACATATCTCTCTAGTACCAGTACGTTATAGCTAAGTCAGCTGAATAAGAGGATACTTAAATCTGATGATCTTTCTACATACTTGAAAAGTGTCCCAGATTTGCAGAAAAATATGAAATCTAAATAAATACACTGGAGAGGGTTCAAAATAACCAAAAGGATAGAAGATATACCTGTCACTTTAACAAGCAGAAACCCTCAGAGACTCTTGCTAGGTTACCAAAACATTCTAGGTTCAGTTTTTATCAGTAAAAGCAAGGGGTGGGGGCAAGGCCCTTTCCAAGGCTGTTTTGGCATTTGAAGGAGGATTTATTGGACTAGGCCTAGCAGCAACAACCAGGCTGCCTGATACCACCTAATCCTGGCTGCTTGCTAATGTTAAGCAGCATCCAGCCTATGGAAGTGGTTAGAGCTTCACACTAGGGTTTAGGACAGGGATAGTCAACCTGTGGTCCTCCAGATGTCCATGGACTACAATTCCCATGAGTCCCTGCCAGAGTTTGCTGGCCAGGGCTCATGGGAATTGTAGTCCATGGACATCTGGAGGACCACAGGTTGACTACCCTTGGTTTAGGAGACTGAGGTTCATATCACCAGCCTGCTATGGAAGCTCATTAAGTAATGTAAGGCAAAGAGGAAATAGAGTTGCCAACTCCCAGGTGATGGCTGTTAATCTTCTGGGATCACAACTGATATCCAGGTGACAGAGGTCCCCTACACAAATGGCTACTTTGGGACATGGACTGTATGGTACCATACTCCTCTGCAAGTCCTTCCCCTCTCCTAACCCCATCCTTCCCAGACTCTGCCCCCAAAATCTTCAGAAATTTCCCAACCTAGAGCTGGCAGCTGTAGAATGGAATGCTGTAAGGTGCCTTGGTCTCCACTGTGGAGAAAGGCGGAATATAAATAAAGTAAATAATAAATATAACTGAAGATGGGAGGCAGGAAAATGGCAGATGTGGGAATTGCTTGAAAGAGAAGAAAAGGAAAAAATATAGGGAAGGAATGCAGTGTGCCCCCCCCCCACCATGCAAGTGGGTCTGGCCCAGCAGTTGGAGCCCTACAACTGGGCCTTAGTTTTCATAGGTAGAGGCTGCAGCTGGGCAGATAAATATGGGGTACATAAAGGTATGTTGGCTATTAAGTGAAAAGGAAAGAAGGAAGCAGAGAAATGGGAGAGGCTGTGGGAGCTTTCAGGGAAGGAAAGAGGAAATAGAGGATGGGAAATTAGATGCTCCTGCAAATCCCATTTATATCAGCATGCTTTAAATGTTTTTGTCTGAGAATCTCTGATTTTTAAAGTAATCTTAAGAGAATGTTTAATGCTTAAATATGCTACTTGTAATTTATTAATGCCGGCAATGAAGAATACAAAACCGTGGTGCTGTGGGAATAAATTGTATTCACTAATAAAAGTACCACAATGTGTTTTGCTCAGTGCTTTCTTAGCCATAGAGGTATTTTACCAACGGATAGGCCCACTAGTTTCTCCCATAGCTTGCTTGGGCTGATTGAATCAAATGCATCCTTAAGGTCCGTCTGTAAAGGCCATGCACAGCTTCCTGTCGGGAATAGTTTTGTTTAAGCACTCCACCTGTTTTCCCCTGCTTTCTATTTGAGTGCCTGATTTTAATTAATTTAGTTTGTAGGTATTGCATAGAGAGCCTCTTGTGGCGCAGAGTGGTAAGCGGCAGAAATGCTGTCTGAAGCTGTCTGTCCATGAAGTTGGGAGTTCGATCCTAGCAGCCCGCTCAAAGTTGACTCATTCTACCATCCTTCCGAGGTCGGTAATATGAGTACTCAGCTTGCTGGGGGGTAAAACGGCAATGACTGGGGAAGGGAATGGCAAACCACCCTGTATTGAGCCTGCCATGAAAACTCTAGAGGGCGTCACCCCAAGGGTCAGACATGACTTGGTGCTTGCACAGGGGATACCTTTACCTTTAGGTGTTGCATGCGCATGATAATATTTGACTGCTCTAAGACTGAATATTAGAGCAAATGAATCTAGAAAGCTGTGATCAACTGCATTGAAATCTTAACGTGGGGACAGGTAACGGTTGCCTAGGTGGCCAGGCCCTATTTCCACTCTCCATGAACTGGAGAATCACACAAAAGTTTTCCTTCAGTCTAATGTTACACAGAATGACAATTACGTTAGAGCTAAATTGACATGCAGTTTCAAGGAATACATTTAACTGCAGTCCTCGGTAGGGTGGTCAGCTTCTAACCGGACCCTTATTAGCCATTATTTCATCAGCAGTAATTAGCAAGTGGTGATGTTTGTTGTGAAAGCATCACCTGTACCTGCCTGGCTGGCAGGGGTCTGTTTTATTTTTAAAAATACAGTGTAATAGCAATTGAGGCTGTTTTGTTTCTGGCCAGGCAACAGCCTGGCTCAGTCAAAGTGAGTGAGAGAGAGAGAGAGAGAGAGAGAGAGAGAGAGAGAGAGAGAGAGAGAGAGAGAGAGAGAGAATGCTTGCTTAATTATGTTTTGAGTTCTGCTGGCACCATGGCCTTTTTCAGACTAAATATGAAATGACATGTTTAGGTCAAACGTCTTTCTTTAATCATAAAGTGGTTTCATGGTGCTGAGAATATAAAAGACTGATCCCTGAAGGACAAAATGTGTGTCTCTGCAGCTGTCTCTTCCCCTTTACTCCAGATGTTCAATAGCTTTTGACTCCTCCAGCACTGCATCTCTGGCAACTACCTGTGCAATGCGTGTGCTAGTGGCAGGAGGCTGCTACACGAACACTGAAAGGGACTGGCTAGCACAGGAGACTCAGTTTGGTTTTAGGAAGAGACTACTGGGAGTCAATTATTCTCCTTCATTGCTACCTTCTCACAGGAGAGGGTAATGTGAAGCTGTCATAGCAATGATAAGTCTGATAGTTTTAAGATAATCACTTGCATCTGTTTGAGGATTTCTGTTGGATGGAACAAATTTCTGCCTGTGGACCATAATTTACACAAAGCAAAAATGATCAATCATGACAAGGGGTGAGTAGAAGCAGCAGGAGATGCATGGCTAAGATGTTATTTGATTCTTTCCTCCGTTTCCAAGCTAGCTGATCATAAAGTGTTTAAGAATGTATATTGCTCAATTGCTCATTCAACTGTAGATGTGTAGTCAGTTTTTCAGATTGTGGATAAGAAGGACTCCCCCCCCTTCCACATACAGTGATCTTCTGAGTATCTTGAATGTATTTATTTAACACGTTTTAATGCAGCATTTCCACGCAGTTAGGATCCTGAAGGTGTCCACATAAAAACATTTCAAAAACTGAACAGTTAAAAACATTTAAAATGATAAAATAATTCAGTAAAATCACATAGCAAAATACAAGAGGACAGCCAGTACCTGTTATTGGGGGTACGCCCCCCCAGTCTTCAGTTGCTGGCAGAAGGTACTGATAGAGGGATATAAACAAATCTCCTTGGGGAGACAATTCCAAAGTCCTGGTCCCACGACCTAGAAAGCTCTTTATTAGGTCACCACAATTCTAGCTTCGAGTGGTGGTGGCCACCAAAGATGACTGGAGTGAACAGGTAGGTTCATATGGGAGAAAGTGGTCCTTACATTGGTTCCAGGCCCTACAGGGCTTTTAAGGCCAATAGTGGAGGGCTTTTCTCTGTTACAGACCTTGGAAATCACCTATCCAAATACTTAGCTGGGCTTCTTAGCTTCTGAGAAATGCAAGATTAAGCTAGCCTGGGCCACTCAGTTCAAGACAGTTGGGTAAATATCAGCTCCTAATACAAGGGTGTGTTCACACATCCAGAATAAAAAGGAGATGTAAAATCATCTCACGGCTACTTTCAACTTGGGAACTATATACAGGCTTATAACTGAGGCCGGGCGGAAAGAAGATCAGCCCCCCCCCTCACAAACTGGTGGTAGAGAGCGTCACCCCCCACCGTAGATGAGGATGCGGAGAGCAAATGAGTAGGCTACGCCATCGCTGTTACAATTATTGTAAATCATTGGTTTTTATTGTCATTTTATGGTTTTAGGGGACGGGTTTATGTAAGCCGCCTCGAGCCTTCGGGGGAAGGCGGGGTATAAATATAAATATAATAATAATAATAATAAAAGTAGACTTGGGAGAATAATTTCTAAATCAGGCCTGAGATAATGATTTCTGCAGGTGCTTTCACAGTTCTGCAGGGCCTGCAAGACAGAGCTCTTCCGCCAGGTCTTTGGTTGAGACCAGGGTGTGGAAGATCGAGGGGCCCCTCCATGCTGAATACCAACTAGTACTGTAATGAGAATGGCAGTCACCCCTGGACTTTCCCTTGAGGCACTGGGGAGTTGGAAATGGGGGGAGGAAGCTTGAGGTTTTTTAATGCTTGCCGCCAGGCTAGTGTGGAGTTAATAATTCTTTTTTAATATTCACTTTTATGTGGGGTTTTTATGTTTTCATCGTTGTAACCCACCGTGAGACAGTCATCTGATAGTGGTGGGAAATAAATCTAAATAATAAATAAAATAAAATAAAATAAAATAGGAATCATGGGCATTTGAAGGAGGGCTTCAGAACTGCAGCTGAACAGAGAAGGTAAGGAAAATATAAGAGCCTTTCTACTCCAAATTTGTCAGACTTCAACATGATCAGTCCTTCAAGAAATCCTTCCTTAACACAGATTTTCGTGTAACTTCATATTTACAGCCTTTTATGGAGAAGGAATGTGAGATTCTGAGCTTTAAACAGGGAAAGTTTAATATTCTGTAACATAAAACAACTCCTGATGGGAGTACCTGGGTTCCAGTTAATACTGTGGTGTTCCTTTTCTAAGGATTGTCAGAGAAGTCCCACTCAGCCCCATTCATTGTAAATCCATATTTAGTTTAGAAAATGCAGTGTGCTCAAACCCTCCAGATTCTCACTGATTAGAGCTTGATCATGCCACAAGACATGAGGTAGACAGTGAACCCTGAACAGTGATCAACTCATTTTGTGACACTAAAAAAGGAAACACAGTTATTTTGGGAACAAAAGCCTGAGAGTTTGTGGCTCTTTTAAAAATAAACGACCTGACAGTTGCTTTCTGAGCTGTGGGATGCTTGCTTAGAAAACTTTCAGCTTTATCATGAGTCATTTAGTTGAAGAAAACAGCTAATGCACACAGAAAAGCCATGCGGGACTAAGACTGAGGCTGCGATCCAGTGCATCCTTGCATAGGAATAAGTTCCACTGCCCATAATGGGGCTTATTTCTGAACAAGATTGCATAGGGGGCTGTGTTGCAGGATGGTGATGGGAGTGGAAGGCCCATTGACCCCACTGAGGCTTACTCCTAATGTAGGCTCAAGTTTCTGGAATCGTTCTGTCTGGCCAGTTATCTACTGTTGAATAAAATGTGCTGACTGCTCTGTCATAAAACATAATAAGGGATTTTTTTTTGCCTATATGATAACCTAAGTGTAAAGATCTAGGGATCTTTGCAAGTTTCATTCTCAGCTGCCTCCCGAGATACAGAAAGGGTGGCAGCCATGTGACCAGGAAGGACTGTGGGGGTATTCTTTCAGGGCCCAGGATCTCTCCCTGCCTGGCATTTGACATAAATGACCAGCGCTATCATGGTTTGAATATGCGTTTGTCTCAGAGCTTGGAAAAAATCACTGCCAGTCATAGTACACAGCCTCATCTTGTCAATCTTACAAACAGGGAAGGACCAAGATGCCTTTATCCATTTCTTTTTGTTCCCTTACATTCTGTGTGTGAATGGTTGGCGGCCACCCATTTTCATTGCTGCCATCAATTATTTGTTTATGTTTTTTAACCATAGTGTGCAATTTATAACTGTCATATAAAATGGGAATTTATTGGCGAACAAATAATATTGGGAAAAACACGTACCTCGAGCCAGTTGTCTTTGCTGACACGTTCTTGGGAGAAGTATAGGACGAGCTGCAATCAGCTGAAGAGGCCTTCAACTTTACATGGCCATTGAAAAGAGCAGCATCACAAACCTACTGTACTTTAGAACAGGGATAGTCAACCTGTAGTCCTCCAGATGTCCATGGACTACAATTCCCATGAGCTCCTGCCAGCGTTTGACTACCCCTACTTTAGAAAACAGAATGCTGGTTCTGTCCCCAACTAGCAGCTGACAGCATGAGGCAGTAAAAGTGGTGACTCGGCAAACACACACACACGGAACTGTTACGGTCAGGGAAATCACCTCCTAGTGAAGAGAAAGCGATTTGCTGTGTCTCATTCTGTGGGACAAAACACAATTATCTATATAACAAGCAAATTAAGTATAGGAATGACAAGGGAGACTTGCGGTCTTCTTAGCAAAATTATTGCACCCAAATTGGATATTTGGCAGTGTTTGGATCTCAGGTACATCTTCTGACCCATTTGGTGAAGCTGTCATATTATGATTAAATATCATTGGTAAAATGCATTCTTCAAGTTCTATCCTTCAGTATATCTCTAGGACCAGTTCTGTTGATGTTTGGCAAAAGGTGCTAGAATCATGACTCAAGGGTTACCATGTGTTTCCAGGGTTTTATTTAATATAGATAGAAGACACAGACGTTTTGAGCCCTCAAATAGTTCATATTCTAGATTTTTATGTTTTTAACCTTTAAGATGGCTGAGGATATATTTCTTCATCTCTCCCTCACAGTCACCTTTTTTCTTGCTACTCCTTCCTTACCAGCAGGTTGCAGTGGTCCATAGTTGCATTAGACTGGCCCGGAGTCACCAGGGAATGAAGCCATTTGGAAACAGTGGTGTGGCTCATTGACTTGGAACATTAGTCAAGGCAACTTGAGTAATTGCATTGTTATGAAAGACAATTTTCAAATGTTTTTAATTAAGTACATCTTAATCATTAATCTTTAACCAAAGCTCAATGTTAAACATTTTGTAATCCAGTTCTGAGGTCAGGAAAAACAAACAGCTTCTGAGCAGAGAGAAGAGTTTTTAAACTATAGTACTGACGAAGTTGAGATGGGACCAGAAGAGGGAGTCCACGTGTTGAGACACAAATAAGGTGAAGGGTGGATGAAAACCCATTTGGTATGATTTGTATTGCAGACCCCAAATGGATTGCTGCTGACCCCGAGTCCACTGCTATCCAGCATTCATTTCTGGAGCAGCCTCAGCCCTGTCGCTCCTTTGAGTCCTGCCAGGCTGCAAGGACCAAATACATTGTTTCAGGTAGGTAACTGCACTCTCCAGGTGGTTCTTTCTGGCTTTACCCGAGAGACATATGCCTCATAACTGTTGAGTTTTTCAGGATAGTAGTTCCGCATCAGAAATCTGTCTCCGGTTTCATAATTCCATTGTGATACATCAGGCAAGAAAACAGACACACTTGATGAGCAAAAATGATTGCTATTCCATCTTTCAGAAGATAGATTTTCTCACACAGTGAGACAACTAAGAGCAAGAATTGCACCCAGGACAGTGATGGACATTTAGTGCTTTCCCCAGAATCAAAAGAAGTAGGAAATCCCCATACAGCCATGTTCCTCCAGTTTAAGTGCTTCTTCTATTGGAAATTTACTCAACTTTATGGAAGCCTCCTTAGACTGGAGGAGGACTTTAAATTTGGGTTGGTGGTGTAGCATGACTAATGTAGCTATGTGTACTGCCCTGTGAGGTAGTATTGGTCAAAGGATGGCTAAGTATTGTCTCCTGCTATTACAACTGATCACCAGGAGATGGACATCAGTTACCTGGAAAAAATGCACCCCCCCCCCCAAATCTCCAGGTATTTCCTAACCTGGAACTGACAACCCCACTAATTACATTGTTGAGCATAAATAACTCCCAATCTGACCTGGATAGGCCAGGCAAGCCCAATCCCCTCAGATGTCAGAAACTAAGCAGGGTCAGTCTAGTAAGTAGAAATGACCACCAAGGAATACCTGGGTCGTGACGTAGGGTCAGGCAACGGCAAATCATTTCCAAATGTCTCTTGTCTGGCTGGCAGGCAATCCTAAGATTTCTTGGCTATACTCTGCTATCCATTGGTCTGTCCCCAGTGAGGCTCTCGGCACCCTTATCACTAGAGGCTAGTATCTTTGAGCTTGTTTGGCTGGTGCAGAGAAAATCCTGCTCCCCGGCCTAGTTAACGGATGAGCAGTTAGCTAAACATTAGCCGATTCCTGTCAGGGAGCAAGCAAAGCAAATATGATCATAGAGATACTTTGCCATTGATGGTGGTATAGTTTTGGACCACCATGAACCTAAATCATCAAGCGTGGTGCCTGTGAATGACCATACATTCTTTGTAGGTGGCTGAGCTGCTTTTTAATTAAGCCTCTGTAGCAGCAACATTGTGGCATGTTTCCTTCCAGTATTTAGGTTTGTTTGTTTTTCCCTTCCCACTCAATGAATGCACTCTAACAATGAAGGAAAAAATGCATGAAATAAAATGATGCAAGGTGGCAATGAAGGAAAAAGACTGGAAAACCAAGGTGGAGGAGATGCAAGACTACAACATACAATGCCCAAATACAACAAGGTTTGACCCTATTAGATGTACTGCAGTCCTTGCTGAGGATGTGACTTCTATACAGCCAGCCTAGAGCTCTCTTTTGCCTCAGATAAACTCTTCATGTTTAGCATTTTGGCAGTTTGCACACTTGATTAGAGACACCCTGTTAGGATCAGATAGAAGCATCAAAGGACGTGCCCTGTAGTGAGAACCAAGTGCATCCAGCAAACGTTAGTGATAAATATAAGTGAAAAGGGAATCTGGATCTGTCACATCAAGGAGCCTTATTTGACTAATGTGTGGTTCAGAGAAAGGTCGAGATGACAAATCTGTTCGCATAGGAAAACTGTTCTTCCTAAGGACTGAACAAGAAGTGGCAATAGCAGCTGAATGTGAACCAACTCTCTAAATATTTCACTGCAAATAAAAACTAGGGGAGGACTGACAGTTCTTTTCTCCTGTACTTTGAGGGCAAAGCAGAGCTTTTCGAATTTCAGAATTGTGTTTGGGCGTTAAAAGAACACATGCATGGGGCCCTGTGAGGAATGATTGGAAAGGAGGAAATAATCCAGATGAAAAAGATCCCCTTGACACACATTTTCCTCTCTGCTATATATGTTGTTAGGGCCCTGAGTAGGCCAGGCTCCGCCCCTCCCCCTCCTTATGGGACTTTCACCTGCTTTTGCCATTCTAAGGGCTCAGAGAATGCTCAGGCTTCCTCATGCCAGTTTTGGACTGTTTTATCCTTATCTTTTCAAATTTACAAACTAGCATTTTCTTCCCTATTTAGAGAGTCCATATAACTATGAAGAAATCCTGACCTCATGGCTGGGCCCCGCAGAAATCCAAGTTTTGTTTGTCTGATATGGAGTGTACTGAGTTGAGTAATGCCCAAAATGCAGACATCTTCCAAACACTATGGAAGAGGGGGCGGGGCTTTGAAGCACAAGGTCTGCTTGCTTCCCATTTTGGAGGAGTCCAAACCCAAAGGGCTTTTTCTCCCCTTTGCGATCTCTGTGTGCGCGTGGCTGAGATTCTTTTTGTTTTCAGAACAGTGTGCCACTCATACTTCCTTTCCCTTACAGCAGGAAAAAGAGCCGCTGTGAGGAGACAGAAGGGAGGTTTGTGTCTGAGCTGCCACACTGATGCTGTGTTTAGTTGTATACGCAAGGACCAAAGCAGATGCTATGTGGCAGTTGTTTCAGTGCTGTATGAGCCATGTTAACATATAAAACTAGGACAGCCTAACTTTTAACATCCAAAGGAATGCATGCTAGAACAGAATGGAACTCTCTCATACCTTCATCCTCCTGCGCCATGGTTCAGTCAGATGGTCACTTTTTCCAGCCAACAGACTCTGTCCTGATTTTTAAAAGGCGTGTTTCTAAAAAAACAAACCAATGCGACACTGGAAAAATGTGAAGGGAAGATGAAAAAGAAATAAGGAGGTGAACACTAACACCACCACTGATGATAGCACCCTTGCTCAAAAATCTTGATATTTAAAGGGACATCTGTAAGAAAACAAACTGACATGACAATTGGGAAAAGGTGGAGGAAGAAAAGGCATGCAGAATGCCTGTGCTCAACGACGATTCTCATGCTAGCAGATCAGCTGCTAAGAAAAGCAGGAATAAGTCATGTGTCCAGAAAACCTGTCTGCAAAGGTAATAAAAATGCGTATTTATAGACCATAAGAGAAAAGAGGAACCAGGATTTAGACATCCTCATGAACGTGCTTATTCCAAAGGCTTCCCCAAAATGAAACTTGTCCTGATCGAGTAGTTATTGTTGGGGGGCGGATCACATTTGCCTTCCTGTAGAAGTTCTTCCTTCATGAGGAGGCAGGGAGCTGTTAGAGAGACTTACAGTAGACAGATTATTTGGTGTACAAGTTCTTAGGGATGGTGAAACCAGTTTTGTCCAGGTTGGCATACAGGTAAATCAACTTCCATTTACCAGCAGAGCGAGCAAACAGTTCTGCATTAGTCAGATTACTTCAGCGGTGCAGGTTAACTGGGAGAACATCTTATGGAATTTCATGGCCTGACTCTGGATTTGAAAACTTGAAACATAATTAGGGCAATGAGAGACTTGTTCAGAGCTGCAGTTTACTTTGCTAGAAAGGTCTACCAAATAGCAAGGGGGCACAACTGGGAACTGGCATTTATCTGTATACCATACACTTATACAATAATCTGTTCAGCCATTACTTGCCTTAGAATTGCACCAAACAGCTTCAGGGAAGACCCTTGGACCTTTGAAGTTAGATGCTATGTAAACACATAATGAAGAGAAGTCATAGCCAGGGCAAGTGGAGGCTGAGTGTAAGTAGAAGCCTTATCAGCTCATGAAGGCGTGTTGCATAATAGGTGCATATGCTCCAGCTGTTGCTGTAGACCAGGAATAGTTTTTATTTTCTGATATCTATCCCGAAGAAGTCACTATTCCTAGCAAGACATTTCTTTTTTTGGGGGGGAGGGTCTTTTAAAAATATTTTGTTATTGTGACTGCATTTGTTCTAGTGTCAGCCACAGCTAGTCATTGTCTGGCACTTAGGCCACATTGTTAGTGCTACATGCAAGCGTTTCTATTTGTGGTATTATCAAGACAGTGCCCATGTAGTGCCTGAACGGCAGTTTTATAGGCTTGGTTGATTTTGAATGACACCCTTTTGCTTTGTAATCAGTGCAGGGCAGGCTGTTTTAGGACATGGTGTACAGTAGACTGACAAGACCTTCTGTAATGCATTTGGGTGCGCCTGCAGTCTCTCTTTTCACCTATGAAACAGCAATAGTTTAAGTAGAAAGGCAATTGGCTTGATTGTAATTCTAGTGGAACTGTGCCATCACTGGGTTGTAGAAAATTTATGAAGACAAAGAAAATGCAAAAGGACATCCATTTGGGTAATAAAATTCTCTGACAGAATGAAAATCTTACGGACAGTTGAATTTGTGACAGTTTCCCCTATAGGACACATCTGTGTTAAAAAAATGACAAAAGTTGACAAAATGCAGGATCTCCCCCCTCCCTTCCCCCTTGACTGATTATACAGTGAAATGAGGTTGGGCTAAGGATTTTGGAGGGCTCCAAGCACTGTCAAGCTTGCACTTCCTCTTCCTCCATCCTGAAGCATCTTTAAAGACAACACAGCAAGCTGCACGTGGCCAGTAGGCCATCCTGAATTCTCACGTTTCTTCTAGCAGTGGTAGGGAGAGATGTTGAGGGGATATCTAGAGATGGCTGCTCAGAGTAGTTTAGCCCCCCCCCCCCGAGTTAAGCTACCTATGCCTTCCTTTTCATAAGGAAATTGTTTTCATCAGTGATCTCCCAACAGTTTAGCTGTATCAGTCTTTTCCTCTGAAAATCAGAAAGAGATTGATGGCATTGTAAAGACTAACTGATAGCATTAACCCATAGATATTTTAAATCTGTGTGCCATGGAAGCAATTAGTGTAAGGAGACAACCTTTTAAAAACAAAGCCACAACTTTTAAGAGCATTTTACACATCATGCAAAATGAGATGGTAGAGTGAGTGTAGAGAAATGCCAGGATGTGACCTGTGTTCATCAATATGGCAGGATCATGGTTACACAGTGCCTTTCATTTGTTGTAAAAGATGTTCTTCATTAAGCTTTTCCTGTTAGAAAAAACTTGCTTGATTTTACTGTTCATGTTTTAGTAAATGTTTATCCTATTTTGTCCATACTGGGGACATGGAGTAGCTTACAGAGTGCAATAAACATTTAAAAAACAGTTTTCCAAATCACACATCTAAGTAAGTCCTCCCACTGCATACTTCAGTCAGGTAAGAAACCAAGAGGACATTCCAAGCTGCTGGTGATGGTTCTATGACATGGCATACACCAGACACCAGGCAAGGGCCCAAGAGGCTTTGTCTCCTGTCTCTCTGGGCACACCCAAGCTTTAAATTACCTGCTACAAGGGAGAGAAAAATGCACAGTTCAGCTCTTACTCAGCCAGCGTCTATGTTCTCAGTTCCCTCCAAGTTTCTTAGCATTTGTGAAAATTTCTAGGTGAAGCAGCTCTAATTAATATCTTGAAGATTAAATAGCTTTGTGAAACAGGCATTTCTACATGGCAGTAGTCATAAATTTGTCAAAGTGCTTTGTAGAATATTTTTATGACACACGTGCATCCTTCCTTTTGCAAAATTCCAATGTCAGTTTCTCTTTAGAAGAAATATTTCTGAAACACTACCCAAAAAAGGCTGTAGATATGCAGTGCTTAATGTGCTTCTCAGACAATAAGGATTTCCCTTTGTTCCTCTTGCAGTTTCCAACTCTGCTAAATGGTCACATCCCAGTGCCAATTCCCAACTTGGATGGGGCCTCTTCGCCAGTGCTTCTTTCTCCAAATGCTCATAAATCCTGATGTCTCACCAATCTAAGGACTTGCTAACAAACTGGATTTAACACAGCCATTCTGATGGGTTTCATTTTTTTCTGGTGACAGAGGACACAATGAAAACCCTCTTTTACTATGGTTTGCACTTTTCATTACATGGATGATCTACTTTTATTATGTTTATATTTAGCATTTTTTAAACAGTGGTTTTTTTTGTATAAGAATCTGTTGTGCATTAAAATGAGTTATAATTTTTATATCCTAGCTCCAAGTGTTGAACACTGTTAATGAAGTACTTTCTTAATAGAGCAAAAACAGTATCTAAAGGATGTGAAACTTTTTAATCTTGTACTTCTGCATATTATGCATTGTGCTTTTGTAACTATAACCGGCTGTGCCTTCTTTTGCATAATGTTATATAAATGATTTTTTTATATTTTCCAGTATTAAGATAAAAGTTGAAAAAGGAACCAAGTATTGGACAGCCCCCCTACCCTGCTAGTATGTCAGTATTTTCCCTGCAGTATTTCCCCTGTACGGTGCAGTGTATTCATGTAACTTTGAATTAAGTGCTTTCTAATTATGTAAAGAAGTTTTTTTTCCAATTGCCTTGATGAATTGAAAGATCATAAATGTTTTAGCCAGGAAGTATGCTTAAGAAAAGGACACTATTGAGATACAGGTGCTTCTTCACTGTAAGAAGAGGAACATGGCCTTAAAAAAATTAACGTCTTTACAGTAAGATGATGTAACCTTGCTCAGTACCACTCATTTCCTATATTAATCAAATTGACTTTATAAGTCTTGAACTTTCCAGATTTCTTCCCCCGAGTGATTCTTGGGGATGAACAACAAGTGGCTCTGGTTATGTTTGGTAAAAGCTGTTTTTTAAAAAAATCTTAGGCTGTTTTAAGAAAAAAATATTTCTTTCCCTTATGACTGCAAGACACAAGGACAAACAGACACGACGTGAACCTATCAGTAATCGGAAAGCAGATACTGTTCTACCCAAAGTACTTTCAGCAGTAATTCTTCCCTGTACTAACCAGAAACTGAGCATTCTCATTTGGCAATACCAGGCATCCCAACTGCTTTGAACACTGAAGGCAGTGGAAAAGAGTTTGTGACAAAATTAATGAATGACATGAGAGAAAGAGATAAAGCATTCAGCCCTTTAGGCAGAGATGTAGTAGGCTAGAAGAGAGCAGCTGATTCTGCACTTACTTTGTTCTTTCCATTGTTGATCCTATTGAATTCAGATTGATTTAAACCCGGGTCTTCCTCCCCTTCCAAATTGAGCAGAAAATCTTCTGCACTTGATTGAGGAAGCTCAGAGGGGAGTAGTGGTCACAAAACTGAACTACCTTTCCTGAATTAGCTGGGGTGGGGGTCAGGTGAAGTCCAGCCAGCATTAGTGATTTATTTCTTCTCTTTTGACTCCTGAGCCAGCAGCAGCCTCTCAGGGAACGAGGCAAATCTCTGCTGAGAGAAGTGTGGGCTTCTGGAGTGCAGTCACTTTAAAACAAAGTAGGAAAGTTTGCAACAGGGAACCAGGAAGTCTTTGAACTGATGCCCTGGCCAGTCAGGGAAGACTGCTTTGCTACGTCAGCGTTGCAGGCATGGGGCAAGCAGTTTTTCAAATATCTTGGCTTATATGTGCTCCTGGATTTTGCAGGAGAAAGATAGGGTTACCACAATCAATCACGCATGTTGCAAAGGGAACATTTAAAGTGCCCAAAATCAAAATGGAAATTGAATTCAGTGCAGAGGGGAGGAATTTATTCAGGGTGGGAGTGGATAAAAAGCCCCGTGCAGATACAACTTAGGGCCCTACAGAGCAGGTCTCTCCTATGGAACAGTGCAATTAGGATGACCGTAAACTCTCCCACAGCTGCCCACATGCCCTGATAAGGCCCTGCTCATAAAGCATCTTTTAAGACTTGCCATTACAGAGTAACTATTTTTTTGTCCTTTGCAATCATAAACATGTGCATCAACCCACAAACAATTGATACTGCATACTGAAACTTCTAAAGAAGGCTTAGTCCCTTTGTTTTGTGCAAAACCCCCAAAGCACCCTGAATACAACATATACAGCATGTCTGGGCAAATACAACCCCTGTGCCATTCCTAGGCACATTATGTCTATTTGCTGCAATCTGGAAGATATAATACATTCACAGTACATGCTCAGCTAGACTAACTATAGACTCAGATGAAATTAAATACCTTTCTGTGCTGTATTTCCATAGTTGCTTGAGAATTCATGTAAAACTGCAATTTAGCATAATTTATTGTTGCATTAGAGTAATCTGGCTGTGGTAGGAAGGCTAAACCTTTGAGTTTTTAGGACTATGAACCTGAATCCTGTTTTTTAAAAGAAGCACAAAAGACTCACTAAATGCTGCTGCCTTCATTCCAATGTGCCTTTCATTGCAAGCACCCAGTCATTCCAATCTTGGAGGATGAAGGAGCATGCTAAAAGAACAGGGAGATCCTGAGGCATTAAAGATTAAGGACCAAATATAGTCTGTGATTTTCTATGAAATAAGAATTACTTAAAATACATATAGCCCATGCAATTACAGCAAGAATACATGGGAGAGGGAGAAAGATTGAATAATTTCTTGTCTTAGTACCATTTAACATGTCAGGAACATCCTTGGCAACAGACAGGTTTCTGTCTGTTAAAACAAAGAAAAAAATCTCAAATTTATTGATGATAATATAGCAATGGAAATTTTATATCAAACACAATAATGGCTGATCTGAGCTAACTCACACATATTGAATATCAAGGACAGAATGTAGAAACATTTTTTTTAATTGTGCATTAAAATTAGTTATTTAATAGTTACATTAATAAACTTCAGCTAAGTTTCTTCCAATTTATACTGATCAAGATGAATTAAATCATCTTGTCTGTGTTTTATCTTTCCATTCTCAAGGGTCATGGAAATGTTTCACAAAATTTATACTGAAATAAAGTCACATCAAAAGCAGCTTTCAGGCTAGTTTGTAGAAGCATCCTTGGTGTGTGAATAGCAAAAACGGCTCCAATACACCTATCATTTCATAATGTCATGAGCACAGTTTAAGGTTTTTTAGGACTAAAGAATAAATATCATGAAATAAGGAACATACTGAAAAGTGATGTTACCTCTGATATATTTTCCTTAAAGACCAGTAGGCACACTAAGTCTATTGCCCCTAATGTTTGATGTCTTTTCTTAGTGCCACAAAATAACACACCTAATCCATTGTCCTTCGCCAACTGTCAACAGCTTATGTGGCTGAAGGCTCCCATACTGAACTGCATACAATTCTTCAATAAATTAAAAATACCAGGACACATTTGGATCAACCAGATGACACAAATTTGTGCAATGTGGTTGCTCTAGATATAGATTGTATATGGATTGTGTTCTGGGCTTTTGGAATTTTCTTTCGGAATAGGATGGCTGACCATTTGTTTCAATAAATGAAGCTATCCAAATAGTGAAATGACAGTCCAGATTCATTGTATGTCAGAATTTTTATCAACTATTAGCAGTATTTTTTTACAAGCATAGTGCCTGGCATGATGGACTGAGCAAGGTATTAACAGCCCAAAAACATCCATTTGGTCGCCTATAAATACCCTCCAAAACTAAGTCCTTTAATCTTCTTAATTCATTTTTTGCATTTGTAAACATTGGAATATCCAAGCTATTTACTTAACCTACCTCACAGGGCTGTTGTGAGGATCAGTGATATTTGTACAATGTTATAGAAAAAAATTAAAAGATTACTGAAGTGGTGCGTAGCATTATTATGGCTAAAATTGTCCTAGCAGTAGATAAGAGACCATAAAGCATTGTTTGCAGATAAACAATGCTAATGAGTTCTTAAAGAATGGAAACTTCTCATTTGGTAATATTTTCCCCTCCATATTATAACACTGTATCCCTTCTCTAGTGCTATTGAACATTTTTGTTTCCATATACATTGTTTTATTAGGTCAGCGGATTTTTAGAAATTCCTTAGAATCCTATTTAGATATTTTATGTAAAATGATGAATGACTAAAACTGGTAAAAGAACCAGATTTTTTGATCCTAAGTTGTAATCACACTTTCCTTGAAGATATGTGCAGATTGCTTAGTAATGTCAATAGGAAGAATCATCATGTTCCAGAAAGTACTCAGAAATGGGACATATGCAATCGCTATGGTACACTAGACAGAATCTCAGGTTTTACTATAAAAATATTGTCCCATAAAGCTGTGAACTAAGGTCTATCCAAGCTGGGGAAAAAACCTGAAAGCTACCTTACTGATATTTTCCAGATTTTTTTCTGCCAGATATAGATAGCTGATATTTATTTGGCTATCCTGAATGACAGAGTCTGAAATAACCTGAAAATATTCAGGATTTTTTTTGATCTCTTGATAACTGCAGTTTAAATGAATTTCAGTCCTTTTCAGTGCTTTGGAGTGAAATCTCAGCTTGGAAAATGCATTTAAAGGGAGCCTGAGCCCTTTAAATGCCTTCACTTGCAGGCTTGCAGAAGACATTTAAAGGGACTGATATCCACTTGCTTTCTTTTCCCCTCTGCTGGAAATAGTGAAAAATGGGGGTAGAAGTGACACCAGCCACGACTGGCTGTGCTGCAAGGAACAATGTGCTCCGTGGAGGAAAAAAGCTTCTGGGGCTTACTTCTACTGCTGCCCAGTTTAAACCAGACTGCAGAAGAAATCAGCCCAGCAATATGATCACTTCTCCAGCAGCCTGATTTAAATCAGACTGCAGGAGAAGCCAAGCCAGCCCTAGCATCTGCAAGACCTCCCTGCCATATGAGATGCTGAGGCCAGCTTCTCCTGTAGCATGGTTTAAACCATGCTGCAGGAGAAGCTGAAAAATCCTAGATCTCAGTACTATTCCAGTATTGGGATTTTTCAGAAAAGCTGAATATTTTTTAGGTTCAGTACACCCCCCCCCCCCAAAAAAAAAATCAGATTTTAAAAAATTGCGCACACTTAACATAAACATAACCAGAAAGAAAAATGACAAAAAATCAGAATTTTGGCTGTTTTCAAGTTCATCTTATGTTTACACATCAATGTTTTTGAGCTTCCTGAAGAACATGAAGTAGTTTGACATTAATATGTTAATAGAAGTGGAACATAATGGCAGTTTGTGACACAGTTCCAATGAGTTTTCCTGTGCTGAGAAGTTAAACCTACCCTACCTTTGCATCTGGTGGCTTTTGTTCTGTCCCTGCACAAATTGTGGCACTTGATAACTACAGACTGAATTACTTGTTCTTGTTTTAGATATTAAAAAGATGGAATATGTTCCAGTATTACTGGTGCCAAAAAAAAAAAAAAAAGACACATAACAAGCTACATTGAAGGTAAGAATAGCGGAATACCTTTATTTGGACCAATGCAAATGCCACAAAGTAGAATTGAGCAAGCTTTTGAGGTACCAGGAACTCCAGTCTAGATTTTCAGTAAAAGATAAATAAGGGAAAAAGAAGAAGGTATTTTGAGGGAAGAATTACATGGGAGTACACTTTGTTTTAAAACAAAGCCTCTTATTCCCAACAGAAGCATTTCCCTTGATCCTGGGAACTGTGAGAGCAGCAAAAGGCTACGACTCCTTCCGTGAGGGATTGGAATGCAATAATGCATGCTTTCAAGCATCTGCCCCAGATTCAGCCACCTTCAGAGCCTGATGTGCAACCAGATGTGCCGCATGTGCAAGCCAAGTTCCAGCAAAGAAACTTTGGTCACTGGATCAAATTGCTGATCTGTAATTCAACAAAAGCTTTGTTGGACTTAAAGGTGCCACTGGACTCCAACTTTGTTCTGCTGCTTCAGACCAACAAAGCTACCCATGAGAATCTATCAACAGAAGAATGTTCATCATAAAACATCCAAACACAATGAAGGATTTCCATATAATATTTATACTTTCGGAAATACAATTTTGATACAGGTCCATCAGTTAGAAACAACAGCAGTTTGTTAGCTCTACAGGGCTCCTTTTAACGTAAAACCAGTTTACAAATACTGAAAAGCAGCAGTGGTCCAAGAAGTCACCATTAGGTGTGAATTTGTCTCTTTCCAGAAAATAAAAATGTTCCCAAATTCGATTTCCTAGGATCATGAAATATTAATAAAACATCCCCAAACATGCCACAATCACTATTCACAAATAAAGTTAAAATGAAACATACAATTTGTTTCACTTAATACTGTTAAATAACAATAATAAAAACTACAAGATTTCCTGAACAGAAATGGTAGGACCCCTGAATATTTTACAGTGAACATCAGGAAAAAAATTAAGTTATCTATGACTATTTTCATGATATACCAGCCAAAGATTTACATAACCATTTCAAAATATACCAATAAGATTTACAGTTTCTTGAAGATGCACTAAACAAATAGGTTCAGGGAGGTAAACACAAATGCTTAAAAATACTGTTACTATCACCATAAGGTACTTATGATACTCACTGAGATGCATAAGCTTAGTAGTAACATGGACTAGCTCCAATAAACAGGTAACATCTATAAGCTCTCTCTCTCTAAGTTCTCATGCTTCACAATGTCTGCAGTACAGAGTGATGTCTTCTCTAGTATGGACTTGTAGCCTTCCAGTGGATTTCCAGTGAATATGTAGTCACAGAACAGCTATGAAAGCACCGTATTAGGGCTAGGAGGAGAAGGAGCAGGATGGGACAAGGAAGTCTGGCTCCCAAATGCTGATTTTCATTCAGACATCAAAAAGAATACCAAGTTTCCAAAACAATGCAGCAGAGAATATAATAGAGAATGCACTCCCCCCAACCCAAACTGTACAGGTTAGAAAAAGGAAGTAAGGGAAGGCAACTGCATCAAAAGTCACATGCACACATATCTTCCACGAGAGCCAAGCCTGGTCAAATTCATATGCCAACCTTCACTTAAGAGACAAGAAACTCAACGGCATGTAACAAAGCAACTATTTCTCACTCATCAAATCAATCTCTGTACTAAGTGCTTTTAAAATGAAGTTTGCAGTTTTTCAGTTAATTGACATCTAATGTTAAAGAAGAAACTCAGGCCACAAACTTAAGAGTGTTAAAGACAGTTTACCTATTTAACAGTCAAGAAAGCTCTGTTTACATTCCAGGAAACACTGCAGTAAAAAAGAAGGGGCAGGAGGGGAGGGGAGGGGAGGGGAGGGGAGAGAGAGAGAGAGAGAGAGAGAGAGAGAGAGAGAGAGAGAGAGAGAGAGAGAGGGGAGAGAGGGGAGAGAGGGGAGAGAGAGAACTGCAGCAACAGTTCATGAAGAGAAACTGATGCATTCACAGATTATATAAAGCCATTGCAACTTCTGCAGGCGTTTCAACTGTTTGTTAACTGTACAGACAGTAGTTATTTAGCAGCAATGGTTCCGCAATAAATAATGCACTGTTTTTCTCAGTCCTGCACAAAAATGGCAGCTACTGTTACATAAACAGCTGTAACCTACTGGCTCTAACGGCAGAGGAGACCTTAAAACCGACTGTACAAAAATTTGTCACACTGTGACAACAAATATAAAAAACGTTAACCAGCAGGTCTGAAATAAAAAGACTGCACTGTGAGGAGGACACACAGATTTCAAGTCCACCAAGGGAAGAGCTGCCTTTAGGCTGGAGTCCCTGATGGAGTTTTCAGACAGCCTTGGGTTTGAAACTGCGTTGCCCGCCTCAGAAAAGCATGCTTTGCCTCCTGTTCTTCCCATGTCCTTTAAAAAAAGAAGAAGGAAAGCATGAGTTTTGTTAAGGAACATTACCAGATACAGTCCTTGCTTATGCATGCATCTCAGCAGATAGGGCTAGTGAATATGCTGTTATGGTATGCAGCACTGGTATACCAATCTGTGGGAATGCACCCAGTGATACAGTACAATATGCAATCAATGCATTCTTCAACCTAATCCCTGGTTTCCCTTCAAGCAAAAATACCACACTTGCAACCTGCTTAAAAACATGTTTGAGGAATCTAAGTAATTCCAAGTATTAAGCCACCAGGTGTCAGCAGTTCAACGCTTCAACTAGTACAAGCCTGAAAGAAGGAGCAATTTTAGACGCTTACAAACCTGTTTCTGGATATGTGGAATTTCGAAAGCCAGGATCTTTCTGCAGCTGAATCTCTTTCAGAGTGAATATTGACACACCTGAAACAATACAAGGAGTGAGGTTTTTACCTTAACCTCCAGTAAAGCAATATGACCAATAGCCCCAAACCAGACTGGACTAAGTTCAGGCACCGTTTCAACACACCAACCATCAAAATCTAAGTACAAAAATATTAAAACTTCAGCATATCATGTTTTCAGCTTTCTCATTTTAAAAGACGCACAAAAAACTACATGTGATACTTTCAAATAAACCTTGGAAGGTTTTATGTTAGAGCAGTAACTATTAACCAGCAATGCAGTTACCACAGTAGGAGCTCTCTTGGTAATTTGCAAGTGGATTGTGTGCCCTGTGATCAGTAATTGCAATCTTGAGCTGGAAGAAGAAAAGAGGAAAAGGGCCTGATCCAACAGATCATGCCTCTGTATGCCCATGCACATTTTTTAATCCTGTGTCCTACAAATACAAAAGGGTTCCATCCAAATGCTTTTCTCACTGGATAAAGCCATTCATAGGGCCAAACTACATGTTTTGTAAGGCCTCAAGTCCAACTTGCTTGCCCTCCAGCCACGGATTATCTATAGGAAACGGCATTTCCAAGATCCAGACAGACCTGATTTGATCAAAAGGATGTCATGGGGGGAGGGGAAATAAGGGGCTTGTGCTGTTTTCCTGAGCTGAAAGGGCCCTGTGCACCCTCAAATCAAAACAATTAACATCCCAAACAGATGATTTCTCTCCTAAGCAAAGGCAATGATTCTGAACACAAGAAAAAGTGTGGTGGCACACGGATTGCAGTTCCCAAGTCAACCTCTGGCTGATTCTGAGGAAACCACAAAGTTTTCTCCCTGCTTCCTTTAAGCTGCTGTGCCAGAGCAGGTTAGAACCCCATGCCAAGTGGAGGCTTGTCCAGCATGTTGTCCTGTGAGCATGGCTGCTCCCCTTATTCTATCCCTACAGAGAAGACAACTTGAAGGGCCAGTGGGGGTTAGGATCTGGGTTCAAATTCCCCACTGTGCCACAAAGTTTCCTGCATGTCCTTGGGCCAGTCATTCTCTCAGCCTCTCCTATCTCACAAGGTTCCTGTGAAGATAAAACGGTGAAAGGAGAGCCATCCTGTATACTGCCCTGATATCTTTGGAGGAAAATCAGGATAAAATGCAGCAGGCAGGCAGATGGTTTTATTGCTTCTGGTTAGAGAGGCTGTGAGTCAAGCTGCAATTCACGGAGACATCTGAATGCTGGGATTTGCTGAATGTTGGAACCCTCCCCTCTTCCCCACCAATCCTAAACCAAGATTAAGCAGAGGAGTCTAAATAGGGAGTAACAGAAGAACTTCAGTTCACCCAGATGCCTTCATTCTAATGTCATGATCTGCATCTGGGTCAGAAAAATGAAAAGCATGCCTACTGAATGGGGGATACGCTTCTAGGTAGCACTGTGTGTGAACGAGACCTTGGGGTACTTGTGGATTGTAAACTAAACATGAGCAGGCAGTGTGATGCAGCGGTAAAAAAGGCAAATGCCATTTGGGGCTGTATCAACAAGGCCATCACATCAAAATCACAAGATGTCATAGTCCCATTGTATACGGCACTGGTCAGACCACCCCTAGAGTACTGTGTGCAGTTCTGGAGGCCTCACTTCAAGAAGGACGTCGATAAAATTGAAAGGGTACAGAGGAGAGCGACGAAGATGATCTGGGGCCAAGGGACCAAGCCCTATGAAGATAGGTTGAGGGACTTGGGAATGTTCAGCCTGGAGAAAAGGAGGTTGAGAGGGGACATGATAGCCCTCTTTAAGTATTTGAAAGGCTGTCACTTGGAGGAGGGAAGGATGCTGTTTCTGCTGGCTGCAGAGGAGAGGACACGCAGTAATGGGTTTAAACTTCAAGTACAACGATATAGGCTAGATATCAGGAAAAAGTTTTTCACAGTCAGAGTAGTTCAGCAGTGGAATAGGCTGCCTAAGGTGAGCTCCCCCTCACTGGAAGTCTTCAAGCAAATGTTGGATACACACTTTTCTTGGATGCTTTAGGATGCTTAGGGCTAGTCCTGCGTTGAGCAGGGGGTTGGACTAGATGGCCTGTATGGCCCCTTCCAACTCTATGATTCTATGATTCTATGATTAATGTGGTGTTTGATCCAAGGCTTCACAAACCAGGAAACTCTCATTAGCCTTCCACACCTGAGAGCAAGGGAGTAAGGGCATCATACAACATGACAGCTGTCTCTCTGACATGACATTTGCACATGGGCACTGGCTCTCCTCTGCAGAGGAACTGGCCTGTTATCAGTTTTGGTATACCCTGAAGGAAAGTGACTTCTAGAGCGCCCAACTGAATGCCATCAAGTTGCAGATTATTTATGCTGACCCTGTAGGGTTTTTGCAGGGCATGAGATGGTTTGTTATTGCCTGCCTCTGCATAGAAAAACCTGGACTACGTTGGTAGTCTCCCATCCAAATATTAATCAGAGTAAAATCTGCTTAACTTCTGAGACATGATGAGATCAGCCTAGCCTGGGCCATCCGGGTCAAGTCAAAAAATCAAACAAAGCACACACACCTACTACCATTTACAATTTATAGTTACATGTTTGAGGCTTTCAATATCACTTAATTGTTGTGTTCTAAATTTAATGCACATTGAGATACCACAGGATTCTCGCAGTAAGTAGAATGGCACATGGTCCACTCCCCAGGCTCCAGACCCATTCACAGCAAGATGACTTGCGATGCTGTCAAAATGCCAAACGTTCCCAGATGCAGTAAGGCAACTGCAACTAGTAGAGAGTCAGAGAGTCAGAGCAAAAGTATTACATGACTCCATCCAGAAATCTCAAAAGCCGCAGGGGGGAAAAAAGAAAGTAAGTAGCAGCAGGTACCAGAGAGAGGCAAATGCAGAGGAAGGAAAATCATACAAGTAACCCAATTAATATTTTAAGGAAGAAGAGGAGAAAACTAGTTTCTTTTCCAATCCAGAAGGAGAAGGGAAAGACGAGCCTGGCTGACACTGCCAAGGAGAGAATTCCACATGGGGTGCAAAATTCCTTCCTGGATTCTGACGAAGGGCCAAAAACTGCTAATTTACCTTCCATTAGGCTTGTAAGAAGATTTTGGGGATGAGGAGGAAATTAGAAGGAACAAACAAGTAGAAGGAGGCAGTACACCATCTCACACAATCCTGGACCCAGCAAAAGTGGTCAGACACAAAGCAATGCTTACTTTCCGGTAGAGAATGTATCCGTGTTCCAAGGCTTCTATAATACGCATGCTTCATAGCCTCCTCTGCTGAAATTCTTTTTTTGGATTCGTACTGTTAAATCAAAGGGTGGGGAACATTGAAATATTTTAACCGTACTCAGCAGCCAAGCACATTCTTTACTTAAATTTGACCCTATGTTCATTTCCTAGCATTTCTTTCTTTGATGAAGTTTATTTTTCAGGTCTGGTAAAGACCATGTTTGAACTGTCTTCTCTTTTAAGCCTGCCTTGAATGTGCTTTTCAACATGACATGACCCCAAAAAGGCACAAGACTTCTTTACAGGTTAAGAATTTTGTTGCTTAAATGTATGGCCTACAGTAGTGGTATATGGTTTGCAAATTGCAGGAAGTCACATTGACCGATTATGCACTGGGAACTTTACGGCCCCAGCTCCCGTGCAGGAGCACAAATCGGGGCTGGATGAGGTGCACCAGGCCAAATGCTCCCCCGTGTGGGTGCAGGAAGAGGTAGAGCAACCTGCCACGACTAAAACTCCAGCCAGCAGCCCAACATGAAACCTCCAGTGCATAAACGGTCATTCACAGTTGCCATCAATCAAGAGCCACATTTGTTTCCATCCCTGGCCTGCACCACAGTGCAGCTTACTTGTATCTCTGGTGGCAGCTGTTTCAACATGGTAGCCACCTCCTTGTCTGAAAGATGGGAGTAGGTGCTACCATGGGCAACAGCCCTCAGAAAAGCCAGAAATGACCCATCAAAGAGCCACTGAATGGATACCATTTAACCTAAAATATGAAAAAAATTGTTTGGCTGCCAGGACCTTTTGCATTGCAATCCATTTTTACAGGGCCACCTTTAATTTTTCTTGCAAACTTATTGTTGCCGCTGTGTCATTTCTCTGAAGCTGTTTCAAGAATTTTTATACACCTTATTGCCTCAGTATTTCAGATTGTGTGAAGGGTACAGCTGGATAAACAGAGGTCAATTTACTAGAGTTCGGACTAAAATCTACCCTAAAGCACAATATACATCAACAGTAATTCTGCCACCATCTGCTGAGTAAAAGGAAAGGTCATTCATTATCAGCGCTACTTGTAGAATCAAACATTTTAGATTAGCAAGACCTCTGTTGCTCTCAACCTCACTTGTAACAATTATCTTATCAGTTCTTCACCACTGTTACATATATATCACCTGGAATTGCATTACTCATTATCAGAAACATCTACAAAATTCTGAACATTAAGGATTACTTTTCCTAGGCATGCTAATTAACATTAAGTGAAACTAATGTGCAGTCTACCATGCTCATTTTGATTAGCGTACTCAATTTTGTTTCTTCTGTAAAACAAGACTGTGTTCTGTCCCTAACCATGTCTCCCTTCCACATTCTGTCCCAAGGAAATAAAATAGTTTGCTCATGATTATGCAAGTTAACTAAATTTGCATCTAATTGCTTAGAAGGGGAATCATCAATAATTCATTATAACTCCCAAGGTTCTGAGGTGTGTGGAGGGGGAAATGAGGGGGAGGGGTGATTGGCCAGGAGCCCAAAAGGAGGAATGTTGACCGTGGGTGGTGGGCTGCAGGTGCAGAGACAAGAGACAGAGGGCTGCACAGTTTTAGTTCCATTTTCTGTGTTTCCATGAAGCTCCCAATATCTGCACCAGCTTTTCCCACAACAGTATATGCTGAACAGTTGCTTGAAAAATAATTAAGTATTTTGCACATACCATTCCCATGGCTATGAGAATATATAAACAAACACAAATATCCCTATTAAATTCATTTATGAGCACAGTAAGAATACGGTATGCTGTGTTTTTTTTAATATGCATGTGTTTGTGTGTGTGAAAAATGGAAAAAACTATGCTAGCCACTAAATTCAAGGGTGATGAACTATCACCTTGTGCATTTATGACCAGCAGTTAGTTTTATGGTCAAATCTATCAAGCACACCATTCAACAATTTACTCTTCACCTGAAAAACTCAACATACATGCATGAAGAATATAATAGTTGCTTACTTGCAGAAACTTTACTATTAATTCAATTCCTTCCGAGTCTAGCCTAAAAACAATACAAAAACAAAGCAAAACATGTTCAGTGTTTGTGCACATATAAGTACATAAGAAGAGCTCAGCTATATTAGACCAATGGTCCATCTAGTCTAGCAGTCTGTCTTGTACAACAGCCAACCCATTCCACAGGCAGGGAAGCCAGTTCCCAGGTCACCTGGAATTATATCTAATCTCCAGACTAAAGAATCTAATCTCCTTTTAAAGATATCTATACCTATGGCCATCACTACATCCTCTGGCAGCGAAATCCTCATTTTAATTACTCATTGTGTAAAGGAATATTTCCTTTTGCCTGTCCTGAATCTACTGCCCATAACTATTACTTATTCAAACATTCATTTTCAAAGTAATATCAAATGATTGTGCAACATTGCCCCCCAAAATACTATTCTAAGGCTTCAGTATTATATGCAATTAATTCTTCTAACTATGTATTTACAAGAATTCCCTGAGTGAGCAACTCTGCTGATAATGTTATAGGCTAAAAGACAGACATGCATGTGCTTAGCCTACATCTCTAGCAAGGTGTACAGAGCAGTCAAAATTCCTTCCATTGGCAGTTGCATCAAAAGGGTGACCTTTCTCACAGGAGGCTGCCCTTAGCCTGCTCTTTAATTCTTTGCCTGTATGGGTGCCTCTATTTGCCTGTATAAACTATTATGATGCCTCAAATTACATAAGAAATATGTGAAAATGCAAAATACAAACAGGGCTTACATATTCTATTTAAAAGTCTATTGTGAAAAGGCATCCTGTAGAGTTGATAAATTCATGTGCCTACCAAGAACTCTGATGACGATGACCAATTCCTGGGGCAGGGCTATGTCTCATTTTACATGACATTTCAAGGCACTACATTTGTTCAGAACATGAAGCATGAATGTATTACCTACTGTTCTGCACCTCCCAGCTTACAGTAAAACAAGAATGCATAAGTGCTAAATTCAGTTGGGCAGCTGTGTTGGTCTGAAGAAGCATTACAAAATTTGAGTCCAGTGGCCCCTTTAAGAGCAATACAGTTTTATTCTGGAAGTATAAACTTCCATGTGCATGCACACCTCTTCAAAAAGTTTTTATCCAGAATAAAATGGTATAGAATTAATAAAGTTAGCCTAAAGATGGCTAGCTGACTAATTAGAATTTACTTTGTTATACATAGTTAAATCCATTAATGTGGCCTGTGGTCAGAGTCACAAACAGTTATGACACCAGCAGAAAATGACAGATGAAACTTCCTGTACCTTGGTGCATGGTTGATTAAAGGCTGTGGCTTGTATTTAGGGAAGTTGTAGTTCCTAAACTCATCACTGGATGTAATACCTGGCCATGTTTCCTGTGATGGAGTTCCTGAGTAGAAAGATAAAACAAATGATGCCCATGCAAAGGAGGATGAACAAGATAAAAGCATCACAACCACACAGTATTTGAATCCAAAACCTGAAGAAGAGGCAAGCAAACAATTACGTTCACTTAGTGTCTGTAAGTTATAGATTATATATTTGTCAATTTATAAAGTACCATTTTATTTGGTTCAACCACAGTCCAAAAACAGATGTCTACTGTGATTACACCAGGATACACATTCGTCATCTTTAAAAGAGCAAGGTCAAGACACAGTTCGTAAAGCCACAGTTGTAAAGTTAGTGCTAAGCATAGTTATTTACCAAGAAGTCTGAAAATTAAGTGCAATTCGTCTTCAACAGTTGACCCAGGAAAGAGAGGTCTTCCAGATGCCATTTCAAAAAATATGCATCCAACTCCCCTTTAGAGAGAAAAAAAGTTAAAATACAAGTTGGGGAAAAAACCCTACACATTTCTGTTTTAAACATTTAGCTGCTCATGATTGTGACAATCTAAGAATGAAGTAGGCTCTAATATAAACAGGATCCCAACAAATCTTATTTCTGTAGTATGAAGGCCTAGAGAGAATTGTTCCATTTAGAATCCAAATTATTCAAATACTTCCTACAACTAAGCTCAAGAGGATTAAAATATCCTTTCTCCTTTCACTTATGATTTTAAATGTTTTAATGAAAATTACATCATTATTATAGAGTATAAAAGATCAAAAAGTCTTTCTAGAGTTTGCACAATTTAACTGAAAACAAAAATAGATTAATAACAGAGAAAGACATACCACATATCAATTTGCGTTGAATACTCAGAAGATCCCAGAAGAACATCTGGAGGTCTATACCACAATGTGACAACCTCATTGGAGTAGGTCTTCGTAGGGACAGATTTTGCTCTAGCCAAGCCTTTAAAAACAGAGCACATTATGAATTTTTGGTAGATCTGCTGATAAGACAGACAGACACACATACACACACTCTTTCATGTCAGTCGCTACAGGAATTCCATATGGTTCAAAAAACACTACTGAGTTTTTACAAAAATATAATGGCGGCTCTTTATACAGGAAATTCTTGCATAAGATTTTGAAAGGCAAAACTATCCAGGGTTTAATGCTTTTGAGTATGAAAGAAAGCACAAAGCTAGAGACATCTTCTGCTACATTTTGCTTCACATCAGCATAACAGAGCTAATCATATGTCATGCAGAAGACACAATATGGATATACAATCCATACAAGGTCACTGAGAGTGCAGTGTGGGGGGGGGGGGGAGAGACCAAAGAAAGCAATATCATTGAGTCACATGGGCCATCCATTCCTTTCTAATGCTATTGGGGCATGCATATTCCCAGTTAACAGCTGTCTGGCACTGACATATATTAAAAGAGATGATGGGCCACAAAGATTATCAAAGCCCATTTTGGACTGCCTACTCATCTTCAGACTTTTTTGTTCTTCACTGTAGCTGGCCTGCTATTGGCAGCTGTCACTCCTGGCAGGAAAATCATGCTTTTATATTATGCACTCATTTAAATGGACAAGTCTGTTCCCACTTTGAAACTTAAAAAGCCTTCAGCTGGATGCATTTTTCCCACACAAGCAGCACTCCTGCTGTTCAGAAAGCGCTTATGCGATGCTCTCCAGAGAATTACTTAGTAAGAGAACAGCATGAAGCACTGCCCACACTACTGTTATGAAGAATGCATTAGTATGAAGAACCTCTGCATTCTCAAACAGCAAGAGAGCATGAACAGTTTTCTGAGGTGAGCGTAGACAGTGTGGCAGGCAAGGGAGTAGGTGGAGCGGTCTGTCTGAAGGCCCTACTGAGTGGTCTTCCACTGGTAAGGGTTGGAAATCAGTTCCAGCTCTAGTTCAGGAAAGGGCCAATTGGCCGCTGGGAAGTCAGAATACTTTCTTTTCTCCACTTTTTCTCTCAGTCTTCCCTCTCTCCCTGCTTATTTTTGTACTTTTGCTCAAGAGCTTATTCTTTGTCAGTCCCTAAAAATTATTGCTTTTAACAAGCATTTCAACAATGTTGCAAAATCTATGGAAGTAGTAGATGTAGGTAGGGAGCACAATTTAGTATGAAATACAAATGGAAAGAACATACCAATGCTTTTTAACCAAATAAATTCAATATTATCAGCAGATAGTCAGGAGCACTGAAATAGCAAAGAGGGAACATGCCACAAAGCGTTATGGGCACTTATCAGGATCACTCACTTCCTCCTCATTAGGGAGGAAGGAGCTGACAGTAAAGACATGAAGTACATTAAATTAGAGCTGAGCCAATTTTTTGTTGAATTTTACACATTCTTTTAAGCTTAAAGAAAAGTTTCTACTTTTTGTATGAGTTCTGAATAGTAATCCTAACTCAGACAGAGATGCAATATTACCTGTCTTCCACAAGATGCTTTGGGAACTGTGCAGAACCTGAGCTACTCAGTAACTTTAGGACAAGAGAGTTCTGTAAATCCCCAGTCTTGTCTGACCAAATCTTTGAAGCTATCTTCCCAATGGAGGACATCTAGTTCTTGTACATGCAGTTATTCATAATACCTAGTGAAATTTACATCCAAATATTTTGTTTACAAACAAAATCAACAAAACAAACCATTCGCTCCATACCAAAGTCTGCTAGCTTTAATTCCCCTCTTTCATTAATTAGCAGATTTTGTGGTTTTAGGTCTCGATGTAGCACTTTCCTTCTGTGACAGTATGCCAAACCACGTAGAATCTGGTATAAAAATAACTATCAAAGACAGAAGGGAGGGGGAAAAAGATCAATTCAAATTAGATTTTCAAAAGTGTTAATAAACCTATTTTGTGCTGTAAAAGAAACCACCTAAATGAAAACAAAGGCAAAATCTACTCAAGCAGTTAGCCATTCTCATAAACCGGATATCCTAATCTTTGATAGTAATTCTATTAAAGAACTATCAAGTGATTAATTTGAAATAGGTCTATTTTTCTGCATTCTTTGTTTTCATGCCTCTTCTTACCCTTCATCATAGTACAGACATCTTTTTGAAATACAGCCACTTTTTATACTTCCCACTATGCTGCACAAAGCAGACTGCAGGTTAAGCCAACCATATGAGAGAGAAAACAAAGGGAACCTTTCCAGCTCCATGTATCTTTAATTACATTTGTCATCTCTCCCACCCTGCGTGCCCCCTCCTCTGGTCATGAGACCTTCCAATGAGATTATTCCTTATTTTCAGTATTTTTTTATATGCCTCGCTAACAACTCTGCAAAAAGAACCACCTGCTAAAAAGGTGTGTGGGGGGGGGATGTCTTCACACAGTAGGTATAATCAAGAAAGGAGCTTCAGCTTATTGTGATTCACCAGCTGACTGAGAATAAACATGCAAAATACCCTGGCACAGTGCCACTTTTTTTTTTTTTTGCACTGAATTCAACAGCAAAATTGCCTGAGAATAAAATGCTTTTGTTGCTTCCTTTAAGGGTTTGCCAACCTATTTCAAAAGCAGTTCGAAAGCTGTTCTTTTTGCAGTGCCTTTTATGGGATTCTTGATAGCATCTGTCTTTGCAGCAAATCCTATGTGTCCTGGGAGATGTCAAACCATACGGTCTGCATTTATTTAATTTATGGCTATTCTGTGTTGCTGATTTTCCCCCCTGTATCTAAGCTGGGTATTTTTATATTATACAAAGGCAAAATCCAAGTTCTGAATATAGAATAGCTGCAGTTATTAATCACTTGCAAAACATTCTTAGAAAATACTCTGCTACTTATGATTCCAAATTTTGTTTTAATCAGTAGGGATGGGTACACAAACTGTAAAAATGCATTTTGTGTCAGTCTGTGGTCCTGCAAACCCTGTTGAAAGATTCCACAGTCTCTTTAAATGGGATTTGTAGAAAGGCCAAAAAACAGCTGAGAGGCAGGGAGCCCTTACCTACTGCTAAGCTGTTTCTTTGGACTATCTTGTGCAGTCTCTTTAAAGCTTACTACCCACCACTCAGCTGTTTTTGCAAGTTTCATAGGGAAAAGAAAGCGGGGGTCTAAAAGGACTTGAAGTTCCTTTAACTCCCTGCTTTCTGTTCTACCCATAAACTGCTTTAAAACATTGTGGAAGCTTATGATAGTAGACTGGTCACAAACTTTGGTTGGCAAACCATAAGCAGAGCAAAATTCGTCATGGTTCATGCCCATCTCTACTAATCAACTCAAAGACATGAGCATGGGGCATTTAATGATTTTTACACTGCTGTGGAACTAAATTAGCCTGGGCAAACCACCTAAGAAGCTTCAGGCCTGAATCTGCATTTCCCACATCAACATCTATCACTGTAGCCACTGCAAGTTGTCCATAAACAGCTCTGTTAAGTCATTATAAATTATCACCACATCAAGGACCTTTTCAGAGAGCTTCCCATACATTTACTTGTTGAGATCTAACTGTTCTATTAGGTAGGCCAAAAGATCCATTATAACACACAGGAAAAAGAGACTGAAAAAATTACTCTTCCAAAATGACATTAACTCATGTTTTAGCAAAGATTTGGCTCTAGGTCCCACTACAAAAACTTCCTGAAAATGCAGCTTTTTTTTTTAAGTTATTTGCGACTGCTACAGTTTGATAAACTAATTAATGCACCAATGCCAGAGGTTAATTTCTCTTTTGTAACTATATTAGATCCAAATCAGAAAAAGACTAGAAAACTTTAATAGAGTTATTGCACAAAATGAAACAAGACTTCCAAAAGAAAAGACTTAATGACATTACAAGAGTTATTTATCTAGTGCATTTTAATTGGCCTATCTTTCAAATGCCTTGACCTGGGTAGCCACGCTAGCCTGACCTCATCAGATCTTGGAAGCTAAACAGGGTCAACTCTGCCTAGTATTTGGATGGGAGACTATACCAGGGTCATGATGCAGAGGTGGAAAACCACCTCTGAACGTCACTTGCTTTGAAAACCCAATGAGGTTGGCATAGGTCACCTGTGACTTGATGGTAATTTCTACCACCATCATTCAAGGAGCTCAGTTCACCCGCTTCCTTTTTATTCTAACTAAAGCTTTAGAACAACCCCGTGACAGGCTTGAGAAGAGTTACTAGGCCAAGGTCTCCCAAGACATTCGCAGCGCAAATGGAAAACATGCTCATCCTTACACCATACCATCTCTCATCATGGCACTCCTTGATTCTGGGCAGCTAACAGCAAACTGAGCACAAAACCTGCTGGAATTTATATGACAAGCCAGACCTTGTGTTGCTGTGGCACACTGTCTACTACATCATCAGTTGACCAGCCACACAATGTTCTTTGCTTGCTACAAGTATAAAATACTTATTTAAAGGTAAGGTTTTTCACAATTTAAATCCTTGCAATAAGCAACAGAAGACTTTTCTAGGGAAATTTTAAGTTACATTACATAATTAAACACTTAAAGGGGTAGTTATTTGAATAGGAACACACAAAGATACATGCAGAAAATTGTATCAATGTTAATTGCAGTAGCTGTGGTTACAAAGCCGTAAATAGGCTGGCTATCAATTAAATATGTTGGACTAAGACCCACCTTTACATTGTGCATACTCATGATGTTCCCACAGTCATCCATATACTGCTTTAGGTCTTTGTCCTGACAAAATAAAATAAACATTGTTTAGTGTGCTAAAAAACTGGTTGAATATAACAAGAAATTTTTTTATTTGCTTAGGTAGTTCTTCCAAAGTGCTTATTTCCCCAGAATGCCACTCCCAAAGTTTCTTCAGTATGTCCAAGCTTAGTATTTTAATTGATTAAAAGGATAAACATCTATGATTAATCAATTAACAAAGCTACACATGAAGCTACCATACATGAAGTTGCTCAGTCCCTTGATCTATCAAGATCAATACTATTTCCTCTGACTGGCAGCAACTCTCCAGGATCTCAGGAGAAGGGGATTTTTATATCATCTACTACTTGATTTTTTTAACTAGATATTACTGGGATTAAAACTTGAGTCTTTTACATGCACATACTTTTGGAAAATGCTTAAGTGAAGGTTTAGGGGAAGGAAGCTCCAGAGCTGGATATCAAGAACTAGGAATGCCTCATCCTTTGTGCACAGATGAAATGGCCTAAAGAGATAATGATGCATGTGTGGGAAGGAATTTAGGCCCAAACTGTTTAGTGCTTTGTAAGTTAAGCAGAACTTAAATCTGGTTCTTTCCCCAAAATTTCATCCTCACCAAGGATTGAGTTGCTTCACTGTTTTAATCTAGCCTTGAGGACATGAACACAATGAATGACAGTCCTTAGATCAGATTCAGAAAGGATGGGTCACTACCTTCCATAACAGCCAAAGAAACTAAAAAGTCCTCCTGATAGCTACTGCAATCTGAACAATCCTGGACAACAATAGATCCAGGAAGATCTTTAGGTTTGATCATCAAGATTGAATCCCTCAGCAGGAGCCCCTTCACAAGCTCTTGATATGTTGCAGGCCCTATCAACTGTCTGGTAAGGTTCAGCCTAAATTAGTGCATCCTGACCAAAGAGACTGAAGAAAGAATTGATCTCTGCCTTGCATTTGGTATAAAGATATACTTAAACTGCCCACACTTCTCCAATATAGAACAAGGGCAGACATGCCAATTAGGCATCTGAACTTGAGCATATTAGGTGCATAATTCTTTCTACGGTGGCAGCACAATTTAAGGTATTCCACACTATAAATAGCTTAGAGCTGTGCTGAAATGGCATTATTCTTTTCCCACTTGCAGCAAGCAAAAATGTATGTTGATTAGTTGACACACAACACAAATCCTGAAAATATGGAGCATAAAGGCTTCCTACAGCTAGCCACAGAAAAGGGGAAACTGCACAACTCGAACTACTTCTCCCTATAGCCAGCTACAAGAAAGATGTACACATATGGTTTTCAAGATCACAGCTCACAGTCATTGTAAGACAAGACAAACATATTACCTTTAATACACTGAAGACACCTGACTTTTTAGCAAGATACCGCATTCCATAAGAAACTGACAGCAGAATATCCACTCCACCTATACACACCCTTTCAATTCGTACAATATTATAACACTGAGATTCCATTTGGAGTTGAACATTGCACATTTAAGATGACATGCTTGAGAGTATTTAAAGAAAACAACTTACCAGATACTCGAAGACCAGAGTCAAAGATTTCTCAGTGTGAACGATATCATGCAGTGTAACAATATTTGCATGTTTTAGGTCTTTTAGTAATGATACTGAAAAAAGAAATGAACAGAAGACAGACTGGTAATACATGGGAAAAGTAGACTGCACATACATTACTGTGCCAAATGGGTAATGGAGTAAACACAATTAATTTACACATCATTAATTTAGCCTAGGGAAAAAATGTCATGATATTTTCCATCTGAAATAAAAAAGGACCAAAATATTTAATTTTTGCTTGTTTCAATGAGGCCCAAGTGTATTTGACTTTATGTAGATTGTACCCAATGCGCATATATAAGAGGGAGTGTGAAAGGCTGAAGGTCAGTATGAATTAAAATCTGGGGAGGATCAGAAGGTGCATGTGATGGCGGAACAGAGTGCAGAATACGTAGACTAATTACTCATTTCAGAATAAATAAAGAAGAAAAGAATTGTGTTATAAAACATGCAGCTTATTCAGCTAAGGATATAATTTTGTGCACTTTGACACTGAGGCTTGTGTGGTCTAAGTGCACACAGGCACTTAACCTGTGCTTAGCCTAGAATACTTCAGTTTGCAGGTGGGAGCTTGTATGACTCCTTCATATAAAAAATAAATCCTGCACACAGAACAATGTGCAAAGAGAAGGGTAGCTTAAAACCATTCTGTTTTAAGGGTAGCTGTTGCTGTTGGGAGAATATTCAGTTACATGATTACCAACTTGCAAAGAGAGCAAAGGTCAAGATCAAAGCAGTTGATCTTGTATTTCATTCAAATATTTAGATTTTCTGACACACCTAGGTAATAGTCTCTTTCACTGTGGCTATGCTTAAGTAGCATCATGTTTCATGTAAAGCGGACGTGCTTAGTTTGACACCCATCCAAGTAAATAAGCCGGCTGTTCATGTACACTTCACAGTTTAATATTGTTGACTGAGAATGTTGTATTACACAAACATCTCAGGATGCAAGATGTTTAAAGGAGAATTACATGTAGGTCAAGAATCCTCTGCCACAAATATTCAGTTTATGCAGCTTGATCCAGAGATTATTTTCCTCCACTGAATAAACAGATGTCATGTTTTATGCCTTCTCTTTGGCTTGGTTCACACATAACGTCTGCTGAACAACCTTGGGGGTTCTCAGGGTCATCTGCTCCCTCCTCTCGTTCCACCATGTTATAAGAGGGATTTGTTCTAGACTTGAAAAGTAAGATTCTAAAATGAGGCATGGTTTGAACTCCAGGTTTGGAAAGCAGGGCAAATGCAAACCATAGTCTACTTAAGCAGACAATAACAGAAACCCACAGTTTGTCACAGATGCAGAAATTGCCAGTTAGCTGAATACAACAATATGTGGCCTAAAGACTCACTCACTAGAACTCAACTCATGACTTTAATCTCCAGATTTAATTTGAAGTGGATATAACATCTAATCTGGTTCAGGGTTTGGTGCATTTTTTAGAACTGCAAACGATGATAATCATGGCATTTGAGATGACCTCACATTTGAAAGGAAAAGAAATTGCTCACCTTCCCTAATGGCTGTGCATGGTGCTCCCTCTTCATGCTCTAATCTTATTTCTTTTAAGGCTACCAAGTTTTCTGTCAGTTTACTTCGTCCTTTATATACTGTTGCATAGGTACCCTGGGGAAAAAGTGAAAATAAATTTAAGAAAAGTTCTATGAGAATTATGAAGTAACCAAAAGGAAATAGGCAATGTCAGTTTGTATTATGAATATAGAAGCATTTTTAAAAAGAACTGAAGCAAAATGGTTAGACTGCTGTTACAGCACCTAAAGTTTTATTTTATTTATCTTTACATTTATATCTTGCCACTCCCACTGAAGTGGCTCATGGTGGGTAACAATAGTTGACCCACATTAAAATCCCGCTAAAAACAATAATAAAATCCCTGACATCTACCCCCTAGGTCAGTGGTCCCCAACCTTTTTATCACCGGGGACCGGTCAATGCTTGACAATTTTACTGAGGCCCAGGGGGGGGTAGCCTTTTGCCGAGGAACGTTGCTGCTGCCGCCTGAGCCCCTGCTCTGCTTGCTTTCCCGCTAGTGCCCCTGACTTCCCGCCACCCATGGGGGGGCGCTGCTAGCAGCAGCTGCGTAGTGCCATGCTGAGGGGGAGCCCCAGCCGTGGCAGCTGCTGGAGAGCAGCAAAGGTGAGCCAGTGGCACAGTGACAGGGCAGCTCCCGAGGTAGCAGCCAGGGAGGAGGACGAGGAGGAGCTGCGGCTCGGTACCAACTGATCCACAGACAGGTCCTGGTCCCCAGACCGGGGGGTTGGGGACCACTTCCCTAGGTGACAAAAAATGCCCACCTTCCTCCAGAACCACAGACCCAATGATAACAGTGCCTCAGGGGATAACTCCAGGGGCACATGATGACCTGGCTAACCAGTGAGGGGCCCAGATCTAACTGCATGGGCCTCAACCAAAGATCTGGCAGAAGAGTTCTGTCCTGCAGGCCCTGCGGAACTGAGGAAGTTGTCAGGGCTGTCAGCTCTCCCAGGAGCTCATTCCACCAGGTTGGGGCCTGGACCGAAAAGGCCTGGCCCTGGTTGAGGCCAGGCAAGCCTCCCTTTGGTTTGGGGACTTCCAACAGACTCATGCCCACAGAGCATAATGACCTATGGGGGGGGGGCATAAGGAGATAGGTGGTCCTACATCTTTGTAGACATTTGGCCTTATTTAAAATAAATACACTATTACATGTGTAGTACACTGTCAGTCGCATTAGCATGGTTAAGCAACCCTGTGGCCTGGCCCATTATGAGTTACTCTTTATATCTAGCTCCCTTATAAATACAAATTATCAACTGTACACCTTGGCCTAAACACTTCCTCTCTCCTCCTTTTCTAGCATGAGACATACTACACAATGGATGACTGAATCTGGGTTTAGATTTAATTGTATTTAATTTAATAGTTTTCTATTTTTATTGCTATATTTTATCTTGATGTGATTTTACTGTGATCTAATCCACCCTGCATCACACAAGATAGGGCAGAAAATAAGTATTAATATTAAACTGGCAACAATGTTATCTATGATTCTGGCTAACTAGGAATTGAAAACTTTCAGATATTAGTTTCAAATCCTGGCTAAAATGGAAATCCAGATTAACAATCACCATGATAAACAAGGTATGTGGAACAAATTCACAGTCAACAGGAGAAAAGAGTCCACTATCAGGAGCTCATCATATAATCTTTAACCACAATAATTTAGATTAACACTAAATACTGTGAATAAGTAGTAGTAGATCAGTTTAAGAGTAGTAGATCAGTTTAAGGCTATACTGCAAGAGCAATGTGCATGTACGAGCACTAACTATGTTCTTTTCACATGCCTAATTTTATGAGAGAAATAGCACAGAAACATAATTTTAGTTTAGCATTTTGAATATTCTTCAAGAATTAAAGAGCCACAAATACCCTTTCTAGAAAGTGACTTATTTTCAAGCAGCTCATATCTCATTCAGAAAAACAGCCCCAGATCTTCAAGCCCTATTAGTGCAATAGTTTAAATGCAAACATATATATCCTATGCTCCAGAAGTACAGGCAGGATTTCGAAGAGGTAGAGGAACTAGAGATCAAATTGCCAACATACGCTGGATCATGGAGAAAGCTAGGGAGTACCAGAAGAACATCTACTTCTGCTTCATTGACTATGCTAAAGCCTTTGATTGTGTGGAGCACAACAAATTGTGGCAAGTTCTTAAAGAGATGGGAATACCAGAGCATCTTATTTGTCTCTTGAGAAATTTATATGCAGGTCAAGAAGCAACAGTGAGAACTGAACATGGAATCACGGATTGGTTCAAAATTGAGAAAGGAGTTCGGCAAGGCTGTATACTGTCGCCTTGCCTATTTAACTTGTATGCGGAGCACATCATGAGAAAGGCGGGATTAGAGGAGTCACAAATTGGGATCAAGATTGCAGGGAGAAATATCAACAACCTCAGATATGCAGATGATACCACTCTAATGGCAGAAAGTGAAGAGGAACTAAAGAGCCTGTTGATGCGGGTGAAGGAGGAGAGTGCAAAAGTTGGCTTGAAACTCAACATCAAGAAAACAAAGATCATGGCATCCGGCCCTCTCAATTCCTGGCAAATAGATGGGGAAGAAATGGAGATAGTGACAGATTTTATTTTCCTCGGCTCCAAGATCACTGCAGATGGGGACTGCAGCAAAGAAATTAAAAGACGCTTGCTCCTAGGGAGGAAAGCTATGGCAAATCTAGACAGCATCCTAAAAAGCAGAGACATCACCCTACCAACAAAAGTGCGTTTAGTCAAGGCTATGGTATTCCCAGTTGCAATGTATGGCTGCGAAAGTTGGACCATAAGGAAGGCCGAGCGTCAAAGAATTGACGCTTTTGAACTCTGGTGCTGGAGAAGACTCTTGCGAGTCCCTTGGACTGCAAGGCGAACAAACCGGTCAGTCCTAGAGGAGATCAGCCCTGACTGCTCTTTAGAAGGCCAGATCCTGAAGATGAAACTCAAATACTTTGGCCACCTCATGAGAAGGAAGGACTCCCTGGAGAAGAGCCTAATGCTGGGAGTGATCGAGGGCAAAAGAAGAAGGGGACGACAGAGAATGAGGTGGATGGAGGGAGTCACTGAAGCAGTAGGTGCAAACTTAAAAGGACTCCAGGGAATGGTAGAGGACAGGAAGGCCTGGAGGATCATTGTCCATGGGGTCGCGATGGGTCGGACACGACTTCGCACATAACAACAACAACAAAATATCCTATGCATATAAGCCAACCATATTAAGTAATATAACCTTGTCCCAAAGTAAATAAATCTTTTGCTGCTTATGTAATGTTTCACTGGGAGAAACCAAGCTATGTAACAGAATACAGAACACTCTCTTAAAATCAACTCAGTTGAAACTGTCAGTTTGTTCATGTATATTTCTCTCTGTTGAACAGCCCCTACTGTTAGCACAAACTTTCCCCAAAAGACATCACTCTTCCATACCTCTTATGCAGAGATGTTTTAGTGCATTGCAGTAAACAGATTATTAGACTTCCAAACTCCATGATCATCTCTCATTTTCAGAACAAAGGATATATTACATTTAAAACAACGAAGGAAGGCCACTGGATATAAAGTTAGTGAGAGTCAGCTTGATGTAGTGGTTAAGAGCGGTGGCTTCTAATCTGGTGAGCCAGGTTTGATTCCCTGCTCCCCCACAGGCATCCAACTGGGTGACCTTGGGCTCGCCACAGCACTGATAGAGCTGCTCTGATCAAGCGTAATATCAGGGCTCTCTCAACCTCACCTACCTCACAGGGTGTCTGTTGTGGGGAGAGGAAAGGGAAGGTGATTGTAAGCCGCTTTGAAACTCCTGGTAGAGAAAGGCAGCATATAAGAACCAACTACTCCTCTTCTTCTTCTAGTTTCATCCCAAGGTTTTAAACTCTGGTAGGATCAGCCCTGACTGCTCCTTAGAAGGCCAGATCCTGAAGATGAAACTCAAATACTTTGGCCACCTCATGAGAAGGAAGGACTCCCTGGAGAAGAGCCTAATGCTCCCAGCTTCTAATGCTGGGAGCAAAAGAAGAAGAGGATGACAGAGAATGAGGTGGCTGGATGGAGTCACTGAAGGAGTTAGTGCAAACTTAAATGGACTCCGGGGAATGGTAGAGGACAGGAAGGCCTGGAGGATCATTGTCCATGGGGTCGCGATGGGTCAGACACGACTTCGCACCTAACAACAACAAGGATTCAGGAGTCTACTGCCTGAAGGATCATGGAACTTTTCATGCCACAGTGGAACCACAGCCAGTTTCTGACCTCCAGAATATTTATTCCCAGGATCATGGGACCCATGTGGACTAACAGTCATTCAGATTGCAAGGCCGTAGTGAAGAAGGGAGCAAAACTGTTTCCTCCTTCCTTTTCTGTCAGCTGAAATCAGAAGAGGCAGAAAAGACTTTGTGCCTTTACTTCTCCACAGTGGAGCCCACAAACCTTCCTAGGACTGGACTACTGAAAGACATGTAACAAATTGCTGGACCCAACTGGATGGTTCACAGACATACAATAACTGAATTTAGAAATGACAAATGAAGATTTGCTCATGATGGCACAAACCTGGCTAATGGTTATGTTCTTGTGCTCCCTCCATGGCACACAAAGCACAACTGAAGACTTCCTGAGTCCAAAAGACTTCAAACTAATTCCAGTTTCTTACAATGCCTGAATGTGACAACTTAAATTTTGTTTTTTACCCAAATCTTGGATTCAGAAATATTTTGCACATTAAAAATACCAATGTAAATATTAATAACATTGCAAAAGTATTAACTGAAAATCCCAATTGCTTGCGGGGGGGGGGGGGATGGTACACATACCTCTCCAAGCTTTTCCAATTTGATGTAAGTTTCCATTTTCCCAAAACCAATTTCAGACTGAAACAAAAGGTAAAAGTTCTTAGAAGCAGTGAAATAAACAAGATATCCACAATGAAAAAAGTTCTCTCTCTGAAAACAAAAGGGATAATAGTACATTGGTAAGCACTGCTAAATGGATGAATCAACCTTTGAAACCAGGGTAGGCTGAATTTACAAGGGTTGTTTTCACTAATCTAGTAAAAAAAATCCTTTACTTTTCCCCATTGGGGTAAAAATAGTGCCAGTTAATGGTATTAACCCTTTCTATTTTAATATCAGAACAAATTTTGAGTCGAGTAGCACCTTTAAGACCAACAAAGTTTTATTCAAGGTAGGAACTTTTGTGAGTATGCAAACTACTTCAAGCCAGCTTGGTGTAGTGGTGAGGAGTGCGGACTTCTAATCTGGCAACCCGGGTTTGATTCTGCGCTCCCCCACATGCAACCAGCTGGGTGACCTTGGGCTCCCCACAGCACTGATAAGGCTGTTCTGACTGAACAGTAATACCAGGGCTCCCTCAGCCTCACCTAACTCACAGGGTATCTGTTGTGGGGAGAGGAAAGGGAAGGCGATTGTAAGCCGCTATGAGACTCCTTTGGGTAGAGAAAAGTGGCATATAAGAACCAACTCTTATTCTTCATATACAATATTTTAATACTATCCATACAGACCAAATTGCAGTAGGAAGACAAGGTAAGTAGTACCATTATGCCACACATGCAAAAGAGTCTCTGTGATCTCTGGTTTCTCCAGTTAAAGGAAAGAAGTTATCAGGGCTGGAAAAGACTTATGCCTGAATCCACAGAAAGCTTTGGTCAGTGAGATTAGATAATACTGGGACAGATGGTCTGACTCTGAATAAGGCTGTTATGCTTAGCTCAGTTTTAGTAACATGTTCAAGTTGTGACTGTATAAAGCAATAGATGCATAAATAAAATCTGGTGTTGGGAATATAAAATAATAAAGCTGGCAGAAAAGTAAATTACATAAATTATACACCGAATGCTTAGCATTTGCCTGTCTTTATATAGATCATTCTGTAGGCAAAAACATACAGAAAATGTTTATGTCCAAACAAAATTTAAACTACTAGGCACTGCAGTGTCATCTATCCTATGATCTTCATCATAAATATATTTCAAACACTTAGCGTTATCAGTGACCCTGATCCAACTCTAGTTAATATCTTATGTACATATCAAAAAACAGCAATTTACATCAAGTGGCATAACATGAATACACATTCAAATGAATAACAGAATTCAAAAGCAATACTTTGCAGAGACCCTAAATTTAGATATGCGTTTAACATGCATGGATTTTACTTTGATTACTATATCTGTGTGTAGCCACATAGCCTCAAGGGGCAGTACTGTCATGAAACTGTTGTTTGTCAATTTAAACAAAACAGCAAGCCACAGTTATTACAAACTGTGCTTAATAAATGAACTACAAGCCCTAGTTTGAAATATTAGTTTGGTGCTAACTAACAAGCTGAAGCTGTTTTTCTAGAATATCTGCATTTATACATCACAGGTAACCAAAGCTGCTCTAACCATAGTGTAGCGTGATTTCTGAATACAGTGTTTACCTGACATAATATGTTAGTTACATGTATTTGGTTTTTGGCGCCTAAGTACAAATTACCTTCTAAGTAACAGCTCTTTTAAATATCCCTCCTCTTAACCCAATTAAATCATTTCCTAGGGAACTGCTAACATATTTTGCAATTTTTTTAGAGACTTCTATTTATTTTAGTGGTCCTAGATACTACTTGCCTAATATATATTTTACTTCTATGTATTGCAATTATACAAAACATGAGAACAACATGTTTTACAAAACATTTTTGCCATCCTTACCGGAACACTTATATTTATATTATATATTTATATTATATAAGTTATTATTTATAATTTAAATGAATGTAATTATAAATAAAATAAATAAAACAAGCGGGGAACCTCCAAGATGTCACAAGGACATTAATATTTCTCCCTGATATTTTTATTCTGTTGGCTCTTTCCCTCCTCCTATTTTCTGTTTTTCTCTTATTCTTCAGCTTTTCCTTCTCTCTCCTTTCCCTGCTTCTTCCCCTCTTGAACGTTTTTCAACCCCCTGTCCCCTACTAACCAAGGCTTGGAAAGTTTGGCAGATTGTTATGGTTGCTTAGCAACCCTCCACACGGCTGCTGAGATATCAGAATATAGACTCATAAGGTCTCAACGGGCATTCATCTCTTAAAGCTAGGTGTTGATTCTATTATTTTGTAGGGGTGGGACAAATGCTCTATGGATTTTTAAATATTTTTCTGCTAACCATGAGTTTCCTTCAGGTTTGTAAAAAAAAATCCCCCACCTGTCCCTGGACTCATTTGTGGAGTTTTTGAGCCACATTTTAGGTCAGAATTAAGTATACTTATGTTCAAGTTGTATTTTTGAGTCTACAAAAATGGAACTAAATATAATAAGCATACTACAGTTTCATATAACTAACTCCCCCTTCCTTTCAGGTAAGCTTTCTAGAGATTTTCTGTCTAAACACAGTCCTAAACATATGCCACTGGATGTGTTCCTGGGCTTTTCAGCACACCAGTTGCTGCACCAGAGAAAGCCTGGACAGAAGAAAACCAAACTTTTCTGACACGAAACAAGGATCTGAGAACTTCAGACTTACAATCAGCGTGGGAGAGATGAAACTCTTCCCCCCACCCACCTGGGACAAAAACATCCGGTGTTATTAGCCCCGGTTGCTATGTGCACACTCAGGGGAAAGGATTATTTTTCCTGTAGAAACTGCACACAAATTGAGAGCAGCTGCAGAAACACCTAAGGACTGGGGGGAGAGGCAGAAGGGGGAGAGAACATGGACATTCTGCATTATCCTTACCCCATGTCTTCATGCCTTTAAAAGTCATGCTAGTAGTGTATCTTGGTCAGCTATCTGGAAGACATGTTTCCAGCAGCATCAGAACTGTATATTCACTACTTATTCTAAAATAATCTTGAATTCCTTCTCTATAGCCCCACCTACCTCACAGGGTATCTGATGTGGGGAGAGGGAAGGTGATTGTAAGCCACTTTGCGACTCCTTCGGGTAGAGAAAAGCGGCATATAAGAACCTCAACCACCATCACCTCCTCCTTCTTCTTTGGCTGTTAACACTAGAAAGATTTATGTTCGGCAGGCTACACATGTTCAGCTCTTTTGACCTTTCCTCACAGTGTTTGGTTTCTAGAACCCTCACCATTTTGGTCAGCTTCCTCTGGGTACATTCTAGTTTGTTACTGCTTTTTTAAACTGTGGTGCTCACAACTGAACATAGTAGATGAGGCCTGACAAGTGCATAATACAGAGTGGAATAATTACTTCCCCACAATCTGGATGGAACTCTTGTTTTACTGCAGACCAAGACTGTATTAGCTTACTCTAGCAGCCACAATTGCACTGCTAGTTATAACTGCTTGTGACAGTGAAATACAAAGTGTTACAATCTTCTAAGTACACTGAAATCCAAGTATGTTTCTACTGTAAGATGTCTAGATCCTTTTTCACATACACTGCTGCCAAACGAGGTCTCCATCATCATATACTGGTGGTGTTAATTTTTGTTGTTGTTCCTAAATGTAAGATGACGTTTATCCCTATCAAAACTAATTTTGTTGGGCTTCTCCTAGGCCCAATGTTCCAGCCTGTCAATCATTTTCTGTCTTTTTAAATGTCAGCGCTCTCTCTCCCAACCTCATGACATCTGCAAATCTGATAAGAATCTCCTTTATGCCCTCTTTAAAGTTATTTATAAAATGTTGAACGGTACAGAGCCTAGGACAAAGCCCTATCCAAGAGAGATCATGCTTCCAAATATGGAGGCTACATTTATTAATAATACCAAAGGTTTTTGGGAGATCTATTCATGAATTTGTTCTGTAACTTTTGGGGGGATCATGGATATTTCATGGCTTTTACTAAATGGGTTTTATGTATTTATTGATTGAGATGATTTTAAATTCTCTGTGAAAATGTGATTATGTTTTAGCTATCATATATGTTTTTACTGGCATGTAAACTACCTTGAGTTTCTTGGAAGGGCAGTATAAAATGTAATAAATAAATAAACAAATGTTAATTAGATTTTTAAAAAACCATTTATCAGACCTCAGCTCACTATCAAACAGATCTGCTGGGTTATAAAGACAAAGAATTTCTGCATAGACAGTCTCTACGATCCATTCATAATTTTAGAACCTTTTACACTGTGCTCCCTCAGACAAATAAAATGGATAATAAAGGTGGTGTATATAAACAGAATTTCTGATGACCTGAATAACAAGTTACAGTTTTTCATTTAAGCAGAAACTCACCATTAAGGAGGACACATGCCAAAGGATGTGGGGAGAGGGAATGTAAGTAATGGGTTTAAACTTCAAGTACAACGATATAGGCTAGATATCAGGAAAAAATTTTTCACAGTCAGAGTAGTTCAGCAGTGGAATAGGCTGCCTAAGGAGGTGGTGAGCTCCCCCTCACTGGCAGTCTTCAAGCAAAGGTTGGATACACACTTTTCTTGGATGCTTTAGGATGCTTAGGGCTAATCCTGCGTTGAGCAGGGGGTTGGACTAGATGGCCTGTATGGCCCCTTCCAACTCTATGATTCTATGATTCTATAAGGTTTTACCATTTCTCTGAGACCCAGTATACGTAAAAGTACCTCTCTGTAGTGTTCTGAGTTCATGGGTTATGCTGCCTTCTTGCCTTTCTTAGCACTCCCTACTTATTTTCACTGCCACCAAAGGCTCTTACATGGTCAGTTGGTAGAAAGACAGAATAGCCAAAGCGTGAGGGTGGCTTTGAGGTAACAGGGGATCCTTTAGCTTAAATTAAACATTTACTTCTCTTACACATAGAGCATTTTTATAAGCATGATAATAGCATAATGGTTTTTGCAGGGTTAAAAAGATTAATGGTTTCAAATGGGTACATAAGTGTGATAGTTCCAAATAGTTGTACAGCTCTTGTTTCTCTGAAGTTCCTTAAGTGGGCCTAGACACAAAGGCTTTTTTTTCTCATTTGCCACTTAGCCTAATAATCACCACACAGAACATAGATTTCTCTCACACTTCACAGCACCTCATACAATCTCTTTTCTTCTTACACACACTGAATGGTTTCTTCCACAAAGCCTCTCAAAACAAATGGATCAGCTTCACACGCAACACTCCCCCACCCCGGGTGCAAGTACCATCCAATCATAACACACTTCAAGCACCCATCCAAGCTTCTTCTTTCTTACTACAGGTTTGCATTTCAGATCACAGCAACATACATATAAAACTGTACATTAAAAATAGAAATAAAATACACAATAGAATATTACATAGTGAAAGCACAACAGGTAGTGATGAGGATTTCCTTAGACCATTTATGATGTGGCAAGCCTGCACACCTGCAGCATACTAAACTTTTCAATAAGTTTTCAATCACACTGAAAGCTCCTTTTCCTAGGTAAATCACAGTTAGTTCAGATTCCATGTGGAGTTAGGATTTTTCATATTTATGTGCATCCTTTTGCCTTGATAGTAAACATCATATTGGAGGACGGGAGCTGAAAGGAGCCTGCTTACTTTTCTCTACATTCACACCATTGTCCTTTAGGCCAGATTACTAAGAGAATATAACCCCTAGTCAGTAAAGGAATGAGCCAGGAAGGGGTGGAGCCTCTGGTTACAGAAGGTTGCAGACTGTGGGAAGCAAGGCTGCCCTGCTGGGGAAAACTTGATCTTAATATAAGCTCAACAGCTTCTTTATGGTAAATATGATTTATGGATGGAAACTAGTAAGGGATGGAAACTAGTAAGGGATGGGTGGATCTAAATTGTAAATTTTAGAAATAATTGTTGCAGGGCTGTATTTAATGGAAGTCCATTGGGAACCTTCATCTTGGAAACCTGTTCACAGAGCATCCAATTGGAGTCTTCTTGGGCCACCAACAAGAAGAGAGAGAGATGAACTTTAGGGCTGAAAAACTGTGAAGGAGGGAAAGTTAATTGTTTAGACCATAAAATTATGTATTTTTTGTATTACTAAGTTCTGTGTTGATCATATGATATATTTAATGATAAGGAAGATCTTGGGGGCCCTCTTCCTTTCTTCTCTTCCATCTCTTACCAGCCCCCTGGAGATGCTGGGTTGTAGGGGACTATTGTGGTTTAACTGATATTAGGGGCTGCAGAGGGATGGTTATATTGTTTTTCTGTATGTCCTTACTGTTATTTTATTGTTGTACACCTCCATGAGTCAGCTAGCTGAGAGTGTGTGGTTAATAAATATAATAATAAAGAAAAATAAGAAAAATGTTTCATTTTCTTTAAAGTATTGCAAGATTCATTCCAAGTTCGGTCCCACAGAATTTATAAGTGGAGCTTACAAGTATTCTAACCCCTTAGGGAATTATGACCTCAGAAACAGGAGTCTGGCAGAGTCATAGCTAAATAATCCAGGTGGATTTCTAAACAGAAGTAGCTTCTTGTAACTGACATTATGAATCGCTTGCTGCTTTTGGCAAGTGGTAAAGGCAGCATAGATTTATAGCAGATAATGGGGTGGGCTTCATTCCAGCTGTAAAACCAGAGTAACTACAATTGCTTTTCTAACAGTTAGTAGAAAGACAAAGTTAAAATGAAAAATCCAACTCTATTAAGATCAAGTATATCGCACATTCATATTGGATAGTTTATAGGAGTTTTTCTGAACTAAAGTAAATTTTAAAAACTTTTGTGCATCAGACTATAATTATTTAGATGCATAAACTGGTCATACAAGTGGACAGAGTAAAAAAGAATACTAAAAAGGGCATTTTTAAAACCTTAAATTAAATCAATTAAGACATTCAGGCAGAGAAGCCAGAGCTACAGGAAGGGCTGGGGATGTGGGGGAGCCACCACTAGAGCAGGCAGATAGATGAAGTAGCAAGCTGGCTCACAAGTGGGCGACCAAGTGAGCAAGTGGGGAGGATGGAATTCTCCTCCACACACACACACACAAGTCTTGTGGATCCTCCACTTGCCAGCCCCCAAGTGAAGAGCACGTATTAATGCACAATAAAGTCAAATTAAAATTCCTTCAGTAGGAGTTTGACCCACTACCAGTGGTAATTAATAGGCATATCTAAGTCATTACTAATACTTAAAAAGAAATTTCTGAATTTTTTGAAACTCATCTCCATTGTTAAATCTGTCAATTATTCCTATTTAGCACCTCTATGTTCTAAACTCTCTTTAGTTTTTTTTTTTTAAGTTTGGTCACTTTAAGGTTTGTAATACAATAATGCTGGAAATCCTCCCCCAAAGGTTTCTGTTACCAGTTTAAATATCTAATTTATAATGACACTCTGTAAAAAATGGCAGAATTAATGGGAGAAATGTATTGTCAGTAGATGGCATGTAACTTGTTAGAAGTTATACAAGCCAGGCTGATTTTTGCTTGACTCTATGGTAGTGTTGTTTGAATATATATTGTTCAGCTAAATGCCTGATTCAAATTTTATATACATTTGATCTTGCCATACATATTCATGACCAGAGAGAATGGATGTCACTAACCAGCTATTATTTCTTGAATTGCCAGACCTTTTTGGCATCACATTGTAGAACAAATACATACAGATACACAATATTATCCTTCTCCCCCTCCCAATACTTAGGGACAATGCATCCAACCATTTGGTATTTTATGAACAAAAGTTTATGCCACAATACAGGTATTCATTCTTCAGGTGTTAAAAGCCTTTTTACAACAGATTGTGAAAGCTACCTTTCTGGAAGGGTTACAAATTACCAGAGTACTTACCAATGATGCTCTGCGAGAACGACGACTCATTGGTTGATCAAATGGTGGACTGTTTATCTGAAGCTTTTCAAGATATCCGTCAGGTATCCTGATGTCTGCAGGTAGTGACAGACGTTTGTTCAGGTCCTGAAAATATAAATCATTATTGTTGGAAGGCAGTTTCAAATCTAAAATGTAGGGTTAAATAAACCATTCAGAGTGTTCTATAATTAAAGTGATGAATTGTGCAAAGAAAGCATATAATTAAGTCTTACACCAAAAGGTGAGGCAACATACTAATCAACAAGGTCTGAATACAGGAGGCTACAACTTGTTTCCAGTTAGCACTATTATTGCAGTTCCTACATCTCAAACCTCTACATAAAACAAACCTAACCTTGTGCTGTTGCAAACAGTCAAAAAGGAGAATGCGACTATTGTTTTTCATTATCAGACAAAAAGCTGAATCCATCTCCAAGTGAAAGGCAAAGGTCAGAAGTAAAGAATAACCTACTTTTTTTATTCCATAGCCTCAGAATTTCAGTACTTTGAAGATTATCTATTTTCTCACAACTGTCCAGATCCCTCTGCATTGTAATTTTTCAAATTCCAAAGCTCTGTACTTGGCTTATTTATTTATTCATAACTACAGTTTTGGTGATAGCTGATAACTTGACCATTACTTAACTAAACTGGGAGGAGGCGTGTCCATTCTGATTTTGAGTGTATTCTGAACATCGGTCAGGTGGCATGGAGTAAAAATGTTATTTTAAAGTACAAAGTACAGAACTTTACATCCTATTCTATATTCAGATTATAAAACATATAATAATTAATGTGGGAATCATTCCAAGAACAGGAAGATCCAAACCATTGGCATGATAAATTCAAAGCAACACTGTTTGCAAAAAAAGCTGGGTGAAGGATCTGGTTGTTGGGAATGTAATGTATTGAACAGCTGCAACTACCACCACTAATAATAATAATGGCAATGATGTTTGTTCTATTTAAATTTTGGTATTTATAAGACCTACAGAAAGACAAACCCTGACTAAATAGCCCTGCAATATAAATGTTCACAATATAGGAACATTGTAAGAGATGTGCTGCTGGATCAGACCATTGGTCTCTCAAGTCCATTATGATGTTTCATGAAGCATACTGGGAAGACCAACAAACAGGATATTGAGGCCAAGCCTTCCCCTGACCTTGTCTTCTAACACTCCTTTCAGTGTTTCCTATCCTCTGGATATGGAAGTTCCTCATAGTCATTATGGCTAATTGCCATAAGCCTGTTTAATCTGCTTTTAAAACTATCTGCACTGGTGGCCATCACTATGTGCACTGGCAATGATTCTAGAAATTATTTGTTGCATGAATTAGTATTTGTCTCTCCTAAATTTACTGCCTAAACAATCTCATCTGGTGCTTTTGACTTCCAGTGTTATATAAGAAGAAAAGGTATGACTGTCAATTTGGAAGGATCCCCTTTGAGCTCTTCATAATCCACTTTGGTTTTCCCTTTTTTGAATAATTTGGTACCACCTCCAAAACCTGGCCACTACATTACATTTCCAGTTTCAGGCCAATATGAACAAATTAAATAGCAATAGGTCTCAATAGTAGTCCCTCCACTCCCTCCTCTAGAACATATTTATTAATGATCTAGATGAGGGGGTGGAGGGACTACTCATCAAGTTTGCAGATGACACCAAATTGGGAGGACTGGCAAATACCCCGGAAGATAGAGACAGAGTTCAACGAGATCTGAACACAATGGAAAAATGGGCAAATGAGAACAAGATGCAATTTAATAAAGATAAGTGTAAAGTTCTGCATCTGGGTCAGAAAAATGAAAAGCATGACTACTGGATGGGGGATACACTTCTAGGTAACACTGTGTGTGAACGAGACCTTGGGGTACTTGTGGATTGTAAGCTAAACATGAGCAGGCAGTGTGATGCAGCGGTAAAAAAGGCGAATGCCATTTTGGGCTGTATCAACAGGGGCATCACATCAAAATCACAAGATGTCATAGTCCCATTGTATACGGCACTGGTCAGACCACACCTGGAGTACTGTGTGCAGTTCTGGAGGCCTCACTTCAAGAAGGACGTAGATAAAATTGAAAGGGTACAGAGGAGGGTGATGAAGATGATCTGGGGCCAAGGGACCAAGCTCTATGAGGATAGGTTGAGGGACTTGGGAATGTTCAGCCTGGGGAAAAGGAGGTTGAGAGGGGACATGATAGCCCTCTTTAAGTATCTGAAAGGTTGTCACTTGGAGGAGGGCAGGATGCTGTTTCCTTTGGTTGCAGAGGAAAGGACGCGCAGTAATGGGTTTAAACTACAAGTACAATGATATAGGCTAGATATCAGGAAAAAAATTTTCACAGTCAGAGTAGTTCAGCAGTGGAATAGGCTGCCTAAGGAGGTGGTGAGCTCCCCGTCACTGGCAGACTTCAAGCAAAGGTTGGATACACACTTTTCTTGGATGCTTTAGGATGCTTTGGGCTGATCCTGCATTGAGCAGGGGGTTGGACTAGATGGCCTGTATGGCCCCTTCCAACTCTATGATTCTATGATTCAATACCAAATTATTTTTGCAGCTCAATCTTTGGGTTCCTAACTCTACTAAATAATACTCAACAAAAGCTAAAAATGTTAGAATTATGAGACAGAAGAGACAAATGTTTTAACTAAGCCTAAATGAGTTCCCAGTCAAGACTCCCAGTAACGCAAAGGATTCTCTCATTCCAATTTTGTTAAACAAACCATATAGACTGAGCTCTGTGCTTTGTGAGATATTATTGTCAGATAATGGTTTCTTCGATGATTAACATACTTCACAGATGTTTATGACAACCAAGAAATTAGATGCTGCTGAGACCATAAATACATAGACGTTGAGAAAAGCACAGAAATTTAACATTAAGAAAACAATGTAGCTGGTGTTCCTATTTCTTTTCCAATTATTTTCTCAACACAATTGCATCATATTTTCAAGCGAAAATAATATCCATATGTTTATGTAGCTACAATTCTCAACATTTAAAAAAGGATCAAAGTTCCATAAACAAGTGATCTCAAATGGTCTATATAATTTCAGTTTTCCCCACCTCATATTGATTTACTGAAAATTCACACACACTTTTAATTTTAAACAAATGTGTATCCTACTTAAAAAATCATTGCAGTGGGTCATGAGGAAAAACATTATTATACCTTTGTTCCTGAAATACCCCAAGGCCTATAAAGCTTCAAAAGCGGACGGTTACCAGGAATGTTGATATCAATTTGTCCTAATATAAGAATTCTCAAATCTGGAATTTGTTCAGTATTTTTCCCCAGCCAACCTAAACTGTATGAAAGTGTGGAAGTATCACAAATTAAGCTAGTCTTATTGTTGAGGCATGCCAGGATAACTGTAAAAACGTTCAAATGCACATTGTGCATTGCCTGCCCTCTCAAACAGTGTGCAAAGATATTCATAAATAGGAATGCCAACTTCCAGAGATCTCCCATCATTTTAATTTATTTTATTTTTACATTTGTACGTCGCCTTTCCCCGGAGGCTATTACAATTGATCTCCAAGTGACAGAGAAAACAGCTGCTTTGAAGGGTGGCCTTATAGCCTCCCCTCCTCAAACTCCACCCTCCATCCCACAAATCTCCAGGTATTTCCTAATCAAGAGCCAGCAACCCTATTAATAACTCATTGTGATTTGATACTGCTGTTTAAACAGTATCAATCGTTTCACCTGTGTGACCCAAAGCCAGTTAATTGATGAATACGCTCTTCTGACCCCTACTTTCAAAGATTTCTATTAACTTCACTTAAAAAAAAGAAGTAGCCAAATATATTTAGGCACCGCAGAACAGAAAAGACCCAAGGAATAAAAATGAAAGCTTATTTCATGATCTTTTTCTCTTTTTCATGATCAGATTTTCCAGCTTTGCCACCAAGATTTCAATGCAGTTGTGAGAGATAAGACAAACTGAATTGAAACTGTGGTTCTGAGGAGGGGGTGAGGTGGAGAATTTAAACCTTTTCCCTCATACCAATTCTCAATCAAAATAACTCCTTTCTACTATTATCTGTGGTCAAGGGTGGGGAGTAGGGTGAAATGAGGGCAGTGCCAGTGGTCCTAGTGCAGTGTTTTACAGGCAACTCTTCCCCCCCCCTCCCCACTCACACACAAACACAGGACTCACACAGAAATGTATCAGGAGACGTGATTATGAAACTCCTGTGAATCTCACTAAAGCTTGATCAGTATCTGAATGAAAGATCACCTGGGAATTCAGTATACAGTGTTCTTGAAGCGCCCAACCCTAAGTTCCAAGCTCTACAAAGTAACAGAGGAAGAAAACATACATTCATATATTTCTGAGCTCAATGGTGCTACATCCAATATCTTTCCTAGCCTATGGCTGCAAAATAGTTAATATTTAGAAAGAAGTAGCAAAGCATATGTGAAAGAAAATTATATAAAAACGGTTCTCATCAAAATGGAAAAACAGGGGGATAGAAAGCAAAAACAAAAACCCAAAAAGTAGAAATCTAGAAGCCTGGTGAATACTAATAGAATTATCCATGCAGGTAAAAATAAAACTGATTTTTGCCCTTTCACAAGTATCAGCTCGAATCAACCACATCACTACCTTTAAGCAGCATCAAGAAGACATGTCAGCAACAGACACAAGCTGCATGCTAATAAGTCACAGCCTGCTGGTTGCTGAGGATTATTTACTATGGTGTGTTTGCTCATGATGCTGTCTGCGCTATCGTTTAATTTCCTGGTTAGGTGACCCTAAACTCCTGATTGAACTGAATCCAGGTTCCTTGGCCGCAAAAGACCTTGGGGTGGGTTGGAAACTACTGTCAAGTCACAGCCAACTTATTATGATGCTATAGATTCAAAGGTGGTTTGCCATTGCCCACCTCTGCGTAGCAGCCCTGGACTGCCTTGCGGGTCTCCCATCCAAATACTAACCAGGACTGAATCTACTTAGCTTCTGAAAACATGCTAACCGGGCCATTCTGGTCATGGCAATGTCTTATGGCCTTACAAATAAAAACGGCCATAATATGCAAATACTCAACTGACAAAGAAACCACTGTATGTGTCCCAGTCACAGTTAGAGACTGATGTAATTTAAAAAAAAATATTATGATGCTGTATTACATGAGTTTGTTCTCTCAGTCTGTCCGCCACCCTTTCCCTTCCTTCTTGATGGCTGTCAGATCAAATTGAGATACATTTTTATAAAATGAAAGAGCTGGAACACTTGAAGCCAAAAGGATAAGCAGTTTGAAAAAGATTCTGGAATACAGATACTTTTACAGTCTCAGAGAAAGCATTATAATTTCAACTACTGTTAAGCAAATCATCATAAATTTCTTTGAACCCTCATTGGGCAATATAACCAACTGTTTTGCCTTAGATTCAAATGGGTAGCCGTGTTGGTCTGAAGTAGCACAATAAAATCAAAGTTTGGTAGCACCTTTAAGACCAACAAAGATTTATTCGGGGTGTGAGCTTTCGAGTGCAAGCTCTGACGAAGAGTGCTTGCACTCAAAAGCTCATGCCCTGAATAAATTTTTGTTGGTCTTAAAGGTGCTACTGGACTCTGATTTTATTGTTTTGCCTCAGTGTTTACACAATGTGATGGCCTTTTTCCATCAGCCCATCTCAATATAAATGCTTCATTCTTTTGTATATACATAAGTTTGCATTCAGACAAGCTACATCAAGACAGGCTGAGGACAAACATATATGAACCTGGATTCTTGAACACCAAAAAGGTCTTTTATACTGAGTATAAGACCATTGATCTATCAAGGCCAATAGTATCTGACAAAGTGAGCTTTGATTATTGAAAGCTTGTACACTGGAAATCTTGTGGTTATCTAAGGTGCTACTTATTTCTAGTCTTGCTTTTCTAGTGCAGATCAACATGACTACCCACCTGAAACTAAGGTTTACTATAGCATTTACATGACTGATATTGGTACTCTAAGTTTTCTGGTACAGGCTTTTCACATCACCTGAGCCTTTCAAAGGAAATGAACTTGGAACCTTACATATAGAAAGAAGGTTTTCTATTACACAGCCCTTCCCTGAGCTCATACTACACATTCTTCTTTCTCCCCTATTGAGAATCCTAATTGAATACCAGCACCAGTTACCCATGACATACAAAGGCAGGTTTATGGGTTAACCAGAATTTGTTCAGGCCCCCCACCCATCCCTAACTCCCTTGTTATTTATTACGTCTACAACTGCTTACTACAACATCTATGTGATGCTAACTTTTTCTTTTTCATTTATATCCCTATTCAACAAAATCTACCTCTTCCCAAACTCTTTGATGTTTCAATAAAAGGGATGGAACAAAGCCCTTTGAATGTATGCATATACTCTCTGTTTATCCTCAATTCCCCCAAATTCAAAATTTAGCCTGCAAGCTCTTCAGGAAAGACTGACAACATTATATAAATTGATAAATAGTTGTTTTAATACTTTCTGTTGCATAAGTGCAAGGCCATCTTTGATTGCAACCAGTACCAGGCAAGACCTTTCTCAAGACAAAAATGCCAGCAGAAGGTTATCCTATGAATGGAACTCATTTTTTCAGAACTGAATTTTTTGTGTTCGCCCATCCTCCTTGTTCAAAAATTAGTATATACTGTAAAAATCCAAACAATATGCCCAAATAAAGGCACTTAAGCACTTCAACTATGCATCTAAGTGCAAAAGCCAGACAATTTTCAAACATGAATCATACTACATTATTTGTTGGCTTACTGTGTCATCATGCTGTGTCAGGGACACAGTTAATGGGAATAAGTAATGCTTTCCTCATGTAGGAAGTTCATTTCTCTATCAATTGTAAAAGATGACACATAACAGAATGTTTAGAGCCTGGGTCAGTTTATGACAGTGAAGGATGCAGGCAGTGGTGATTTACCTGACTTACTCCAATTACTGCTAGCCCCTGTAACTATGGTGCATTTTGGTTCTGAGTTGCTTCTGGCCTTAGTGAGAATTTTCAGAATGAACAGGCTGCTTAGGGTAGGAAAAGATCGGGGAAAGGCCTGATCCACCATCATCTTCCATAAACATACCATGATGTAACAAAATGAATGTTATTTGAGCAAGTACCTTTGAGGATTTACAGCAACACAGACTGTAAATATAAATAAAGTCAACGTAAGATCGGCCTCAGCTTTGTTACAATTCCCCCCTGGTACATTCATACTCAGTCCTATAAATAAAGGAAATCAAGTCACCTTTCCTCCCTTTGTTTGTTGTCATGAAAGATTTTGTTTGCCACAACAGGAAGAGAGAAAAGTTGAAGTCAAGACCTTTCTGCTGTATTAGGTGGGTTTGTCAGCAGTATTAATTAAAAGCCTTGAGAGTAATAGATGGCATGGGTCTGGGCTTTTATGTACCACATTGAACGACACACTTTTTTTCCAAGCAGATTCTCATCTTTTTCAAGCTGTTGACAATTTTTTGCAATTTCATTTTCCAGCACCTAAAGCCCACAGACAGGACACATGCACATCCTTTTGAACACATTCGTTTGAGCAGTTTAGCTTCCAATGAGAAGCCGACGTTACCTCAAAAGTGTTCAGATGAAGTCATATTGAACATTTAAAAGGAAAGGCATGACCTAGACAAGAATCTAAAGAGCTATTTCACACACTCTTAAGAGCCTGGGCAAGCTCAATGGGATTACTAACTGTTAGCTGATCTCCATGCTATATTGCAACCTTCTTTTGAATGACCGCTCAAAAAGTGGTTTGCCCAAATAGCAACAATACCCTGTAGTTTTCCTGGGGCTGCCCCCCCCCCCCGAGCCACTTTATTGGTTTTGTAAAAATATTGGCAGCTGCTAGATTGCTATAGGGTCTCTGAATTCCCAGATTTTATTTTAAATAGAAGTCTCTAGCCCTTTCCACTATGGATACAAGAAGGGAAAGGTTATATCTCTGAAACAAGATGGGTTTGAGGATCATTTTTTAAAAATGGAAGCTGGTGATTCAGAATACCTAATACTTAGATTATTATAATGTGATATGTGATAAAATCAGTTATTGCTGATTTTAAAAGTGGTCACCCCATGGCATATAGAAGGAAATAACAGCTGTAGAGGAATACAGAAGGCCAAATGGCACCAACTTGTACCTTTGAAGCATGATGATGTGATACTAAACTATTAGCCTGGAAACTGAAGAACTGAATTAACAATTCTGCAACCTAAATATACCGAAAAATGGATGAAAGAGAGAGGGGAGGAAGTTCATGTTTATCCATTAACAGGAAATGCCCCCCCCCTAATGGGACTGCACAGAAGCCATGAAGATGAATGATCCTTTCCCCACACTAACAGTTTGCACTCTGAACCTTACAACAAGACTTGAACTGAATGAATCAGGGATATTTAAAATGGTGACATACCACAGAAACTCAAGGTTTGAGATTTCAAAATATTGTTAAATAATAAGGACTGAGGCCATATTCTAGGTGTGTACTTTTTTCCCTGTGCATCCCAGATATGTCAGCAAATTCCTCTGGGCACTTCTAAGTGAAAGCGAAAAATCATGTGACTCTATGCTTATCTTGCCATTCCACTTAATTATACTTGCACACTCACTGGAAGCAAACACTTTGCAGTAGAAAAGCAGCATAATGTTTTGGGTGTTTTTTTTTAAGCTATGTGTATCTGATGATTACGAAGAAAGGATGTGATCTTATACATACAAAAACTGACTTCTGAGAAAACATGCATAAAATAGAGAGCAAGTCACGTTTGGCCTAGACTACTTTTTGTTCTAAGGAGATAGATGTCTATGTGCTCTTGTTTACCCACACACCCTCTATTACCCCAATTTGGCAGGAATTCAGAAACATATTTACAAAAGTTACAATGTAATCCTAAACAGAATTACACCCTGCTAAACTTGTTGAAGCAAACTGGCTTAGAAGGGTGTAACTCTACTAAGAATTGCACTGTCAGAGTGGGGTATATTTAAAAGTCACACTGGGATATTTATAATATGGGTATTAATTAGGTCAAAGTTATGTTAATGTTAATTTATGCACAAATATTTCTTTGCAGATAAAAGTTCCTATTAATATTTCTATAGTAGCTGGAACAATTTCCATGCCACAACCAAAAGACAAATCATTGGTTCTTGAAAAAGGGATGTTGGACCTATTGTGAAGCTGCTTTGTCACCGGAGCTAGGAGAGGTTTCAGAAAGGGTTAACTTCTCCTACTAAAAGGCTGGATCAAATAACTGCAGTATCACATTTTGAAGTCCTAGAGACAGGTGTAGGTTTTCTTTAACAAAACAAGAAGTCTAGGAAATAATGATCTGCACAGAAACAGTATGTGAATCCACGAGAATTCTTGCCTGATACAGCCTAGTCACTTCCATCCCCCCAAACATCACAGGGGTGTCTACCAGCTCTCCCAACAACTGCCTTGAAGGTACCTTCTAGATATTATTTATTATTATTTATTATTATTATATGTCCAACTTCCTTTCTTTAACAATAGTAGAAGCTGGAAAGAGATGTTCCAGAGTGATAAAACATATGGGATGGGCACACTTACAGAGCTTTAAACAAATAACTGAGCTCATTTCATCTGAAAGAGGCAATGCAAGGGCATCAACTCTGAAAATGGCTGATTCATTCATTCATTCATTCATTCATTCATTCATTCATTCATTCAATCAATTAGATTTCTATAATGCTACCTCTCTAAAGACTTGTGACAGTGCATAAAATAAAAAATAAAACCCCACAAGACCCATTCAACAATACCACAACAATATGACCAGGTGGTGAGACTCCTTAACCCTCCCCCCCCCCCCCCCCGACAACCAGCTAAGGTGGTAATCACAGATGTTAGTGTGAAGATCTGGTCCCCATGGAGGAGCCTGATTGACCCAAGACCTGGCCTCAATCAAAGACCTGGTGGAAGAGCTCTGTCTTACAGGCCCTGCGGAACTGTGAAAGTTCCAACAGGGCCTTCAGCTTTTCCTGGAGTTACAGGAATCCAGCCGGGAGGTGACCGTTGCATAGATCACTGTGGCCAGAAAGTCCATGGGTAGGTAGGTAGTTCATGAATTAGTTGTCCTATCCTGCCACATGTATAGCTCTAATTTATATTGGCTTATATTAGCCTTCTGTTCAGATATTTTAGACCTAAGATTGCTGTCGTGTCACTATTCTTTCATGTCACCAAGAAAAGGACCGAGTATACTCTTGAGTTTTTTTCTCCTTAGAAACATCATCTATGGCACTGATATCTAGCAAGTGCTGAATAGCTCTGGTGAGAAGATGTTTATGTGCACAGTTGCACTGAGGTATCTGTAGGAATCTGATGTTTGGAAGAGAGGAAAATTCCAGAAAGTAACTGAGATGCCATTTCTATAATTTCCCACAGTGTTCCCCCAACAAACTGCAAACGTCTGAAGGTGTCCCCTTATTTTTGGACAAGCCAGTGCCTCTATATAATCATGCAGAAGATGGCTTTTTGGAAATCTTGGAACTTTGGGCTGTGCTTTTGTTGACGGAGCAATTGTTTCCTCCTGAATGCCTTGGTTGCCATTTACCCCTAGAACAGGGATCCTCAACCTGTGGTCCTCCAGATGTTCATGGACTACAAATGCTGGCAGGGGCTCATGGGAATTGTAGTCCATGAACATCTGGAGGACCACAGGTTGAGGATCCCTGCCCTAGAAGATTTGGGTAATCAAAAACCAGAGAATCTTCTGGAATCATGAAAGGAAGGAGATGGTTTCTTTGACTGAACAACTTCTTCAAGGAGGGTAAGGCCTTGTTTTGAATCTAATTCCTGTCCATGCTTTTCCTGAAAAGGTGTACAATTTTAAAGAGAATGATCACCACCTTGGAAGCTGGGTCAACTTCCTAATTTCTGGGCCAGGTGTTGCTTCTGGTTGCATTGACAGAGGAGAACTCAGAACATTCAGAAACCTGCTCTTCCATCCCTGAAAGGGAGCTAGAGTGCTTTGAATGCCCAGCCTGCTTTGAATGTCCAGCCTTCTCTTCTTAGCTCTGGGTGGAGTTAGAATCCCTATCCAGTCCCCTGCTCCCCAACACACTACTGTAGGCGGGGAAAGGCTACCTAGGTTTGATGGGCCTAGGAGATTCCCTATAACTGGGGAGAGTTTGGGAAATGGTCTCCCTGATCTCCCTCTGCATTTCCTCATTTAGCCATTGCAAGAGATTAGCTTGAGCATTTCCCCCAGAAAGGTCTGGTACATTACAGCCAGAAGCCTCAGCCCCACAAGAGACCCTTGTTGGGAGGACTGAAGTGGAGAGATTGGCAAATCAATATTGGAAGCCATGTTCTCAATAAAAGAGGCCTCCTCTGTTCTTGCCACCATTTTGCCTTTCTTGGCCTCCCCCTCCTTTTTTAAATGAAGTCTTTCTAATTAAAAAATAAAAACCAGACAAGACAAAATGCAAGAAGTGCATGAAGACCTCGATCTTAACTTGGAGATTACTTCTGTGGACTCGACACAAGGCTGCTCATAAACTATGGGAAAGGTGAAACAGGCCTCTTCAAGCAGGCCCAGGTGTTTTGGTGCAGCAGTCACAAGGCTCAGAATCTTCTGAACAGTTAAACGGAAGCTCCGAACCTGACTGGCTGGAGCTCCCTACAGCCATGGAGACTGGCTATCTCCCTCTCCCCCAGGGAAGCCTGACTGCAGGTTAGGGACCACACCACTGCTTGAAATCCCAGGGCACTTGGCAGAGCCAATAAGAAACAGAAGCTACGCATTGTGGAATTGTGCTCAAACTGGAGTGCAGAGATTTGTGTCCTGCTGGTGAAGGCAGGGATTTTAAGTGCCCTAAAAGCTGGGCAGAAGATTTGCATCCCCCCCTGTGAAGAGGAGGAACTTTCAGACTGCCCCTGAGCAGACCACTGGAGAAATTAACATGAAGATTTGGAACATACTGCTAGCTGTGGTACCCAAATGTTGATTTATTCTGTAAACCTTGACCTTCACATTACACAATATGGCTGTCTATTAACAACCCATATTTCTGTTTGTTCATTTATACTGACATGCTATTTATAATGTCTGCTTTTCATTAATCTAGCATCTGTTTTACTTGGTATGTTTATGTCTCTTATTTATGGCCATAAGGTTATAAGCATCAGTCTGATCTCGACTTGCTGTGAATAAAATTATAGGAAACTAGTAATCAAGCCCACTGTATGATAAATACAGCGGGCGCTAGGCACTTACGTGGTCGTGGGCGCAGCGTGGTGGCGGGCTGTCGGCGGGGCCTCCCCCGGGCGGCAGGCTTGTGGCGGCGGCAGGCTGAGGCGGGGGGGCTGCCCTGGGCGGCAGTCTTTCGGCGGCGGCGGCCTGACACTTCGCGCCTCTCGCCACGTCAGGCCGGGAGCAACTGGGCTGGGAATCAGAGGGACCAATCGGCAGGCGCTTTGCGCCTGCCGATTGGTCCCTCCGATTGTCTGTCCTGAGGAAGGGTCCAATCCGGACCCTTCCTCATCACGGACACATCCCGCCTTAGAACCGCTTACCCATTTATTTAGTCCATGGCGCCCGCGGTGCCACGGGCGGTTTAAAGATGATTTAGCTACCAAATATGCAGTAGACTTATGGGATGGTTAAATTGGTACTGCAATCAAAAGATATGTACTTGCCATAATTTCCAGTCACTAGAGCCCTTATGACAATTCACCACTCAAAAACAGAGTCCCACAGCAACAATGTTTAGAAATGCAGATATTCACCTTTGATTTGGTGTACATGAGTACAAGTAAAAAGTGACATTGTGGCTGGCCTACTACACCCCCTAAAATTCAGAACCTGAGGTTTTTTCACAAGGATTTGCTGGCCTCCACAGTTTTAGGAGACAAGAAGCTATGAACAATGACAGAGCAAATTTCTAGATGAGAGTCTCTTGCATTGGAAGGATGGATTTTTCACCCTCTTCAAACACCCTCTTTCAATTCAGAACTGGACTACTTCATTTCTGTGATTCTCCTTTTCTTGCTAGTGTCAGTTGACCAAAAATAAGTTAGTTCCAAGTGAAACATTGATTCCAAGACTAGTGTTAGCAGAGTGCCTCCTTATAGGAAACTGGATTACCTCCATAGAAATCCGCCTGTGTATCCGATTTCTGAGGCAAACACCAGTGGGAGACTGGACTTCATCAGATGATGTTCCAGAAGCTTGATCACTTTCACCGTCTGATCCCATTTTCAGATTTTCATGTACAATGTCTAAATTTAAATAATAATAATAACATATAGTTAACTTGCTGTTTCTCTTGGCTACTTACTATATATATATATATATATATATATATATATATATATATATATATATATATATATATATATATATATATATATATATATATATATATATATATATATATATATATATATATATATATATATATATATATATATATATATATATATATATATAATTTTACAACCAATGATCATTAGATCCATTTTTTAAAAAACTGATAATTTAAGGAAATATTAATAGTTATTTTGCCTAAGAGTGGGTATAGAGGAAATTTCAAGCAAGGTGATAGGACCTTGTGATATTTATTAATATTAATACTTTAACATATTTGAAGCATGCCAAGAATTGCCAGAGATCTGAACAATTATCATTAATTTTAAAAAGCCAACTAATACAATTAGTTGTATAAGATCTGATCCATATTTTCATTATTTACTACAATGTTCAGATTGGTTATTTATTTCATCTACATCATATTTTTCTTCCTAATGGCTTACAACATATTCTCATTCTCATCCCCAAAACAACTTGTGCAGTAAATTAGGCCAAGTGTATGCTTCCAAGGCAGAGTAGGGATTCAAGCTGGTCTCCCATAACCAACCCAATACTAACCACTATACCACACTGGCTCTGGCTTTTATTAGAATAATCAGTCAATAGGCACATGAACCTTGTCAGCATCAGTATGCAGAAGAAATGGCAGGATTTAAATCCCTATACAAATAGTGGGTAATCAAAAACCACTATTGAAAGGAAAAAAATGAACTGGGTATTCAATTTCAATTTCTAAAAACTGATTTAGGATTTTAAAGACAACTGACTGCAACCCATAAGAAATCATAGAATCATAGAATAATAGAGTTGGAAGGGACCTCATGGGACATCTAGTCCAACCTCCTGCACTATGCAGGACACTCACAACCCTATCGCTCATCCACAGTAACCTGCTACCCCTTTGCCTTCACAGAATTAGCCTCCCTGCCAGATGGCTATCTAGCCTCTGTTTAAAAATTTCCAAAGATGGAGAACCTCCCACCTCCCGAGGAAGCCTGTTCCACTGAGAAACCACTCTAACTGTCAGGAACTTCTTCCGGATGTTTAGACGGAATTTCTTTTGAATTAATTTCATCCCATTCGTTCTGGTCTGTCCCTCTGGGGCAAGAGAGAACAATTCTGCTCCATCCTCTATATCAGTGGTCCCCAACCTTTTTATCATCGGGGACAAGTCAATGTTTGACAATTTTACTGAGGCCAGGGGGGGGTAGTCTTTTGCCGAGGGACGTCGCTGCCTGAGCCCCTGCTCTACTTGCTTTCCTGCTGGCGCCCCTGACTTCCTGCCGCCCGCTGGGGGGCGCTGCCAGCAGCAGCTGCACAGTCCCACGCCGAGGGGGAGCCCCAGCCATGGCGTCTGCTGGAGAGCACCAAAGGTGAGCCGGCGGCAGAATGGCAGGGCAGCCCTCGAGGCAACAACCGGGAAGGAAGGTGAGGAGGAGCCGCGGCCCGGTACCGACTGATCCACCAACCGGTCCCGGACCGGGGGTTGGGGACCACTTATCTATATGGGGACGACCCTTTTAAATACTTGAAGATGGTTATCAGATCCCCTCTCAGTCGTCTCCTCTCTAGGCTAAACAGACCAAGTTCCTCCAACCTTTCTTCATAAATGACTGCAAAATACAAGAGAAATCATGGCTATTCTGAAAGGAACTAAAGAACATTCCATTTCATGTCATATGGTTAATTTTCTACTCCTTTTCAAAATAAAGTGCTATAGCAAACTGAAACTATGTGTAAATCCCCACTGAAACAAATTCTAATGCTAAGACCACAAACCTACAGCTGAAAAAACTATCCCTGAAGAAAAAAACACACATTTTGAAAAAAACACACAAACCAAAAAACACCCTCTTTAATATGTGATCAGTCCAACCTTATTCATACACAAGGCAAGCATGTTGAAACAATAGGATGGATCTTGAGGTGATAGGATACTTCACCCGAACATCTGTATAAACATTTTCTCTTTTTTTAGTTTTATGAATTTTCCCTTTGCAGCCAGTGAATGCTCATGGGTTAAACTCAGACAGTTTGGTCAAAATAAAAGATTCTCTCCCTTTCTCAATTCCTTCTAAATTTCAAGCTGAAGTAGGTGGCAAACTAGTCATCTGCCTGCTAATGAATGCAGCCCTAAAAGTCAAAGGACAGCCAGGTTATGTGGGTTAAAAGAACAAATGGTGACCTCTGGTTCTTTTCCACCTGGTGATTCTTCAAAGGGAGGGATTTTGGAGGCTTGTGGGAAGAAGCAGCTCTCCATTTAAGAAAGGGGTCCAGATGTTAAATAGACTTTATGGGGACTCAGAGAAAGACACATGATATAAAAACAGGCAACCAGCCAAACAAGCTACTAAGATGAAAGAAAATGGTTTTAGACCTAGGGAAATAAGGCTGCATTTAGAACTGCATATATGCTTAAACAAAATTTTTTAAAAATTAAATTGTAGTTATTTGGGTCTTTGCAGTAATACACAAGGCCTTATGTTTACCCAAGTATTAGAAAGAACCATGGAGACTGGGATTCCCAATGTTTCCCCCAATCTCCATCTCTATGATGGCAGAAATTAGGGGATTCTGAACATGAATTACAGTGCTTATAGTGGCCTGCTGGTGGCAGCAGAGAACAAACCCGATTTGTGAAAGGGAACAGTTGAGACAGAGCAGGGGAGGGCTAGCAGAGACAGCCTCATTTCACCACAGATACAACCAGCTTTTCCACTCATGAGAGAGACAGAAGGTCTTCTTTGACCATGAACAAACTATGCTGGGAATCATGGGAAATGCATGGATGAAAGACATTTGTGACAGGGACTGGTAAAGAAGCAGACTGAGGGCAAAGGCTCATTGGATACAATCATATATTATATATATATATATGGTCAGAGAAATCACACTATCCTACCCAGAATATACTGATATTAGGTTGAATCAGGGGGATCACACTGGTTACTGATTCTTCAGGCTCTGTCCAGTGTTTGATTATTTTGACTTGATTTAAAACACACAATCACTGCATTTTTCAACCAGAATAGAGACAGACAGAGGAATTAATCTTGACTAAAGTATATGAATCCAGATAAACATGATTATGCAGGACTTTCTTGAAATGTTTACACAGTTTGCACTGATATCCAGACCTACTTCCAACTATAGCTAAAACATTTTCTAGTTATCTTACTTAAATCTAAACTGGGCATGAAGCCATCAAACAGACTTCTAATGCCATAGGATATGTGTGTATGCAACATACTCTTGAATTAATTACCTGAGAAATTATTCATGACAGTGATAAGCATATTACTGCAGTATAACTGGTTGATCTCAGACCTGTTGACAACACACTATCCAGTCACTTAGTTTATGAGGACACAAAAGATCCCTCTGTGAATAATGGCATCCATTTTGGCAATTACTGTTCTAAAGCTTACAATTCGGCAGAAGTTAATGACTGCTGTTTGTTGAGTTGGATTTTCTTGTGTTTGCAGATATTTTTATAGTCTTACATAAGATTTTTCTGGTTTTGCTTGAAAAGCATAACAAAATTGCATTGACTTCTTAATAAATACAAAGCTTTGCATAATAAATGTTGATCAAACTATGCCCAAATTGTTATTCAAACATATCTGATACAGCCAAGCAAGTGAACAGTAACTCATGCAGGAAATGAACCATACCAAGTCCAGTACTTTCTGCCTATAATACAGAATAGTACTCTGCTCATAGAGAAGTTTTATATACCATGAGCTTACTGACCCAAAATTGCACCTCCGGGAGACCTCATTCTTATCTGCAGCCACAAAGTGTAGGCAAGCCTGCCAGGTAATTTCTCTCCAAAGAGAGGGAAAATACTGGACTCATGAATATTTAAGAATTATTCCAATTAAGAAACATGCAATTGATGCAAAAAGTATAATTGTAAAAACCACCTACAGACTTAGGAAGGGGAATTGTTATGAATTCTGTAGGCATTTCACCTCTGTAATCTCTAGCCTAAATGAGTTTAAAGTTGAGATCCACATTATTATTTTCTAATTCAGGAAACTGGATCCTACACGTTTAAGTATGGGGAGCCAATAGCGACATTCCGCCTTTAATTCGGATCCACTCAGCTACCATTAAGTTTACTTATGTCTTCTTCCAACAATTAAATTCAGGAGCAATCCCACATGGGAGATAACAAATACAATTTTTGTCTATAATATGACAAAATAGTTACATATCTGGGCATTTACAGAAATCTTCATTTCTGAATTCATTTGTCTTTTGCTTATTTATTTACATCTCACTTTTCTCTCTAAAAGAGATCTGGCTTATCACATTGGGTTATCTCCTGTGTAGAGGGATGGTTCTATCTTGTAGAATGTTGTTTTTAATCTCTTTCAAACATGATTCCATTGTTTGAAGTAATTGTCATTCTATTAAAACAAATGGTGAAATTAACACACCAGTCTATCCAGGGGCAAAGACCAGTATGGATTAGCTATTCTGCACTTCCAATAGGCCAAGCTCCCAAATCTGTTGAGAACTAGTTGATTCACTAGCAGGACTCTCATGAACCAGTGATGAGGTGTCCCATTTTGCTTATATCACATAGAAGGTTTTTATTTCCTAAAATTAGATCAAATCAGGACTGGAAATATATTTTAAATATTTAGATGCCAGCCATTCACATGCAAACTCTCTTTGATATCTATCACTGTTTACACCAGAACTCTTTAACTTCCAATAAACATGTTTACTATTTTCATACACAGTTTTTGCTTAAATGGTGAAAACCTGTATTTTTCAAGCCAAATGGCCAAATTCTGTGCTTATCTGTGCAGAGCCCAAAATAAGATAATTGATGGTAATAGTGGCTAGGGCATATTATGATGTTTAATGTTTAAGATTTCATATTCTTTTATGCGATTTTATTTCATCCAGGCAGCTTTTTACTGTTTTTATCTGGATTTAATATGTGATATTTAATGGTCTATGAATGTAACAATAAACAGTTTTTGTCCAAGTCAGATTTGGATTACAGATTTAAGAAACATTTCATATTCTTAAATTAGGTTTCTATGGATGTATATGAAACATTGTTACAATACTAGTGTTAAAGAGCAAGAAGAACCAAAGAATTCACATATTCTCTTTGTGGATTGTTAATACAAAGATATCAATGCAATATATTACCTAGTCGGCTTCCATTCCTTGGCATCGCCATGAAAGAGCCAAGACTGCCTCCTATAACGCTGTGTGGTCTTCGCAGTGGTGGTTTTTTGAAGGATCCTGTGTATTGATGAAGGAATGAGTGCATGCTATGAGATGTTGGGGGTCTGCCATTCTTCACAATGGGTTCTACAATTTGCCAGCAACAGTTGATTAATCACCCAAACAGGAAATTCAGGAACATGATAGGAAAGAAAAGAAGAGTTACCATTCAGACAGCTTAAAGAAATGGAAAACATGCAAAATTTTCCTTGAAAAATGCAGTTTCTGATGTTTTAACTTTCATAGCATTTAATTGAGATCCATAGCATTTAGAGGCCAGAGAACAGCTAACCATCATCGTTACTGAAGCATTTAAAAAGAAACATACAAAAAACCTGTCCTTGCTACTGGGACTGAACCAAAGAAACGAAGGCATACTGGAAAATGGCACAATGTAGCAACCATGCAACCACCACTAAGTCTACTACAATGGGTAAAGCAACCACAGGATGAAATTCACTCACTACCATCCTTATCCATTGTTCCTCTTAATATCTGTGAAACAGCCTGGGAGGTGGAATATGTACGCTGATGGTGGAATATGTACGCTGATGACACCCAGCTCTATCTCCTCATGGACGGCCGCCCGGACTCTCCCCCGGAACCATTTGCCAGATGTTTGGAAGCGGTGACAGAATGGTTCGAGCAGAGTCGTCTGAAACTCAACCCCTCCAAGACGGAGGTCCTGTGGCTGGGACGCAGGGGGCAGGATCAGGAAGCGCGCTTGCCCACCCTGGGAGGGGCGCATTTTACCATCGCGTCCCAGGCCAGGAATTTGGGCGTGATCATTGATGCCTCCCTAACCTTGGAGGCGCAGATCAAAAGAGTAGCAGGCCAGGCATTCTTCCAACTTCGCCAGGCCCGACTACTAGTGCCCTACCTGTCCCCCGAACACCTGGCCACGGTGATCCATGCAACGGTCACCTCCAGAATAGATTTCTGTAACTCGCTCTACGCGGGCCTTCCCTTGTCCTTGATCCGGAAACTTCAGCTAGTGCAGAACGCAGCTGCCAGGGTCCTCACTGGCACACCTTGGAGGGCCCATATCCAGCCAGTGCTGGGGCAGCTGCACTGGTTGCCAATTGCTGCCCGGATCCGGTTCAAGGTTTTGGTTTTAACCTTCAAGGCTTTACGCGAGTTGGGACCCACATACCTGAGGGACCGCTTATCGCCCTATGCCCCCCGTAGAGCTTTACGTTCTGCGGGAGAAAATCTATTGGTCGTCCCCGGCCCTAGGGAAGCACGCCTGGCCTCGACCAGGGCCAGGGCCTTCTCGGTCCTGGCCCCTGCCTGGTGGAATGAGCTCCCGGGAGAGCTGCGGCCCCTGCGGGCCCTTCCATCGTTCCGCAGGGCCTGCAAGACGGAGCTCTTCCGCCAGGTTTACGGTTGAGACCAGGCTTAACATCTACGCCCCCCCCCGGGACCTGAGGATTGGGATTAGACACGAGTACCATCAGTATCCCCTCTCCACTTGCTAGGGGGGGAATGGGTAGTTGATTAGCCGCTCTTGCCAGGTAGTCATTAACTATTGACATGTTAATTGGTTTTAATGTATTTTATGGGGTTTTATACTGTTGTAACCCGCCACGAGCCGCAAGGGAGTGGCGGGAAATAAATTCAACAACAACAACAACAACAACAACAACAACAACAACAACAACAACAACAATAATGTCCGCGTTGGAATAGGGCCAATCAGGGCACGGCCAGACTGGCCCTGCTCCTGCAGCTCTTAACCTTCATTCCTGAATGCTAGCCAGTTTGCTCTCAGACACGGAGCCAGCAGCAGGTCAGGAGAGAGGCCCCTGGACGAAGGGTGGTTGTGGAGGGGGCGAGCCCTCTGGGCTGCTAACGAGCAAGCACCGTCCTCTGTTGGGTCCGCCCTGCTAACAAACTCTGATGGATGGGGGAGGGGCTTTCAAAGCCCATTCTGCAACTAGTTTCAGTTTATTTCAGAAGGGTCTGATACAACTGGGGCATAAGCACTTTCTAAACAACATCTGATTATGTCCTACCTATTAGATCCAGTGGAATTCAAAGGTTTTCAGATGTTACTGAACAGTATACATTTATTGAACTAAGACATCACAAACCTACATCTTTTACCGAGACTGGGAAGATATTCATCAAGTAGCTAAGATTAAACAAAACTGGACAATATTTAAAAAGCAATCTAATTCTGTTAGGTACTCTAGAACAGGGGTAGTCAACCTGTGGTCCTCCAGATGTTCATGGACTACAATTCCCATGAGCCCCTGCCAGCATTTGTAGTTCATGAACATCTGGAGGACCACAGGTTGACTATCCCTGCTCTAAAATGTGTTCTTTTATTATATTACTCATAAATATTTGCAGCTCGAATCCAAGGATATTATATTGCCATTGTGATATATGTGAAACCAAATTCTGCTGGGCTCAACCACCCAGCACCGGGCTGCGGCTCCCTATCCCCGTGCCCCCGCAATGAGAAACTTCCCAGGCCGCAAGCAAAACGGCCGCCAAAGTAGCCGATTAGCTCGTGGCCCAGCAAGCTTCTTTTTGCAGGAGGGGAGGATAGGGAAGTGCGGCCGCATGCACAAATGCGTGGAAGTGCCTTGGAAGTGCCGCGAAACTGTTGTGCATGCGTGTTTGCGGGCACGCATGGCGCAAATGCGCATACGCAGACCGGCCGCGCATGTGTGGCCACCGGATCGCTCTCCCACACCCACCAGTCCGGAGCCTAAAAAAGATTGCGGACCACTGCCCTAGGGAATCTATGCCTTTCCTGTCTCAAGAACAAAATGTTGCATCCTTCCTGGCTTTCTCAACCAGGGGTTTCTTGACAGCCTGGGGTTTCTTGACAGCCTTGGAGGGGTTTCCCAAATGGGTGGGAATTAATTATATATATATTTTAAATTTGTCAGGGGATACATAAGGTCATGTTGACCTGTCCCCCCCAATGGCCAATGATGGGCCTGGAGACAGTGAGAAGGGGAGGGGCCCCAGGTGTGCATGTACACTGCTATGGTTCCCAACTAGGCTTGTGCACTGATTTGGCTTTGGCACCCATTAAAGTCAATGGTGCCACTGACTATAATTTTATTTATTTATTTATTTATTCATTGGGATTTTTATAATGGGGATTTCGGCTTTTCCACCTTTTCTGTGGGGTGGGGTGGGATTTGTCACAGACCCCAAACTTTCAGGGTAGCTCTGGGAGGCCCTTCCCTGACTCCCCTTCCTATTTCAAAAGTATTGGTCCAAGGAGTCCACTTCTAGGGGTTCCCAAAGAGGGTGCCTCCATCCACTCCATTATATCCTAAGCCAAAATTCCCATCATAGTAATGCCATTGATTTTAATGGGCGCCAAAGCCGAATCGGCTGGATAAGGCCCATAGTGCACAAGCCTATCCTAACCATATTCTGCATGATAGTGCCACTTCAGGGACTTCTTGAAGCCTGAAGAATATTTCAGGGGTTTCTCAATGGTAAAAAATGTTGGGAAAGGCTGCTTTATTCAAGTCTCCTATAAAATGGATGGCTTGAATGAATGCACTGAGCTTTAGTGCCCTGAACCACATCAGAGTAACTTCCAGGGGTAGCCTCCTGGACCCCATCCTCCTGCCTTTTGGACAAGTATGAAAATCTGAAAAACAGTTATGGCCATTACAAACAACTCGTAACTCTAGCAGATCAATATGAAGCTGCCTTTCATCTTCTGACTACGTATCCCATGCAGGCACTCCACCACACAATGGGGGACCCATCCTGAAAGCAAAACATTTTAGTAAGGATGTGTAAGTGGGGGAGGTCTGAAGGCTGTGCTATTATTACGTGGAAACATTATATTACCGTTCAAAGCTGGTTCAGAGTTGAAGTAACTGTTATCAGTTGTTTCTATAGTTAGATCTAAACCAGCATTTTAAAAAAGAGAACAGCGATGAACTGCCAGCCAAAACTGAATCCGCATCCTTAACACTATTTCGCTCCCTTATATATTTGGGAAACAGCCCCCTGTCCATCCAGGTCTACCCTCCAGCTCCCACCCTCCCTCCTTGCCTGCTAGAAGCCTTGTGGCTGCGGCCTCCACTGTTGCCCACAAGGAAAGAGGCAGCGACAGGGCTTTGCAGCCCGCAGATACGCTCCTGCCGGGAGGGAGCCAGGGAGGCGGGAGTTTGCAGCCTCCCTGTGGGACACAAAGCCCTGTCGCTGCCGGTGGGGGGGGGGGCTTTCCACTCCCTTTAGCCCACTTTGTTGGCCAAAGGAAGCCATGGCCACCCTCTCATGCCGTCCTGTCTGTCGCCCCTTTCAAAGCCCATTTTTAAAATGGGCTTTGATACTAGTTTTTAATATTTCCAGAAATATTAAATGAGTGGTTTCTTATGATGAATTCATTTTATTGCTTTCCCACAGAGCCCGCAAAGTTTCTAGATGGTGAACCTTTCCATATTCTGGAAGCTAGCCACAGAGGAAAGTGGCCAGCAGATTGTTTCTATGTGTCAAGAAGTTCCTAAGGGCTTTTACTTGGCAACTTTTCATTACAACAGGATATTCTGGTAGTCTAAAAGAGGCTGATGTCTAGCCACAACCTTACTCCATTCACACTAGATATGAAATATTCTAAGAGACATTCAAGATGACCCTTGGGAGCCTTAAATTAGACTACAATAACTGTTGGCAGAGAGAGAGGCTGACTAGGTAACATAGATCTCCCTTTTTCACAATAGAGATGATTACGGTGGAAGAAATACAAACAGATTCTGGAAGCATAGAAATGCCCTTCTCAACACAGCACGAAATGGTTGCTTAGTAACAAGATCAGGAAGCATTTCATATACCAAGATGTTCAAAGAAACCCTTTGG